>NW_022196914.1:62732604-62818508 GCF_008632895.1 Mastomys coucha | reverse complement strand
CCCCAGCTAGCTGGAAGCTCAACTCCCTGTGTAGATGAGACTGTCTTTATGTCCTGCATTCCTTGTGCCCCAGATTCCCAGGTGCTGGAACTGCAGACAGGAGTCAGCACACCAGGCTGTCAGGTGGCTTGTATAGGTGGGGCCAAGTACCAGGTGGACATTGCCAGGCCTTGTTGCCCCGCACTTTGTCCTCCAGCTCCACTAGGAATCTATCCTCTTTTTCCTTCACCGGGCTTTCTCTAGCGAGGATTGAGTCTTAGGTCAAGAAGGTCTCAGGCTTTCTGCTTGTTTAAGACTTGATAGCATCATTTGGGGGATCCATTCTTTCTAAAGGGAATTCCTTGACCATTCACTAACTCCTCCATTAACCCCAAGCACTTTAATTGGTCTCTGTATAGACTGCATTGAATGTTACCCCGCGGATTGTTTGTTTTAGACTCTGAGGTCTTTATGAGTCCTCTGGGGACTAATATTTATTTGCCATTGGAATTTGAGAAAAGAAGGACCTCTGCTGAATTGCTTCTGAAAGCCTTTTCTCTGGGAAACAAAAGCTCCCCCCAACCCCCACCCCCTGCATTGTGTGAGTGCAGCTTCATGTATCAGCTCTTTATCACACACAGCTGCTCTGTTTAATTCCCCAGTCCTCAGAGAAAGGCCTTCTGCTGTAACTAACTTTTTACTAGTGTTCTGGCATGGTCCGCAGAAGAGATTTTCAACAAAGGATACCCTGAGACTCTGCAAGTGTTTCCCTACGGCTGATAGTAGGAATATTGCTTAAAGAGGGTTTGGGTCTCTTGTCCATGTGCGTGCACGCTCATGAGCGTGTGCGTGCACACCATTGAAGGAATAGACTCTCTAACTTTAGGATGGCCGTGAAGCCTGCTTACAGCCAGATCTGTCTCAGCCTGCCACACCTCATCCTTTTACTATTTAAATGTACCTTCTGCTAGTTACTGCACTGACTTGTAGGGGCAAAACAGTGAATTAATCATGGTCTCAGTGCCAAAGAAAACTAACTGCAGCCTCTAACTCTTAGGAGAATAACCATTATTTAAACACAGAACCTAGATATATTCAAACCTAGGCAGCTACTATTTCTTCACGAGGAAACACAGAAGGGCCATCGGAAATGATTGCCCTCGCTGTTTGCCTATCTACATGAAAAGTGGTTCCTTTGACAACTTTAACTGCTGTTTCATCAGAAATTATGAAGCTAATGAAAAAGCTCAATTACTAGTGCTTGTTTGTTCTTTCAGAGCTTCTTAAGCTTGAACTCTTTGAGCTTTCCTTTTCCCTGGAGCTACACTGAGAAAGCCTTCATCCTGTGAACTTGCTCAGCTTCATTCCTTTGCCTGGTCACACTTCACTGAGCTAAGAGGAATGTTCATGCCACGGGAGAATCACAGCCCTGGTGTCAAGGACACAGGAGGTCGGAGAATGGTTTGAACCTACTCCACACAGAGAGTGCAGCCTAGGGAAACCAAAGTCATGTCATACAAATCATCATAGGCTTCTAGGATGCCTGACCCTTAAATTTTAACCCAAATCTGTTTCTAAACTCCCATTTTGGTCAATCAGACAGATTCTCCAGATTATTATTGGCTTAGTTTAGGAAGAACTAGGCAGTGAGGAGAGACCTGTTCTGACCATTCCCAGATTCCAGTCTCAGCAAATACAAGATGAATGCTATAGAGCTTTCATCCCTCTAGTTCTCAAGGTCCTCCTTTTACTGTTGGAAGTGTTACAAATGTGATAGCAACTGGCAAGGGTTTATCCTCACAGGAATGTGACACCTTTTATTTTAGAAAGTCTGGTCCCTTTATAGAAGAGATGAAAACATTTAATTTGGGACTCACTGTTCCAGAGGGTTAGAGTCTATGACCATCATGGCAGAGAGAACATGTAAATAGGCAGGCAGTCCTCATGGTGCTGGAGTGGCAGCTGAAAACTTACACCTTGATCACAAACACGAGGCAAAAAGTTACTGATAAAAGCATGGGTTTGTGAAACCTCAAAGCCTGCCCCTAGTGACTCACCTCCTCCAACAAGGCCACACCTCCTAATCCTTCCCAAGTGGTTCTGACAACTGGAGATCAAAACTCCAAATATTTGAGCCTATAGAGGCCATTTGTATTGAAAGCACCACAGATATTTATTATTGTGTTTAAGTTGTATATATGTGCATGGGCATATAGACACATACAAAGAGTACTGGATATTTGTAAGCAAATCAGAATCACTGTGTATAACAAGTCTCTTCAGGGATTACACATTTGTGGCCATTGGTGAAAAATAAAACTTACCCTTTTGTAAGGGGCATAATTGATAGTTTGGAACTCCAGAGGCAAGAACAGACCTTCTGATCCTCTGTGGGTATAGAACAGACAGAGGCATCAGGCTCTGTTTTTCTATCCCAGCACCCTCAGGACTCATGCCTTCTTGTGTGTGTGGAGTGTTCCTCACAGAGGAAACTTCTAGTTATGATTTTATTATCAGAATACATGCTAGTGTTAGAAAACTCAAGTGTGATTATGGTGATGGCTTTGTAGACAAATGGGAAAGATTAGACGGAGTATCAGAGTAAGGGACCCTTTGCATGGTAAATAGGCTTAATAGAATTCCTCCAATTTTGTTTTATCTGAGAAGAAAGTGAATTGGATGGTCTATTAAGGTTCTTCTGGCTACAATGGGGAGGGGGGCCATGGTATATATGAAGAATTGAACAATGGATGAAGAATCTAGTGGTGGGCAAGTGATTGACATTTCTCTACTATTTTCAACTGTGGATTGAAAATAAAATGGCTATTTATAGTGTGTCAACTTCCCATTTATTTATGATCCTGTTTTTAGTCAGCAGCATGCTACAAAAGTCATATCTTCTTGAAGGAGAGACATATCTCAGATTGTTGTATTTGTTAATTTTAGAGTCACTCTTTTGGTTCATTTTATTTTGTTGTTGCTGGTTGGTTGTTTTTGTTTAAGGTTGTAAGTTACACAGTTCAGCTGGCTCTAATCTCATAATTCTCCTGTACCCACTTCCCAAATGCTAGAATTACCTTCCTTACTGCAATATGCACTCTTTACTAAACTCTTTGAAACAGCTTTTATTCTCAAGAGTGGCTATGGCTTTCAATGTGTGTTCAGTGAGCATTAATTATTTGTGACTGTGTCAATATGTCACAAACTAGAGTAGGTTGAAAAGAGGGAATCTCAGATGAAGTCTTATTTGTAGCAAGTATGTGGGACATTTTTCTTGGCTATATAGGTGAGGGTCTATCAAAGCATTCACAACTCACCTGACCCCAGCTTTTCTATATGCCTGTCTATATGTCTGTCTTTCCTTTATTCCCTCAACACTCATAATCAGGGTTCCAGGACAAAGGTATGTTGGATATGGCAACTGTTCAGTTTCTACCTCCAGACTCCTATCTTCACTTCCTCCAATTGGGTGGTTTGGTCAGTGTTTTATCACAGAAGCACAAGAGTTTGCTAGAAAATAAATTGGTACTAGAGAGTAGACTGTAACTATCCTGAGCATTATCTTAGGGGGAGGATTATGGAAGTGTTTGAAGTGTTGGTCTAGAAAAACCATTGAGTGTTCAGAACTTAATAGGCTGTTCTTAAGATACACATTGTTCATTTTGGTAAGTGTTATCATAACAACAAAAGACAAACCAGAGTAATGTCATGCACACCTTTGGTACAAATTGCAGGTTATCTCTATCACAATGTAAGTCTTATTTAAGTAAGTTTTTTTTTCTTGAAAACAGGATGGATTAGGACTTAAGAATCAGCTCCTCTTATTTAAAACCCCATCAGGCTAAGCCGTTTCTTTTGGGCTACTATGTTTTTCTTTGTGTACACCCAGAGGAGAAAGCTTGAAACGTCACACTCTATGAATTTACTGTTGTACAATAAACTATCTGAGAACTTACTGGCATAAAATATAGCATTTATGTTACTCTTGAGTGTTTAGCTTGTGAAAGATTCAGTATGGATGGGTAGTTTTCTTCTACTTCATCTGTAATCATTTAGGGCTGTTCTTGGCTGGAGCCAAGATGAACTATGCTCATAGACTTGTTCAAACTGCATCCAAACCATAACTAGGATAAGTACTGAAACCCCCTGCTTTAAAGATTAAAGACAAGCTGTGCTGAAAGCTTTCTGAGCATCCCCGTGATTACTCTGAAACAAAAGTAGTTTTATTCCATATCCCTCCTGATGTCTTTTTCTTGTATAATTAAAAATAGACACAAATTTCCTTTCAAACTTCTTTTCTTTTCACTAAAGTATATTCCACATCTCTTTTCTAAAATGTATTCTTGTGATGGAATGTGGACTAAACAAAGCTAGGTTGATCATCTGTAGGTTTCTATTATCTCCAAGTATGCGTGCCAACAAATTATTTATTTCTATTCTCTAAGTTGTTCAACTTTCTAGATGAGGTCATCTCCAACTCCATTTTCAGTGTGATGATGACAGATTATTCTTCTACCCACATCAGTGTATTCTTAGATGTCAAGAATAAAATGGTGGCAGTGTGAGTACAAGGTCATGATCACACATGATTGAGTCTGTATCTGGTGATAGTGTGTAACAAAAAAAATTCAGCAGAGCACTTTTCTTTAGAGTTTTGCCATCTCCAGCCAGTTCTCTCCTAGCTCAGAAGACACTGGAATATAAAGTTTGCTTCTTAATATTACTGTATTGGTTAGTCATCAAAAGTGTTAGGATATGAGTACAAATTCTCACCTCTCAGAGATAATGAATGACACAGCAGTGACATGTGTCCCTGAAGATATTCATCTTAGAGAAATTATTTTTTATAATGTCCATAAACAAATAACACTTCCCCTATAAGTAGACCTTCAAAATCCTGAATCAAGGCCTAACTGGCATACTGTTCCCAAAACTAGCACCTAACATTCTTTAGAATCTTGAAATCGTGAAGAAGGGGAAGACGCTCACTGCTGTGTTCCAGGCTGAGTTCTCCACTATGTAATTCAGCAAAACACATGAACTCACATTTAACAGTGCAGTTAGCTCAATAACCACATCTTGAGAACTAGGAATTCAGAAGAGGAAGTTAAGGACCTGTGGTGTGGAGCCTTTTCTAATCTCTGAGATATTCTCTAAATCTAAAACATCTTTCAATTACCACACAACAAAGAAGTTTCTATTCATCTAGATGTTAGTTAGGCATTTTTCTTAGCCACATTCTATCACATATTAGGGCAAAGTATAAAAGGAAATAGGTCAGCTCTTTCAATCTGAGTGCTGTCAAGTTCAAAATGGGTTCTAAAACTGAGTACATGTCATGAGAGAGTTGTTGGAAGCATTTCTCACCAAGAAACAACCAGAGAATTTGGTTAGTTCTGCCAGTTTGATTAGAAAAGTCAGAAAATTGTCCCAAACATCACAGGATTAGAAGTCACTATAAGCAAAATTACATTATTTCTGGTACCTCAAAGACCAGCTTTGTTCTGATTTAGACACTGGACAAGATTCTCACAAAGACTTCAATATATTCAGGAAAAGCATGAAAGGACCTTTCTGATTAATTCCTGAGAGAGAGATGTGACACTGGTAGTTTTTTTTTTTCAGTATTCCAGTCTTTTCCAGCTCATGGGGCTAAAGGATGGGGCTGGTGAGCAATGCTGCAGGCCTAGCTTGGAATTCTTGAGGATTGATCATATGTTTGCTACCAAGCCTTTCTGTTATTAGTTTAGTGTTGCTTTCTGATTCAACGGTTTCACAATTGGGAAATCCCTTTAAACCCTCTATTGTACATTTATTTCTTTTGTATGTGTGCATGTATATCTGAATGCATGGGACAGGATGCCTGTAGAGGTTAGAGGACATCTTGCAGGAGTTGGTTCTCTTCTCCTAACACATGGGTCCCAGGGATAGAGTGTAAGCTGTCAGGCTGGTTAGCAAGCATTTTTACCCCTGAGCTATCTTGCCAGCCCAGAATTGCATTTTCTACTTTCCATTGTTAACCCATTTGCATAAGATCTTACTGTACATATACTTTATAATGGTACTTTGCTAAATACCACATTAGTCTTCAGTATTCTTTCTCATTATCGAACAATAAATGCTTCTGTTCAATTTTTTGATGGTTAAGTAAAATTATTAAAGAAAATAATATCTAAGAAGATACCAGATATTTAGTAACTATGATAAATATCTTCATTATTTTCAAAATATGCATAGTAAGTATATTTGGAATTTTCCAAATTAAGGTTTCTATTTTTAATTTGTAATAAAAATTAAGTGGTTTTAAAAAGATAGTAGGTGGAACTCAAGTTAGTTAAAATTGTGGCAACATCCTTTGGACTGTGGTTTTGGACTGAATTACAGGGAAGAAGCATGTGACTAGCATCCATATCTTTGTTTAGTGACTGTGGATGCAATGACCAGGTACTTGACAAACCTGTTGCATGGCCCTCCTGTCATGATGGGAGGTACCATTAAACTGGGAGCCAAATTAAACCTTCAACTCTTTATGTTTTGAGTCTTGTCAAGTATTTAGTTACATCAGGGAAGAATATAACTAATACACAGACTTAGATTAAGTTTTAAAATAGCAAAGATGATAAGGAAATAGTGAACACTAAAAATTTAAACATCAAGATTTAAACATAACCATACACAGAATCATAATAGGGGCACACAGTCTTTATATCACAATTAGAAATCAGAGAGTATGGAAGTAAATTAAAAAGGAAACCACATATTATCTATTTTAATGACATTTACTTTAAATGTGAAAATGTAGTAATTTTAAAGGGTAAATTGTGAGGAAAGATATACAATGTCATACTACTCAAAAGGAAGTAGAATAGTTATATTAGAATGTGAATTACATCTCAAAGCAAAGACTTTCAGAAATAAAAAAGTCATTATACAGTGGTTAAGTGGTTAGCTCATCAAGAGGATATACAGGTCAACATTTAGTAAATTTATTAACATATTTTCACAATATATAAGGCAAGCTGATAGAATTGTAAAGATAGACAAATCCATTATTTTAGTTTTATATTTCAATTCTTTCCTCTAATCAGTGATAGGGTGATAAGATAAATATGATTAGGTAGTGTCAAATCTGTTGTATGCCTCCCAAAAGACTATTTTGCTGATTGTGAGTGGAATGGTCTATAGTCATTAACTTGATGGCGTTGTCTTTATAGACTTATTTAATTTATAGTCAGAAACATGGTAAATCAAATTTTAACAATTATAAAGGGATTCAAAGTTCACCGGATGAATTACTTTATAATGAGAGGATTAAGCTAGGGAGTAGTGAAGAAAAAAAGACTCTAAATATACAAGAAGGTTTTACTAAAACTGTGTTTCTTGCTCAGCCTGAGTCTCATACTTACAAAGGAAATCAGAAAGTGGTTTGAACTGAAGGAAAAGGGAGTGTGTTTAATAACACAAAGGAAGCCAAGGAAGCAAACAATACTGGTCAAAGCAGAAATCAGTGAAATAGAAGGAAAAGCTGGTGGGGAATAGCAACCTTTCCATGTTCATTTTTCAGGAGGGAAGAAGCTGCCTGTATTGGATCATGGTTTACCTCAGGAAAGCACACTCCTCTCTCGAACTCAGTTTTCTTCTCCCTATTCTTCTTCCTCTTCTTTCCCTTCTCCTCCTCCTTTTCTCTTCTTCCTCCTCCTCCTGCTCCTCCACCTCCTCCTTCTCTTCTTCTTTTCTAAAAAGTTAAATGTGCATACCAATTAACTTGTCATTGTTCTAATACTCTGTTCTTATTGATTCTCCTGAATATACCTCCTCCTTCTCCTGGACGCTCATACTGGTTTTTTATTCCCCAGGATTTCCCTTCTGTATTAATTTACCCCCCTTTCAACATTTCTTCCTCCTCCCTCATGGCTGAAAATCTGTTTTATGACTATGTCATAGCTGTCATGTATGTATACGCCAAGATCTATATCATTTATGCCTATCAAAATTATATCTGTATTATACATATGAGAAAACATGAGTTTTTGTCTTTCTGAATTTGGCTTGTCTTATCTTAGTGATTGGGGCCTACTTTCTTTAAACTGTTTTTGGCTCAAATTCCCTGACTTCTTTCATATGTATCTTGGAAAACTACCCAACAAAAACAGGAGATGAAACACATAACATAGCTAAGTCTCAATAATTGTAGAAGAAAACAGACACAGTACGTTATCACCTGTGTGCTTCATTCATATTAAGTTTAGGAAACAGAGCAGTCTTCTCTGTCAAGGCAGATCATCTGTTTCTTAAGAAAACTTGGAGGACAGAGAGCAGAGCATGGATTACAGAGGAGTACCAGAGCTCCTTGGGCTCTATGTGAGCATCAACATGTGCCATGTTGCTTACAGTAAATGGTTAAAGTACTGTTATGTCAATTGTACCTTAGGAAAGCTACTAACCTCTGGCATACCTTCTGGCTGCAATAGAGCCTCTGCAGCCAAAGCTCAGGGAAGGTCAGACAAGGTGAGTCAGAAAGATGCTAAGACCAGGACACCTGGTGCCGGATAACGTCTTTTAGACACCACATGGATGCTGCACACAGGAATTCTCAAAATTTGGTTGCCTAAACAAGACCTGTGTATTGACAGCACCTGTCAGTACACTAAAGTGGATGGAAGAAATTTCACAAGGCCCCATGCTAACATGAATAGCTGTTGGCAGTCAGTGGCTGATGAGAAAACAAGAATCAATATTTTCCAGGAGCAAAGGCCCTCCATTATCCAATCCCAAGTGGTCAGTCCTAGACACATGTAAGGAGCAGAAGCACTAAATGGACTCAGTGGGCTGTGTGTGTGTGTGTGTGTGTGTGTGTGTGTGTGTGTGTGTGTGTACTCGTGGGGGGGGAGTGAGAGGGAGGGAAACAGAGTGAGAGAGTAATGATTATAGAAGTGGTCATGAACTTGAAGGGGCACAGGAGAAGCTGGACAGGGAGAGGGGGCTGTAGAAATGATGTAAATACATTAAATACACATATTCATATATTAAATCCTCCAAATGATTTAAATAAGAAAGCTGCTACTTCTCATAAAAAGGAAATGTAAGCATATTTTGGGTAGATTGGTAGTTAGAGAATAGCAAGATATGTGACTAGAGATGACATAACTCACACCAAGTCTGATCATCCTGTAGGAGTGGAGAATTGGCTTGTGGTTGTTAACTAGTTTTTGGTCTGTAGTGCTTCTTCCTTGGCTTATGTTGTGTTCAGCAAACTCCCACTATCTTTTTATGAAGAAGGGCGTTCTCCCATGCTTTTGTATCCATGGGGAAATCAGATGCCATTTTCCCCAGAGCCAGGGTCTACTTGACAATCTCTAGTTGCTCTTTGTTACTTAGTTCTTTCCACTCACGTGCTGTAGTCTCACCGTGGGGGTGGGACATAGTAACAGTAGAGGACTGGCCAAGGACTGATGAAGTGGGCTGAGGTGAAGCCTCCAATTTGGCTTCAATAAGATTTATTTGTTACCTATTACTCATATTTGTTCCCTTTAATGTATCATGATTTTACTTTGGTCTTGGCTAAAGCAGTCCCAGTAGAGACACAGTTTGAGATCAGTTGATAGGGATGTGGTTAGGAGATAAAGAGAAGGAAGCTAATAGAAATGATTCTGAGGAAGTTCAATATGTCATATATATTATTTATAATGTGTGTGTATATATATATCTGTCATATATAATATATAATGTACATATATATGTCAGTTACACATAAAAGACAGATTTTTATCTTTTCTTTTTTTTGATTGGATGTTTTCTTTACTTACATTTCAAATATTTCCCCCTTTCCAGGTCTCCCCTTTGGAAACCCCCTACTCTATCCCCGTCCCCTTGCCTTTATAAGGGTGCCCCCCCACTCCCGTCCTCCTGCCCTGGCATTTCCCTACACTGGGACATCAAACATCCTCAGGCCCAAGGGCCTCTCCTCCCACTGATGACCAGCAAGGCTATCCTCTGCCACATATGTAGCCAATGCCATTGGTTGCCCCATGTGCATTCTTTGGCTGGTGGTCCAGTCCCCGGGAGCTCTGGGGGGTCTGGCCTGTTGACACTGTTGCTATCTTCATGGGGCTGCAAACCCCTCAGCTCCTTCAGTCCCTTCTCCAACTCTTCCATTGGGGACCTCCGAGCTCAGTCCAATGGTTGTTTTTATACTAAGAGCTAAGAAACATTTAATAAATTGGTTCCCGTAATTAACTTGGTACTCAAGAACTCTCAGAACACAATCCTGTTAGAGATGTAGGAGAAAAGAGATATCTACTCTCAGTAAACTTTGAAAACATCAGCAAGTTTGTGGGTGGTCTGAAGTGACTTGAATGTAAAGCGTCTGTACTTTTGTTATTTATCCATTTCTATTTCTAGTGGGGCCTATTTTCCTAAAACGATTTCTTCAGTGAATATCACACTTACCTCAATAGAAATAATAAAATTTGTATTTTCTTATTAACTTTAATAAAAAAGTCTTAGAAAAAAACTTGAAATTTTAATCCAGAAAATATATGTCATGGTAACTGTTTACTCTTTTTATCCACTCAGCCAGCAAGGGATAGCTGGGCCTTTCTTAAACAGCATTTGTTATGTAACCAATCTTTTATTGATGGACATTTAAATTGTTTCCAACTTTTTACTATTACAAACAAGCTAGAGATGACATATGTGTGTGTATATAGTGTTTGCTTGTCTGCAGTTTTTACAGTAAACTTGCTGGGTCAATGAATATAAATATTTTAGTATAGGTGTTGCCAGAGTTTGATTTTGAGCTGGATAGCTGTAGATGAAGGATTTTGTCTTGGTCTTGGCTATAGGAGTCTCAATGGAGTCACAGTTTGAGGGCAGGTGATAGGGATGTGGGCAAGAAATTAAGAGAAGAAATCCAGTAGAAACAAGTTTGCAGACGTTCAAAGGTGACAGTGGTGTTAGAAAGGATGTTTTACTGTGACATGATGACTGTGTTACAGGTCAAGTTCTCCTCAATTCCTCACCCTGTGAAAAGTGTTGATTTGAGGAGATGAACTCTCTGCATGATCAGAGCCCTGCATGGTCCTTTTCTTCCAGTCAATTTGACTGCAAATATCTGTTGTTCTCAATTCTATATGAAACACTTTCAGTAAGAAAATATAGACTCCCTTTCAAAAACCAAGGCAATTTGTTGCTATTAGGTCTTTTCTAAAGGGACATGAAAAGAAACCCTTCAGATAATGGTAGATGCTTTATACTGTCTACTTTCTATTGAGATAACAACCTATAACACACTGGGTACTTCGTGGAAAAAAGGAGAGTACATGTATTAACTTAACCTGCAGTTTGACAGGCTGAAAGTCCAACATCAGGTGATGCCATTGCTTCAGATGTTGGGGTTGCCCCTCTGGCTATGCCATAACTTGGCAAATGACATCATGGAAGGAACAGATGAGGGAGAAAGAGAGATCCGTGAATGAAAGGTAGGAAGCCAGAGATGGAGAAATTTGCGAAGTGTAGCCTTGGCTGTCCTGGAACTCATTCTGTAGACCAGGCTGGCCTCGAACTCAGAGATCTGCCTGCCTCTGCCTCACAAGCACTGGGATTAAAGGCGTGCGCCACCACTGCCTGGCTTCCTTTCTCATAACAAGTCTACTTTCCTAAAAATTAACCATTAGTCAAGATCTCAGAAGAACTGCCTTTATTCATTCTGAGGAAGCTCCCAATAACCTGACCACCTTCCCCTAGACTCCATCTCTTCAGATTTCTTCTACCGCAGCACCACCATGCTGTGAGGTCCAAATCCCAAGGTGTAAGGACACATTCAAACTAAGCACAATCTCTCTTACCAGAGCATACATCACCTGGGAAGAAAGAACGGTACCAAAAAGGACCCATCTACAGAGGAACACAGATGTACATTGTGTTTATAAAAGAGAAACCACAAAGTGAATATTTATTCCAGGGCTAAAAAGTAAAAATGGAATATGTGACAATGATAACAAAAGGCAGAGGGAGGGAGAAAACTTTTAAAGATAACAAGTTTTGAGTTGTTGTTTTCAGTTACAGAGTAACCGTTAAAAACAATATAAAAATTTAGCTAAAAAGCTAGCAAGGGAAATGTAATAGATAATAAAAGTGTGTGCTTAATTTGAAGGAATAAGGAACAGAAAAGTAAAAGATGAAAGAAAAGATTATGCAAAGAGATAATGAAAGGTAAGTTGCTTCAAGTCGTCTTGGTTGTAACATTAATCACATTTGATGTATATAGAATAAACACTCAAACGAGTATGACAATGGATCACCACAACACACACACACATACACACTGTAATAGATAACACAGAATAGTACACTTACACTATGTAAATAAGTTAATGGGGCTGAAGAGAGAGCTCTTTGTCTAAGAGTATTTGCTGTTCTTCTACAAGACCTGAGTCCAGTTCTGGTATATACATTAGGTAGGTCACAGTCATCTATAACTCCATTTCCATTGGATCCATCACCCTCTTCAGTCCAACTACTCAAGGTACCCAGATTCACAATATTCTTCTACTACCTCTATATTTCCAGAGAGAGTTGACTTAGTTCCCCCACCTCTCTCTCTCTCTCTCTCTCTCTCTCTCTCTCTCTCTCTCTCTCTCTCTCTCTCTCTCTTTCTTTCTGGAACAGAATGTTATACAACTCCAAAGTTCTCACAATTTGTGGCTCAATCTTTCCCTTCAGTAACATCCCAGAAGTCCTTGCCAGCTAGGTTTGTTGGTACCATGGTCAGAGGCTACATGCCAATTTGGGGTTATTGACAGGTGAGCTAAATACCTTAACCTTGGCTCTGATAATTGACAAGGAACCCAGGAGTGGAATTTGGTTTCATGAGCCACAGTCCTGCCTGTGATGTGAGATGCCAGATTTGTGCACAATGCTCCGGTGACTCATCTCTTTGTACTATGCTGGTTGGATCTTGTTTTACTTAGAATCACTTTGAGCTTTCCTGTTAGAGTCTATTTCCTCCAATTGAACCATATGATATGTCTAAGGATCTCTTATCCAGACTCCGTGGCCTCTCTTCATTGAAGCAACAAACCTTTTACATTTCAATAACTTCCCCACTGGTAAAACACAGCTCTTCAGAAGAGCCAATGTCCATAGAGTGCAGAGTCATACTGTTCTGTGGTCTGTGCAGGCTTTACTGAGTCTATTCAGGGGATGAATAGGAGCTAGGCAGTATTGTTCTGGCCTTGCCACAAACCTTTTCTGTAATGTAATAATCACAGCAGGCCAGTTAAGGTGGAGACCAGCATGCAACCCTCAGGAATCAACTTCTGACCTCCTGGCTTTTCCCTCATTCCCTGAAATTGTTTTGTTTAAAATGCTCGAAGCTCTGTTATAAATTGTTCTTCAGTTAAGGGGTTTGACTTCTGTATGGGTCACTGTGGTTTAAAAAGAAAAAAAGGGGTGGGTAGTGAGCAAGAACATCTTAGTTTAGCCAAGCCATAAAATCTAACCAAGGTAAGGAGGAAGTGGGCCAGGAAAACGGTTGGAAACACAGGGAGAGGAGCCATTTTCTTTGTGCTGTTTAAGGCTGTGCAGCCCATCACTTGGTGTTAAGATAATTTCTAGAAGCTTCCCTATGCTTTCTCTCCTCTGGAGAGTAGGACATTAAGAACATGCCTTTGGCAATAGTTAACATCATTGGAATCTTAGAATGGATAGAAAGATTTCCCATGGTTTTATGACATGTACCCTAAATGTCCAGAAAGAGCCAGAAAACAGAATCCTCACACAGATGATTTCCTGAGGTCCATGGAGATGCAACTGATAAGCAACACATGGGCAAATAGCTTGGTTTCAATGGTATCCAGCAGGGATTCCCAGGCTCTCTGGCTCCACTTGGATATCCAGCAAGAATTTTGTTTTCTGCAAAATCACCAAATTGATTTCCAAAGTGGTTGTGCCAGTTTGACCTTCCACCAGCAGTGGAGGAGTGTTCCCCTTGCTCCACATCCTTCAGTATGTGCTGTCACTTGAGTTTTTGATCTTAGTCATTCTGACTAGTATAAGATGGAACCTCAGAGTCACTATCATTTGCGTTTCCCTGATGACTAAGGACTTTGAACATTTCTTTAAGTGTTTCTTGGCCATTTGATATTCCTCTGTTGAGAATTCTGTTTAGCTCTCTACCTTATTTTTGAATGGGGTTATTTGGGTTGTTGGTATCTAACTTGTTGAGTTCTTTATAAATTTTGGATATAGCCCTCTGCCAGCTGTAGGGTTGGGGACAATCCTTTCCCAGTCTGTAGGCTGCCATTTTGTCCTATTGACAATGTCCTTTACCTGACAGAAACTTTACAGTTTCACAAGGTCTCATTTATTATTAGACAACTGGGAATAGTTCTACCTCAAGGCTTAGCTATACCACTCCTGGGAATATAACAAAAAGATTTCCCACTATACCACAGAAACACATGCTCAACTATGTTCATAGAAGCTTTATTTGTAATAACCAAAAACTGGGAACAAACCAGATACCCCTCAACTGAAGAATGGATTTTTAAAAAATGGTACATCTACACAATGGAATACTATTCAGGTATTAAAAACAAAGACACCATGAATTTTGCAGACAAAGGAATGGGACATGAAAATATCATGTTGAACAAGGTAATTCAGACCCAAAAGGACATTCTTGGTATGAACTCACTGATAAATGGATATTAGCCATGAAGTACAGGATATTCATGTTACACTCCATAGATTTAAAGGAGCTAAATAAGAAGGAAGGTCCAAGTGAGGATACTTGAATATCACTTAGAAGGGGGGAATAAAATAGTTGTAGGAGGGACATGAGGGAGGGAACTGGGTAGAAAAGGGGATAAGGAGGGGAATGGAGGGGTTCAGGATCAGATATGGGGAGAGGGAGGATAGATGGATGACCAGATGACCATGAGAATGAATAGAAATTTGCAACTGGCTTGTGTGGGGAGGTGGTGGGCATCTCAAGGACCTGCCAGAGACCTGGGATAGGGGAGGTGCTCAAGAATCAATGAGGGTGACCTTAGCTGTGACTTACAGCATTGGGGATATGGAACCTGAAGAGTCTACCTCCAGTAGCCAGATAAGAACCCCAGTAGAGTTATAGGGACACCAACCTACCCACAAAACTTTCAACCCAAAATTTATCCTGTCTGCAAGAAACAAAAGAGACAGGAGATGGAGCAGAGACTGACGGAATGGCTAACCAATAACCAGCCCAATAAACACCCATCCCATGGACAAGCATCAGTCACTGACACTATAATGATGCTCTGTTATGCTTGCAGACAGTAGTATGTTGTTCTCTGAGAGGTTCCACCCAGCAGCTGACTCAGAAAAATGCAAAGACCCACCCATCACCAAACAGTAGACGGAGCTTGGGGATTCTTATGGAAGAGTTGGGGGAAGCATTGTGGGTCCCAAAAGGGATAGGAACTCCATAGGAAGACCAACAGAGTCAACTGACCTAGACCCTTGGACTTCTCAGAGACTGAACCACCAACAAAAAAGCATATAAGGACTGGACCTAGTCTCCCCACATATGTAGCAGATGCTTGGTCTTCATGTGGGTCCTGAACAACTGGAGTGGAGGCTACCCCAAAAGCCATTGCCTGGACAAGGGATATGTTCTTTTAACTGAGCTGCTTTGTCTGGCCTCAGTGGGAAAGGCTGTGCTTAGCCCTACAGAGACTTGATGTACCAGGGTGGGGGGATATCTAGGGGGTCTTCACCCTCTCAGAGGAGAAGGAGATGGGGATAAGGATAGAGATTGTGGGAGGTGACTGGTAGGGGGCATCAATTGAGATATAAAGTGAATAATAATAATAAAAAGAACTTTTGTTTGTGATGTGGTCCTTTTGCCATCATTGGTGTTTAGCGGGCAAACAAAGATTAACTCAAAGTACAATCCAGCATAACATTGTACTTTTACTCTAAATCATTTTGACCTTCCACTTAGGCATGCATGCAGCGTTAAATCAATCACACAATCTTTCCTAAGTGGTTTTTCTCCCCACTTTTCTAATTCTTCTAGCATCTGGTTGTACTGGACCACATGTAAGAGAGTTCAGTCTCTGCCTGGAGTATATTACCTGACAGCAACTGTTCTTGCCCCATGCCTTGCTGCTGAGTAGGTTGGCTTCAGTTTATTGTTTGCAGCAGGTGTAGACGGCTCATCTATTGGCTCAGAACTTGTACACAGAGCCTTAGCAACCTTATCGTGGCTGGCTAGGTATTCCATGGCTCTCATCCGATGTATTAAAAACACGTTTTTCTTCCATGTCTCCACATTACCTGGCTTAGGCAGACTTAGCCTTTTCTAACTTAGTGTATGAGCCCTGTGGGGCTTGGGGTCAGCTTGGGAATAAAACTTAGGGCTTTTGTTTTAAACAAACGTTATATATTTTGTAGCTTGTGTGGAGGCTTCCTCATAGCCCGAGTGGCAGCCTCTCTTAGGGACCAGAGTAGTTGTTCAGGCAAGAGATACTTGGTTTCTATTTCCTCCTATGGCTGGCCCCCATGAGGCATACAGAGAACATTAGGAGAACCACAAACCATTGCTGCTCTTGTTTAGGAAAGAGATTAAGGAATGGTGTTCTTCTTTATTATATTCTTTTTCTTTATTATAGTAAGCCTTACACAAGGGTTTCTGGGGGTACAGACTTTGCCACAGAATTCATCTCCATGGCCCCTTCAGGATTGCACTCCATGAACTACGTAAGTAAGACAGAAGGACTGGATAAGGCTTGTTCTTACATCAAGGCTGATTTTGAAAGCCTGGTTTCTTTCTTCCTGAGTGGGATGCCAGACGCCTCCTGTTATGTGGCTTTAATTTTCATAGTCAGACCTCTATAATAACGGATGGCAGAATATTTAGTCAAGGAGACAGAAATCATTATTAGTTTAATAGTTGCTAATGTATCCAGATGATTTCAATCTCAGGAGGCAACAGCTGCCCTCTTTGTAGCCCTAGGAGAAGGGATGGGTGCTCCTGGAATTGTGCCATGTGCGACAGTGATCTGTTCAAGCTAGTAAATAAGTGTCAATCTAGGGACAAATTATAGATAAAAGAAAGGGATGTCAGAAGGTAGAAGTCACTTAGGAGCTGAGAATCAAATTCTTAGCCATATCTTTGTACTTGTACTCAGAAAATGGGAGTGTTCCCTTCCAGTGAGAGGCTCCGTCGGAAATACAGTACACTTGCCTGGCTCTTCAACTTCTTTCATGGAGTGTGCCTTTGCATGGTGTCCATAACCACCTGTGTTCAGAGGGAGAGTCTCCTCCCTCTTGCTCATGGAGAGGCAGCTTTTCAGTGCCCCAGGATTCCTTGGGTAGTTTCCCATGAAAGTATTAAAAATTGTTAAAATAAATAACATGATGGATAGTGTGCTTTGAAGAGATGAATCATGTCAATAAAGCCATTATTTTTACAAACGCACAATCATCTACACACTATTGATTTTTTCTTCTTTATTTAAAAGGGCTCCATCACATGAGTTCTCTGAGTCTTGGTTTCCATGCTAAACCATAAACGGTTTAATTCATTAGTTTACATCATCCAGCACATTCTTTTTGGTGTAGCCATAATGACATATACTTAAACTATTTCTCCCTTGATTAATACTATTTTTCCCACTAGAATGATTTTAAACACTTTGTAAATACATCTTTTTTACAGATTGGTATTATTTCTATGAAATAAATGTATGAAAGTGAAATTGCGTAGACTATAGTATATCTTCACTTTCCTAGATGTTGCCAGATTGTTTTTCAACCAAGACTCACAGTTCCACTTACAGGAGGAATGTATTCAAAATTGTCTTGTTTTTCTGCCAAAAGTATCTGTTGTGATTCTTATTTGACAGTCTAAGGGACATATATTATGTTATTGTTGCTTCAACTGGATTGAACACTTTCTGATAGGTGACTTTCTGCCAGCTGTGTTTACTCTTACAGTGTCTATGCAGTTCTTGTCCTTATTGTTGCTCATTTATAATAGTTCTGTATGTCATAAACTTATTAATGCTTTCTCTGTCAAGCGGATTGTAAAGATTTTCCTTAGTGTGATACCCCTTCCAAACACATTTTAAATTTTTGGGTATTTAAATGCACCTACACTTTCTTTTGAATGTCTGGGTTCTGATTTTGTTAAGACAGTCTCGCTTGCTTATAGGATTGTGTGCAAGGCATTTTAAAAGGTTTTCTTTTTTATTATTTTTTTAATTTTTGGTTCATAAATCTTTAATCCATGTGGAGCTCATTTTTACATTTGGTGGAATTTAAAGGGTCAATTTAATATTTTCTTCAAGAGATAATCAGTTATTCAAGGTCAGTTTAAGAACTAAATCAGCTTTCCTTTCATCCACCACCATCACCATACCATCCACATCAAGGAAGAACCAGAAACTCTGCCTTCAAGGAGCTGGGGCCACATGAACCACAGCCTCTAGGTAAGCACCATGACAATGTGTATATGAGTGCACATGTGTGTGTATGTATGTGTATGCAAGTGTGCCTAGGCAAGCAATGTGATCATGTATGTGCATGCATGCTTGTATGTGTGTACATGTGTATGAGTATGTGTTTGTGCACAGGTTTAGGTAAGCACTGTGACAATGCATGTGTCACCACAAGATCAACATCACCAAATACAATCCAGGTGACTTTGGGAAAGCTGGTATGAAGTGTGATCAGAGAGTTTCTGGCTAACTGCAAATCTGGATAAATTGTAGAAAGTGGTCAGTGTGCAGACACAGGGAAATGCTACAAAAAACAAGACTAAAGCAATTCCCATCACTGATGTGGTACAGTGGTCAACTTCAGTGTTCTGGGAAAGGGAAGGCTTCATAAGCAACCCATCAGCAGAGAAGCAGAGGGCATGAAGGGTGCTGAGTACCTGTATCCCACTGCTTGATATATCCCCTCTACAATATATTATGTTGAAGTTTAATCTATGATTTATTTTGATAACTTGTCTATTCTCATGCTAAGACCATAACCTCTTGTTTTCAAGAATATTTTCATTATGATAGATATAGATATAGATATAGATATAGATATAGATAGATGTAGATATGCCCTTCATTATCCTCCAAGGTCTAGGGAGAAATGTAGGGAAGAGTGTCTCCTATCATTTATATTAATTCTCGTGTGGTGGGAGAAAGTATGACAGTGGTGAAGATGAAGAAGACAACAGTTAGAAAGAAAGGTAAAGACTATTGAGCAAAAGCTGTGTAGGAGAAAAAAATAGTTTGTTCAAAAACAATCCACTAAGTTTTGTGCTCCCACCTCTGTGTAGAAGATCACAGCATGGCTGTCAGCAGTGCATACATTTTCAACATCATGCTCATTGCCAAATGAATCCCATGGTGGTGGTGGGTAAGACCCACGGGAAGGTGGCTGAGACCTCTGCTACTGGGAAGGAGATTGAGCTAGGAATCTACAAATGAATATTGTTGGTAAACTCTGGCCTCTGAGAGAAGAGCTATCTTTTTTCTTGAAAAAATGAGCAAACATGTTAAATTACTAACATCAGAGCTTGACCTTGTTTTGGAAGCTAAAACTCCTGATGAGCCCAACTCATCATTGCACATTTGTGTTGTTTTATGAAAATTACTAATAGCACAAAGAGGAGACTGTTTCAAGGAAGATCCTGGAACATTCCCCTTGTGTTCAGGGATCCTTCTGGTCTCAGAGGTTTTCATTTACATCAGCTTTCCCATGGGCCTCTCCATCTGCCTGTTCTTTCTCATGGCCATGGTTAATATACTATGCTAAGAATATTGAATTACATAATTGGTTATTCCTGGTTAAGATAGATTTTAATGTTCTTTTGGAAAGAAGTGGCTTAAAAAAACCCAAACCTAACAACAGCAACAACAACAACCACAACCACAACCACAACAACAACAACAACACAGTGTAGTTATTAGGAAGCTTGATTATTTACCTTTCTTTTACATTCTTTTCCCCCCTGTGTTCATGATTCAGTCTTTTTTTCTCTTGTTTAGTTAGCTTAATTATATCCTATATAATCATTATAGACTTTCCCTTTGTCCTATTGCCAAGGAGAATGTATAATGACAAATTTTTACATAGTACATAAGTTTTGTGCTAAAGAAGTAACGAGGAATTTTGTACACAAAGCATAATTGGGTTATTGAGGATGATTTATAGAAGTAGATGGACAGACACTTTAAATATCTTCTATCTCCTTTTCTTTTTTGAAACATATATTAGAATATGATAGTTATGGTCTTCCTATTATGGTGTGTGGCTTACATAGAGTTCTCTTTGAAGGAAGATGGATAAAGCCAGTTAAATATCTTAATAGCAATTATTTTTATTGTAAAAATATTTCTTTTAACTCTTGAGATCATAATGACATCATTTCCTTCTTCCATTTTTCTATCCTCCTTCCAAACCCACCCGTTTCCCTCTTTATTCTCCTTCAAAGTCATGCCCTCTTTCATTAATTGTTATATACTTATATGTATATCACATATATTTCTAAATGTATAAGTATACTTTGCTCACCCTGTACAATGTTACTTGTATGTACAATTCCAGGGTGATTATTTGGTACTGCATAACCAACTATTGGCTCTTCCTTGGAAAAAAATATTTCCCAAGTTATCGACATTCCTTAGTTGCCTATAATTCTTCATACAAGACTGAGAACTCCTGGTTTTTTCCTGACCAGCATAACACAATAATCTTAAGGATAGAGAAGTGTCATGGATATCTTGTTAGTAACCCACACATCTATAATTGGACTTAAGACTTGTTCAATAAGAGGCAAACCATGCCCCGTACTGGAAATGTTCAACTACCTGGGGCTTACCAAAGTTATAAATCTTGGAGGGGCATCTACAACTGCCACTTCACTAAACCAGAACAATCCTAAATATTTGTATATTTACTTATATCCACAGGTAAGTGTAGCTCTCATTCCTCATCAATGAAACTTCTCTTTACAATTGATAGGAAGCAGGGCAGAAAGCAACAATCAATCAAAATAAAGACTCATGGAGGTCAGTCCCAGTGGCCATGTCTACAGAATAACTCCAATTCCTAAGGCTTAGGGGATATTGTGGAACAGGGAGCAGAAAGATTGTAAGAGCCAGAAGACCAGGGAGTTTTCTGCAAGACTGTGTCTCCTAGCAACGTTAGAAGCTATACCTCAAAATTCTCACCAACATGATCTCCTAAGCATGAGCTGAACAAGGACAACAATAATAGAAAAATAATTATTTTAGGATATTTAAATTAATCATCAGACAGGTTTATATGGCATAGACTCTGGGATTGTTCATTTGAAAAAGATATGTTAGGGATACTGTATGGGTTGATAGTTTTAAAGGTTAGGCATTCAAATTCTGATTAGAACTTCTGTGACTTTCCAAACAACAGCAAATGGTGCCCTGTGTCTTTTTGGCCAGTTTTTCCCAGGAGATTGATTACAAAAGCCTCTTAATTGATTGTCAGTGAGTAACACCTAATTGTTTTCTGTTTTTAAGATGTGGGGGAGATATTAGAAGCACAGCTTAACAATGTGACATTCTTAGAAGTTATCTGATAGACATAGCTTTGATTTCACATCTGCAGACTTGTTACTGAAAGAAAAGCATCCCCGCCCACTCCCTCACCATCATTCTAATGTGGTCTCAATTCAAGATAAAAAGAAAGTTCTAAAATTTGAGATTATTTAGTATCAAAGGGAGGTAACGAAAACCACATTTTCATCAAAAGTATAAGCTTATCCTTTCTTTTTAAATTAAACACATTTGGAGAGCCACCCCCTCCCCTCCTAAGTTCTCACACAGAGGCTCAGAAACAGCAAAGGCCATCATTATTTATCTGGAGACAGTCATAATTAAGCATTGCGACAATCTGATCTTGCTGGCATTTTAAGTCAAAAGGAAGACAAAAGAGAAGTACTATTTTTTTCAAAGCATTAAGAGTAAAAATAGAGAATTTGAATTTGATTTTGAGGCCAAGTAAAGTGTGGTGGCGGTGGCGGTCGGGAGAGGAACTGTGTCCCAGCCAACGTATCTCCAAGACCCTTTTTCAAGGTTTGTCAGGTACCTCCCAACGACTCCCCCTTTGCTGGGCTATCCTTCAAATTTGTTTGAGTTCACTATTCCCTAAATTAATTTTTGGTTTCCACTCAAAGTTTTCCAGAGATTTAACATTTGAGGAAAATTGGTGCATGATACAAGGAAAGGGGAAATTCCTAGAAAGGACACAGAGGAAACAGGTTGGAAAGAGGAACCTTTCACAGGCTTCCAGGTGACTCTGGAATACCAGAAGAAAGCTGGAGATTCGTTATGCACACATTTCAATAGTTCTTAGATGGTCACATCCACACCAATGCCTCCACTGGATCCCTTACTCCGCAGTAGAGATTCTTGCAAGCAGCAGAGGTGCCACAGTCTGAAAAGGCAAGCGGAAAGCAAAAAAGCTCATCCGTAGCATTGCAAGAATCAAGCCAAGGGCTCATTCGTACATACACGCTGAGATAAAAGGCTTTGAGAATATCAAGTGTGTCTCCCCTCTCCTTTGCTCACAGACCCAAATGGCCCTTTAGAATTTAGACCCTGGGTGAAAGACAAGGGAAGATGGTATACTATGCTCTCAGAACTCCAAGTAGAAATTTCTTAGCAGTAAACTGATATTATTTTGTGTACCTAAAAGTTGAGAGTTCAAGTCAAATAGTTTTGACCATAGCATGAAGTCTGAATCCAAAAATCGTGCCTTGGTGCAGCAGAACTGTCAACTTTCAGCTTAGCAACGATGGAGGTAAAATCCTTTGGTGATGTGAGGGTCATTGAAGTACAGCCTTATTACAATGAAACCCAATGTCTAAAAATTGTTCTTATTTTGGGCTTGTACCAAAGTAAGAGCCAAGATTTTAAACTCTACTAAATACAAAACAAACAAACAAACAAAAAGACTTTATATATTTATGTTCATTTAAGAAAATACTAGTAGTGATGTGTTATTTTGAAATATACAGTTAATATGTTTGGAGTTATTTAAAATTTATATTGAGAAAAACGTATGTATTTTCAGTATTGCTGTAGACAAGCATATACATAACACTGTTAATTTGATTGTTGTTTTATATCAAACAACTTTTACAATACTCATTTTTATTGTTATAATATTTTACAAATTTTAAGGAATATGACAAAAAAAGGTATTGTAGGTATTGAAGAGGGGGTCTCTGGGAGGAGTTGGGGTACAAAAGGGAAACAAGATTGTGATTTAATTCTATTTACTTAAAATGTTTTTAAATGTTAACAAATTCAGATAAATTGAAATCATGTAACTTTTCTCATCATAATGCAATAAAAGTTAAGAAAAAAAAGTTGAGAGTTACATGAACTGTATTTGGGGAAACAAAGAGACCAGGAAAATGAGGCTAAGCTCACAATGTTGGCGATTCCTTCTTCTGACAATAACATCATTGACCTTGGTGGCTGTTTGAAAACAAGATCTACACCAGCTGAATGGCACCAATTTTCAAATGGTTCCTATGCCTTCAACTTTGTGCCCTGGGAATCCTGGCTTCATGGAGGTGTCACTGTTTCCCTCTTCCACTTTCCTCTAACTCTTTGCTTATTTATCAGGGCTGGATTCCCCTTGATCACTCAGAAATGAAGCTCCACCTTTATAAATATCTTCACTAGTATGTAGGGTGCATATGTTTCAGAATGTTATCATTGTCTCTGCTTCTTCATGAGTCAAGGGTTTGTTCATGCCTCAATATTTTACATTTCTTTTAATTAGTGTCCTGGTACTAGCTTGAAACTATTTTTCTTATGTAATGTGAATTTTGAGTATATCATTTTTCATAATTTCATTTATGCTCCTTTATATTTTTAATCTCTGAAGTGTTTTATTCTGCCAGTCATCTATAATCTGTTATGATCTTGAGATATTTTTCTCCATTATTTTGCTTTACCTTTCATCCTTTCTCTTAAAGATAGTTTAAGTCTTCTTTCTAGGGTCCTAGGGATTAAAAAGGTAGGATGACCTAATTTGTAAATAGTGATATAAAAAGCATGTTCACAGCATGGCAGCAGCAGACAGTGCCTACCTGCTAACGCATAAGGTTAGAGAGAAAGTTGAGAAGACGGTTAACTCTATTATTAGCTGTCTGCTGCTGGTAACATGACTTTCTTCTTCAGAGACAGGTCTTCCTGTGTATAACCAGGGCTGGCCTTGAAGGTTCAGTCCTCCTGTGTGTTGGAATTATGTGCATCTGTTACCATATCTACTATAATATAACAATTTTGAAGATTAAAAGGATTATAATTTCAGTCAGGGAAAAGTAAAAGTAACTTCTGAGGATGAAATAGTGTAAAACCTTCACATGTGTAAGTAAGTATAAGGTGTCATCCTGGATAAAAGTGTTAAAGGCCACTTACGAAATTAGAAGACAATTTGAGGGACAACATAGGTAACATTATTTAATAGTTCTAAATCTCTTTATAAGTGCCAATCAGTATCTCAGGAGTGACTATAAATTAAAAATAAAAGGACAATGTCTGCACTAAAATTAAACGGCAAAGTATCCCCAAGTTCACAAATTGGAGTTGGTAAGGAGGGAATCGTGGCATTGCAAATCTGGGAGTAGACAAGCAAAGAGGGGCAAAATGAAAGTTCTCAGAACTGAATGTCAGTACTTGATCGAAAGTTCTACTGTGACACTGGGGAAAAGCGGCTGAAATTGGAAGATATTTGCATTAAGTCACTTTGAAAATGCACACACAGAGTATATACAATGAACTCTAAAGGGCTAGAGTAGCTTCTTAAATGTCTACAGTGCCAAACAGGGCAAAATACCATGCAGCCCAGGGAGACCAGGGAATGGTAAGTGAGGCTTAAGTAAGGGTGGAAGGGGAGTATGGGAGAGTGGAACCAAGAGGAAGCTGTCTGAAAGGATGCAGCTGTTAGCACTTTATTCAATGTCTAAGACAAGTAACAGTAAAGGAGGAGCTGCTGAAGTCTCTCCTCCAGCCGGCAGGGTTGGGGAGGCTAAGAGTCTGCAGGGACAGGAAGAGTGATAGAAAGGGGGGGAAGGGGAGAGGAGGGAGGGGAGAGGGGGCATGGGAGGGGAAGGAAAGAGGGGAGAGGGAGGGGAGGAGAAAAGGAGAGGTGAGGGCAGGGGACACAATGGGAGAGAAAGAGAGAGAGGGAGGGAGGAAGGGAGGGAGGGAGGGAGGGAAAGGGAGGGAGGAAGAGGAAGGGAGGAAGGGAGGGAGAGGAAGAGAATAAGGAACATATCAAAGTGTTTATAAGAGAATTGAGACCAAAAATACATAAAACACATATCTGAATAAAACATCAGCATCTAAAAATGAATTAAAATAAATATTAAGATTGGTGATCTGAAAGAAGAGCATAAATGAAAGACAATGTAGGCAAAACAAAAGTCAAGAAAGGATTAAGAATAAAAAGGCCATTTCAGAACTGACCTTTTCTACTTGAGCAAATGCAAGAGTACCTAAACACAAGAAATAATGCTTGGGAATAAATAGGCAAAAAGTGTGTGAAGAAAGGACAGTTTTTAAGAATAAGATGGGGAGGAAATGCCTGGCATGTGTATAATAGGGCTTTGAGGATAGAAAGCCCCAAAGGTGGGTAGGATAGCTCAATGGGTGAAGTGAGGATAGAAAGCCCCAAAGGTGGGTAGGATAGCTCAGTGGGTGAAGGTCCTTGCTGCTGAGCTGAGCCTGACAACTTGAGTTGATCCCTGGAATTCCCTGTATATTGGAAGAAGAAAATTGACTCCTTCAAGTTGTCTTCTGACTTCTCCACATGCACTGTGGCATGCCTACACAGGTACACACACACACACACACACACACACACACACACACACACAAACCAAAGTAGTTTTTTAAAAGTATACAATATTTTAAGAAATTGTGCTTAGAATTAAAGACAAGGGAAAAACCTACCTCGAAGCCGGGCAGTGGTGGCGCACGCCTTTAATCCCAGCACTTGGGAGGCAGAGGCAGGTGGATTTCTTAGTTCAAGGCCAGCCTTGTCTACACAGTGAGTTCCAGGACAGCCATGGCTACACAGAGAAACCCTGTCTCAAAAAACCTAAAAAAAAAAAAAAAAAAAAAAAAAAAAAAAAAAAAAAAAGAAAGAAAGAAAGAAAGAAAGAGAAACCTACCTTGTAAGAACTTGATATTTTTATACGAAATATGGCATAGAAATAGATCATCTTAATATGTACAGAATAGCACATTATATAATTACTGGGAATGAAGGAATAAGACACTGAAATCTAGATGAAAAGACTGAACTACTTGAAGATGATCCAGAGAGAGCAAAAGGAGAGGCTAACCCGTGTTAGCAGTGTTCATAGTGGGGGAAGAAACAGAAAACGGCCAATAAAAGGTGAGAGTGTGTCTGCAGCATGGTTGTATGATAGCACAGGGTGTGTTAGAGCGTACAAGAAGATAATAGGACAAAGTTCCAGCCAAACAATCTCCAACAATAATAAAGGGGGAGGGGTGGGCCGAGGATTCTCAGGCTGGTGAGCAATGGTGCCTGTCTGTCTTCTGTGCTGTCAGACAGGCTGTGTGCCACTCCCTTATCAACTATGGAATTTCCTTACCAGAATTCAACAACTTTGAAACTCACTGATGTGATCTGACCAGCATTCTAGCACTTGGAAATCTGTGGAATTTAATCTTACATTCATAGCACAAACAAACAAAAACAAAAACAAAAACAAAAAAGCGAAAACCAAAGCCAACAACAAACCCTGGAGATAAATCATTAAAAACTCAATTTAAGGAAATAAAAGTAAAAAATCCAGAGCACGTAGAAGAAAAGGCTAAAAAGAATTTAAATTGAGTGAGAAACATACAAACATTGCAACATCAAAATTTGTGTTTTTGAAATGAAAAAAGATGAAATTGTACGTGCAATGGTTTGTATAAGTGCCATCCAGAGCTCACATGCTGGGAGCTTGTTCTTCAGGCTGCCATGCTCCTGGGAGCAATGAATCCTTTGGAGACAGAGGGTGTCTCATGGAAGAACAGTAGGTTAGCGGATGCATGCCAGTTTGTTTCCCAGCCTGTGATATTATTGGGAGGTGGTGGATCCTCAGGAGGCGACATCTAATGGAAGGAGGTTAGGTTGCTCAGTATATGACCTAAAAGCCCATTGACCATAGACTGAAGCTGTTGAAACTATTGAACAGAACAACCCTTTTTCTCCAGGTATGAATTATCTCAAGTATTTTTGACACAGCGATGGAAAGCCTAGCACAATAAGCCACTGGCTAGCTTAAGTTAAAAAAGGAAGGCAGAAAGAGTAAGCATGTACAATTCAAAAAAAGGACAGAAAAGAGGTAACTATGAAAATAGTAATCATTAAAATAATCTTGAGGTTATGTAGCACAATTCTGTGGGGAAAACTGTAGTTAAAATATAGGTAAGTGTCTAGCCCTGTGCAATATAGAATGTGTTACAGTTACTCCTAGGACAAAGAACTACTTAGTTTCAGCCCTATAGCTCATCCTCTTGAACCCAGTCTGTCCGCTTCTTACCTGTAAAGCAAGTGGGAGGGTGTTTTGAGCTCTCCGTATGTGTGGCTGTTGCCTGAGCACATGCAGGGGACATTTCCTCTGGATGCCAAAGTCTGATAGTGTCTGATTATGGCATCAGTACTTTCTCTATGAGTAACATGGAGTCATTTACCAAGACATGAATCTGTTTATGTCACCTTCTGATTTCTTCCTTAATGGCTTTCAACAGCATTCATGAAGAAGTGTAATTTCTTAAGTCCATATGGTTGTGCATGATATCACGCTGTCCCCTAGTTAATCTCTCCTCTGTGGATCCCTAATTACCCTAGTGGGTATCACAGCCATCCATTCTGTAGCTCACTGGGGGAGTTTCACTGTTGGCTATATTGCCATTGGGCATATAGTCCTTCTGTTTGATAGCAATTTGTCTTGCAGTGAGTAGAGTCTCCTGCTCATGCTACACAATCAGCTATGTGGCTCTCCTTCTCTGGGAAGCCTTGATATGCTGCTTCTTCAGGACCTTTGCAAATACCAGGTCATTAGTTGTATACTAATATTTGTTACTGATGTAACAATTCTATTTCATTAACCTATCATGCCTGATAGAATGTAAGTTCCTTAAAAGAGGGCATTGCGATTTATTTTTAAAAGCCACAAACAACTTACATCAGAGAAGCCAGCATTTCCTAAAACATATATATATGTGTATATATATATACATATATATGTATGTATATATATACTTATGAACAAGTATATATATATGTGTGTATATATATACTTATAAACAAGTATATATATATGTGCGTGTATATATATGTATATATATATATATATATATATATATATACTTATTAGCTGTGTCTACTTGGGTATCAAATAAGTGGTCCTGTTATACATGATGAAGACTTTTATATGGTGCTGATGGAAAAAATCACACACAAATATATCCACTTTTGGTAGTCTTTTTTTTTATATTAATTTAAACTAGAAAACTGTACTTAGGAAACTAAAATGTTTAACAAAGGCTTTTAAATGTATTCTCTCCCCACCTCTCCCCATTCCTCTTTTTTTAATTTTTTTTTATTTTTTGATAGAGTTTTTCTGTGTAGCCCTGGGTGCCCTGGAACTCGCTCTGTAGACCAGGACCCTCTTGAACTCAGAGAGCTGCCTGCCTCTGCCTCCCAAGTGCTGGGATTAAAAAAAGGTGCTACCATCCTCAGAACAGGGTTACAGTGTTTTCTCTTTCATGCAGATATATAGATACAGTGTGTGTGTGTATGTGCGTGTGTGTGTGTGTGTGTGTGTGTGTGTGTGTGTGTGTGTGAACAACAGTGTGGCTGTGCTGGAGAGCAGCTAATTAAGAAGGCTCTGGACATGTTGAATATAGTGATTTAAATGAGAATGTCCTCCATAGGCTTTTGTACTTAAGCACTTGATTCTCAGTTGGTGACATTGTGAGGGATATGGTATTTTTGGCCTTGCCAGAGGAAGTAAATCCTTACAAGGGGTCTTTGAGAGTTCACAGCCTCAATGCACTTCCAGTTTTCTCTCTGTAACATGCTTGTAGTTGAAGATGTAATCTCTCAGCTTTCTCTTCTGGGCCCATGCTGCCGAGCCTCTCTCAGACATCATGGACTCTCCCTCTTGAACTCAAGGCTCTGCCTTCTATAAATTGCTTCTGATCATGACATCTTATCATTGCAATAGAAAAAAATACACTAGTCAAGCCCCCATACATTTGAGTTATATCTAAGTGGAGAGCCTGATGATCTTAAGATTGTATTTGTTTTTGCTTTTCCTGAGATACAAAATTGATCTTTGATTGATACACATATAACTTTTATGGCAAGGCAGAAATTAAGGACCAATTGGATCACTAATAGAAAAGCATATGTAAACATGACTACTTTGTGATATTCTTTTGCCTACTAATTTCAGCTAGAAAACTAGACTTATGAAAGTAAGAAACTTAAGTACTTAGTGAAGGTCTTTAAGCATTTTCTTCCTCATGGGGATGTAAAAATACCCTATCAGTAAATGCATGTGTATGAATGATGTGTGCTAATGTTGGAAGCTGCTAGAAGACCCATCTTCCAAGCTGCTCCTGTGGCAGGCTGCCCCAGACATTCCTTATTAGGGTGATAAGCCTTTTCGGCTTGGAGATATGTCAGACCATTAGTTTTCAAAGAAGTGACATATCGTGAGTAATGAGGACTCTTCTAGACGGGCTTCATGTGGATCTGATAGAGATCAAATATATTAGTGCTCTTCAAAGATGAATTTTCTGGTTTTAGGCCACTTTTCTTTCACAATTTCTCTCTCATTTCCTGCCTTCTGATGATTTCTTTATGGTTAACAGCTTTGCAAGAATAAAGATAGAGGGAGAGCAGTGGAAAAATCAAGCTGCAATGTCAGCTTTGTGATGTCCTTAAAATGGTAGATAAGTACCAGTTGACACTTAGCGCATGTTGGGCATTGTATAACACACTGCCACGGGCACTGCTCAATACCCTTAGCAGTACAGGCCTCATTTGGGAGAATTAATATTAGGCAAAGTAGCGGAAGTTTGCACATCCATATAACTTAAGCTGGCTTTCTAGAGCTAAAGTGGTACATATATATATATATATATATATATATATATATATATATATATATACACACACACACACACACACACACACACACACACACACACACACACATACACACACACATATGCACATATATTTATGCTTGATTTCTATCCCTCTAATGTATTGCCATTGGTAAGTCTACCATGGGTAGGTTATAAAGAGCACTCTGGCCAATGGATGTCCTACCACGTTACATAAGATTTATGCGGTTGCTGTATGCCACTGAACTATCAAGAAGTTAATAAACACAAAGAAACAAGTTCATGTTCATCACCCACTCATCTATTCATGTTTTAGAAGTATTGATTTGCATATCAGCCTAATATAATGAAAGAGTAAAGACACAGTCAAGCATTTAGGCTTGCAAATAACAGTTACATCTTAGGATTAGAGATGCATTCTTTATGGACCTTTAACAATAAGAGGAGGAATGATGGGCTGTTGAAGCACCTGATCCTCCCTGGTGACGTCAGGGAAGGCTTCATAAAGAAGCAGTGCTTGAACTGAGTTATGAAAGATGAGAAGGAGACTAGCAGGTGAGTTATGCTTCAGGGCATGGTAGAATCTGCCTCAGCAAACAGCTGCTAAAACCACACATCTAGAACCGGTAACAGGCAGCGCCAGAATGATGGGGCGCAGAACACTATGATTTTGGGATATTCCCCATCCCACAGGCTTTTACATTTGTTAATATGACCAGAAGTGAACCTGCTTTATGAACACGTTCTGGACATTTGATGGTGGAGGATGAAGGGGTCTCAGGAATGAAGTTGGGTAACTCCTGTTCTAAGATACTTTCCCTCTTTGTCACCTTTTCTCTGAGTGTTTTCTCCTCTGTTGCCGGAAGTATGGTCATAACATTTCTGTTACCCAGACATTGACAATCCGCTCCCAGACAATGTGATGGCAACCATCTCCTGGCCTGCACCTCCTACTCAGCTGCTTTTGAATTATTTTTTTAATTAATTAGTTTTTTTTTTACACTCCATACTTTATTCCCCCTCCATCCACCCTCCAACTGTTCCACATTCCATACCTCCTGCCCACCCCTCTGTCTCCACGTGGATGTTCCCACTCCCTACCCCACATAAATTCCCTGGGGCCTCCAGTCTCTTAAGGGTTAGGTGCATCATCTCTGAATGAACACAGACCCAGCCGTCCTCTACTTTGTGTGTGTGTTTGGGGCCTCATATCAGCTGGTATATGCTGCCTGTTTGGTGGTCCAGTGCTTGAGAGATCTCTGCGGTCCAGATTGAGACTGCTGGTCCTCCTACAGGATTGCCCTTCTCCTCAGCTTCTTTCAGCCTTCCCTAATTCAACCACAGGGATCAGCTGCTTCTGTCCTTTGGTTGGGTGCAAATACCTACATCTGACTCTTTCAGCTGCTTGTGGGATCTTCTGGAGTATGGTCATGCTAGGTCCCTTTTTGTGAGCACTCCATAGCCTCAGTAATAGTGTCAGGCCTTGGGGCTGCCCCTTGAGCTGAATCCCACTTTGGGCCTGTTACTGGACCTTCTTTTCCTCAGGCTCATCTCCATTTCCATCTCTGCAATGCTTTCAGACAGGAACAATTATGGGTCAGAGATGTGACTGTAGGGTGGCCTCCCTCCCCCTCATTTGATGCTCTGTCTTCCTGCTGGAGGTGGGTTCTATAAGTTCCCTCTCCCTACTGTCGGGCATTTTATCTAAGATCCCTCCCTTTGAGTCCTGAGAGTCATTCACCTCCCATGTCTCTGGTGCATTCTGGAGGGTCATCCCCAACCTCCTATCTCCTGAGGTTGCCTGTTTCCATTCTTTCATCTGAAGACCCAGCTATACCACTCTTGGAAATATACACAATTGAATTCTTTTTTTTAAATATATATGTATAGATATATGTATTTGTGTGTGTGAAAAAATATATATGTGTGTGTGTATACATATATATATGTATATGTATGTATACATATACATATATATATACACACACACATCTTAGTGGCTTTTATTTAATTTTTAATGTTTTGTTCATTTTCCTTTTCTATATGTGTGTGTATGTGCATATATATGTATATATATATTTGAATTTTATTTTTTACTTATTCACTTTACATCCTGGTCACTGCTCCCCTTCTGGTCATTCTCTCCCATAATCTTTCCCCCATCTCCCCTTCCTTTCTTCTCTGAGCAATTGGGTGCTCCCCTGGCTATTCCCCCAACACTGGCACTTCAAGTCTCTGCAAGGCTAGGTGCTACCTTTCCCACTGAGGCTAGACAGCACAGCCCAGCTAGAAAAGCAAATCCCACATATAGGCAACAGCTTTTGGGATAGCGCCTGTTCCAGTTGTTCAGAACCCACATGAAGACTAGCATGTACATCTGCTACATATATGAGGAGAGGCCTAGATCTAGCCCATATATATTGTTTGGTTGGTAGTTTAGACTCTGAGAGCCCCAAGGGTCCAGGTTAGTTGACGCTGGTGGTCTTCCTATAGAATTCCTATCCAATTTGGGGCCTGCAATCCTTCTTCCTATTCTTCTATAAGAGTCCCTAAACTCTATACATGGTTTGGCTGTGGGCCTCTGCATCTGTCTGAGTCAGCTTGACAGTGGTACCAATCAGAACAGTCAGACAGTATCAGTACTAACACTTGGACTTCTTGAATGTACTACTTTGGAAGAGTAATTTGAGAGGGCATCTTAAAGATTTCTCAGATATTGTTTGGGTACACACAGAATAGTAGAAGAGAGTAAAATCAAGCATAGGGTATGTTTTAGTTTTCCAGATCTGCTTGGCACACATGTAAAGGAAACCACAGACGGACGCTCGCAGATGGAAGCCTGCTGATTCTACAGCTGTTTCTTTGTTGGTACAGAAAACCAATTGTGGGTGGGAGCAAGGGAGGGAGAGACGTTATTAGAATGCAATGGCACTTTAATTATACCTACCGTAATTCTAATGGTCTGTTCTGTGGCGAATTGTTTGGGGAGTTGTCCTGAAATTAGAATTCAATCCTGCAAACGCAAATCAATTAAAGTAGTGCTGTTTGGAAATATACGGAGAAATAGTTTTGAAAAACAACCAAAACATTTTCCAGTAATCTTGCTCTGTAATGCTTAGACTCCCTCTGAGGACTCTTGGGCTAGAGAGAAGGGGTGGGAGAAGGCCAGGGGATTAAGTGTCACATTGCTGTCCCCTGAGGAAGCGCCACTGGAAAACAGCCTGAGCTCCTGGAACTATTTAAAGTGTCTCTGAAGACTCCCACAGAAGCCAGCCAGACATGAATCCTTACTCGCCTGAAAAAATGTAATATGACCCTAAGCTAGTGCTAACTAACATCCCTATTTTCCAGGAATGATAACTTGAGAGTTAACTAAGTAGGTTACGTACTAAAAGTCATACTGAGTTTCATTTCATAAGTGTTTATGATCTGCTGTGTCCTAGGCATAGGACTCATTGAGAGGGACGCTGTTTATGTCTTCCTGGGGATTTTTGTGTGGTAAGAGGAAAAAATATACATTACAATGAAAGTGGTTCACGGAAATGTAAAATATGCAAAGTAACCTGAGCCCTGAAGAGCACAGGAAGAGGTGGGATTAAAAATATGACCTCAGCACAAGCTATCAGCCGTGAGCTAGAGAGCTCGTGAATTGTGAACAGAGTTGTGTAGAATAAGACGGAAAATAAAGGAGTTCCAAAAAGTGGGGACAGTGTAGAAGTCTCAGTGACAGAAAGGAGTGATGAGTCACGGAGACTCAGAGAGAAAGCGGCTGTGACCATAGTACAGAGTGGTGGCCCAGGAATGAGACAGAGAGCCGTGTAGGCCCTATGAACAGTATTTCAGTTATTTTTAGGAATGGAAAACGGAAACTTTAAAACCATAGTGCTGTGGTCTGCCGTGAGCACCCCAGGAAGGTGAATTTAGTGTGCTCAAGCTGTTCAGTGGACAACTCTTGTCACTGCTGTGATAACTTTCCTGAAAAAAGGAACAAAAGGAAAGAGCCAGACTTTCTTAGACAGGGTTTCCAGTGTTTTGAAGAAACACTGTGACCAAAGCCACTAGGGGAGGAAAGAGTTTATTTGGCTTCCATGTCCACATCACTGTTCATCCTTGAAGGAAGTCAGGGTAGGAGCTCAAGCAGGGCAGGAACCCAAAGGCAGGAGTTGATACAGTGGCCATGGAAGGGTGCTGCTTATTGGCTGGCTCATCATGGCTAGTTCTGCCTGCTTTCTTATGGAACCCAGGACCACCAGCCCAGGGATGGTCCCACCTACAATTGGCTGGACTCTCCCCCCTTCATCTTAGTTGCTTAAGAAAAGGTGCTACAGGCTTACCTACAGCTTGATATTATGGAGGCATTTTCTTAATTGCGGTTCATTCTTCTCAGATGACTTTAGCTTGTCTCGAGCTGACATAAAACTGGCCAGCACATGGTTAACTTTTGGCTCATGGTTAGAAAGAACAGGACCGAATGGATGGCTGGAAATGCATGGTAGTAGGAACATGAGATGTCATGTCATTTTGCATCCTTGGTCAGAGAGCAATTAGAGATGAGTGCTGGCACCTGGGCCACTTTTTATTCAGTCTAGGAATGAGCTCATGGAATAGTGATGCTCATATTTAGGGGAGGTCTTCTCAGCTTGGTCAGTTCCTCTAGAAATTTCCCCACAGACAGACCTAGACATTGGCTTCTGTGGTGATCCTAAATTCCATCAAACTGTCAATCAAGACAACTGGGTGACAACTGTCAAGCAGAAATCCCGAGACAGTGATGGTGGAGATCTAAGATCACATAGGCAAAATTTTGGCTAGCTATGAATCACATAAGATGAAGTGATGTGAAGAGTGATCCCATGTTTTATCAAGGAAAAAATGGATAGTTAGTTGTACTTTGGAGCAGCAATTGTACTTTGTAATTGGACTCAGGGGTTTTAATAAGAAATTAAAAAGTACAAAGAGGGTATGGAGTTAAGGAGGTGGGTAGGGCTCTAGCAGGAGGTAATGGTAGTGGACATAACCAGAATGTATTGCATAAATATGTGGGGCATTCAGATAATTTAAAAACATCTTAACAACCATGGCTAGTCAAATGGCTCAACAGTTAAGAACCCTGGCTGCTCTGGTAGAGGATTCCCAGCACCCACAAAGTGGTTTAAGAGACTTCCCCACCCAGGGATCCATCCCATATACAATCACCAAACCCAGACACTATTGTGGATGCCAACAAGTGCTTGCTGACAGAAGCCTGATATGGCTGTCTCCTGAGAGACTCTGCCAGTGCCTGAAAAAGTGGATGCTCATAGCCATCCACCGGACAGCAACAGGTCTCCAATGAAGGAGGTAGAGAAAAGACCCAAGTAGCTGAAGGGGTTTGCAGGCCTATAGGAGGAACAACAATATGAACTACCCAATACCTCCAGAGCTCCCAGGGTCTAAACCACCAACCAAAGAGTACACAAGGTGGGACTCATGGCTCCAGATACATATGTAGCAGATGGCCTAGTTGGTCAGCAATGGGAGGAGAGGCCCTTGGTCCTGTTAATGCTCTATATGCCCCAGTGTAAGGGAATGCCAGGGCCAGGAAGTGGGAGAGGGTGGGTTGGTGAGCAGGGAGGGGGAGGGAAGAGGGAATAGGGAGTATTTTGGAGGGAAAAACTAGAAATGGGGAGAACATTTGAAATGTAAATAAAATATCTAATATAAAAAAAAGGTTATCCATAACTGCATGGGTTCCATGGGCATGTGGGACACATATATACATCCATGCAGCAAAAGCACTCAAACACATAAAAAATTTTGAGAATATATAATATCTCCACAAAATTCAGGTAATTCTGAAGCAAAGCAACAAAACCAACCAGCCAATCAAAAAGCCAAACAGACAGAACAAAACAAAAAACAAACAAACAAAAAAATCTGCAGTAAAACAAAAGCAAACAAAACCCCCAAAACAAAAAAGAAAGCAACAACAACAAACCAAAAAACAAAACCAAAAATAAGACCATGATTTGGAAGCTTAGTTTTGGATCATTGAACTTGTGGGTACCTCCAAGGGATATGCATATATGTAGCAAAAGAAAGGTAAAGGGGAGGTTCGATATAAAACCAATCAAAGCATCTTGGAATAGCCATCTTTACTCTGTCTACGACACTCTAGACAGAGTTTTCAGAACCCTTGTGTAGGAATTCCCATGTCCCTGGAGAGAGACACCAACTGCATGAATGCATTCCACTGAGCTGTTATGAAAATGAGGTGCAGACAGCAGGGAGGTAAGAACAGGCACTTGGTGATGTGGTGGAATGAGGTAGGAAGGGAGGGAGAAGCAGAAGAGGGCCAAATGTTTCTCTGCTTATCTGCAGATGCTGTATGTAAGAATTTGTGCTACTATTTGTACACCAGACTATAAAATATAAAATAAAGGCCATCCATAGATGGACCTCAATATAGTACCCAGAAAGCAGAGTGCAAATGTTAGCTGTTTAGATGTAGAGACCCAGCGTTCAGTGACTGGTCAGCTCTGGAAGCATGAGCTGAAGAGTCGTCATTGGAACTTCAACAGTTAAAATGGAGATGCCATGGAATGATCTGGAGAGTGTCCTGGGTAAAATCTGTTTCTGACATGAGCTTGGAGAAAGCCCAACTATTAAAGATCAAGCAGAGAAGAATGAATCATTTCGGTATCTGTTGGGGTGTGAGGGAGGGATTAAGGAAGCATTGTGCCTGTGTGGTCCAGGTGAACCATCTTTCAGGAAGGCAGAAGTATGGCATGCTATTGCAAGGTCTACTAAGTGGAGAACCACAGGACAAACTTTAGAAACACTGACCTGGAGTTTTTGGATAATCAGGCAGAAAACTTTGGACTGACTCAGGTGTCTCATTTTTGTTTAAATCAAGTCTTGGCTTTTGTTCTGGAACCTGTTGGCCATGTGGAAATATGACCCATACTTTGTATGGATTCTCCTCTGTAGAGAAGTGACACTTCAGACTAAACTGATTTACACAAAATTAAAAGATACTGCTGATGTCGCAATAGAAACAAACAAACAAACCCAAAAAGTGAGCTCATCCTGTCCTCTCCTTTTCAGGAACAATATTCCCCCAAATCATCATTGTGTAGACAGTCAAATAGTGGTCTCATTTTCTTTTCTTTTTATAAAAAAACTTAACATGCTTCCCTTTATTGTTGACAACCTGATGGCTGTAGCCTCAGATAAACAAGATGGTCCATGTTTCAGTTTTACAGTGAAATGTAAAGAGAAACTTCCTGCTCTAGGCTTTTGATTTGAGGTTATCAAGGAAAATGGCAGTGGAATCTTGCAAGTTGTGTCTCCTCATGATGGTTATCACACAGCTTTAGAGCTAAACATCCTCTAAGCAGCCGTTGGCAACTCTCACTGTATCAGAAACTAAGGCATTGGGACACTTTTCCAACTGACAAGCGGGTACTAATAACAGATCTGCATCCTTAACACATCCTAGCTTTACTATAATCTCACTCATTATGAATGAGCACCCCTTCATGTGGCCTTTCCTAAAAGTTCATGGAAAGAAATAACCTAAATGGGAGCTCAGGTCTACCATTATTTTAGAAGAAGAAAGGGTCATGTTACCCTACAAATATGTCTCCCACTTAACTATTCAACAAAATGTCTTTAAAAGTCACCATGTAGAATCCACTAGACTGTTCCTCCTCTTTGGGCAGCCCATTCCGACCCCTCTTTGGCGTCTACACTTTGTGTTCCTCAGTAGACTTCTGCTTAAACTGTCTCTCTACTAAATTCTTTCTCTTGAGAAGACAAGTATCAAAAAATGTATTGCATTTCATATTATCACAAGACCCCCAAAGAAGAGAGGGCTTCTGGTCTGAACTCCATTTTTTAGTTACATAGCATTTTACATGAATTTCCTCAAAAATGCTATATTGTATTAAGAAATAATATGATCAACCCTAAGCAGACCACATGGAGACTAGGGAATAGAAGAAGGGAATGTGTCCCGATGAATTTGAAATTTATGTCTATATTCTGAAGAACAAGAGTCAAAGTGCCAACCAAACTCTGTTTAGAATCTGAAGTTCAGTGATGGAGGGGGAGAGGGCAAGACGCTTTGGTGGGGCCACCCCTGTGTAAGTTGTGTACACCCAGGATGCTGTGGAGCACAGGGTTAAGGTTTTGTGATTTTTACTTTACTCTCATACTGGATTATTTTGAATAGCAGAGAAGCACTGAGTTCTATGAGCATTATATTCCAAAATGTGAGCCAGCTGGAGAAGTCCTTGCATCCACATTAATTTTAAGGAGACTGGGTACATTCACATAGGTTCAGCTCACAGCACAAAGGAAACTCATGAAGCTCATTCAGTATTCTTAAATAGGAGACTTCCCCCTATAGAATTCTCAGTCTGTTCATTTTCAGTTGTTAGATTCATTTATGAAATACTCCCTTCTCTTCCCCAGACATCACATTGACTTTACAAGTGTTACAGGCTAAGACTTGCCATGCACAAGCTTAAGTTTGCAAGTAGATTTTTAATTTTTCTCAAACTCATTTTGACTTACATTTTGAGAACCTATTGGTTCTGAGGATATGGTAACTCAATCACTATCAAGTAGGATATTTCTCCTCTACTTTCCCTTTCTCCTTTCCCTAAGGTTACAAGTGAATGAAACACTTGTTAGATATAATACAAACCTAACATTTGGGACTGTGGAGGTAGCTTTAGTGGAAGAGAACTTGCCTAGTCTGTGGGAGCTCTTGCATTTACTTTCCAGTACTATAAGTGTTTAAGAAAACAAACAAATAAATAATAAATAGGAAGTACATTTGTTCTCAGATACGCAAGGAGTGGCTTCAGTGCCCATCTTCTGGTCTAGTCTTGATAATCCATCATCACTAGTCCTAGGGAGAAGCCATGATTCATTTTTGTCTGGTCCCATCTTGTCTGATATTTCTGGAGATGCCTAGTCAGAACCCAGGACTCCTTCTTTCTGGTAGAGAAGCCTTGTCCTCTTGCCAGCTTGTCCAAGTTGTTTGTCGGTCTTCTGAGCCTGCAGATGCTCTAATGAGTTGAAATTTTTGAAGCATAAATACCAAATATTTGCATATCATTTCTGTTTTTTTCTAGTCTCTCTTATCTCTCCTTTAGAGGAGTGATTGCAAATCCAATGACTTACTTGGCAAGGAAAAAGAGAACAGAGCTACAAGACATGGGACACCCAAGGCCAGAGTCTCAGGTGACTGCCATGCCCCTCCAGTTTGCACCCATATTATTGATGGTAATGTTCTCCACTGTGGCATGTAGCAAGGTTACATGTTGTAAGTGAAGTGTCCCGCTGAATTTAATCATGTATGTACAACCCAGCAGAACTAAACTTGAAAAGTGTGAGGTTTTTTGTTTTGTTTTTTGGGTTTTTTTGTTTTTGTTTTTGTTTTTGTTTTTAATTGGCCAGGACTGTATTTATTGACTTAATGAATTTTGAAATCTCCCTAGAGTAATAAAAGAAGACCCATTACACAATCTAGCTAAAGGAACCTTGAAATTAAAATTGACACACCTCTCTCAGAGAGATGCACAGGCCCAAACCTCATGCATCTCTGGAAAAATAAACCCTCTGGTGTTTATGTTTTGGCTAAAGGCCCAACTCATACTTCATTATTATATTTTCTTTACTTTTACTGGACAAAATAATTCTGGATTTAGCAAGAGAGGAAAAATGTTTACCTTCCTCCCTATAATCTGCTCTTAGAAAATGTGGCTTTCCAGTTTCCTGTTTTCTGTTTCCTTTCCCGTTTCCTGTTTACTTTATGCATTAACAGTAATATGGGGGGGTTCAGAGTCTGGTTTATAGGGGGACAAAAGGGCCAGGAAGCATTATTTACCTATGAAACTGAAACAGACCTTGAGAGCCATCTGGTGCACCATGTTTTTGGGTAATTAGCATGCAGCCACATTTCTATTTAGTTTTCCTTCTGAAAGGAATCTGAAAATGTGTGCTAACAGACCGCCTGTTACACAAAGGAGCCAATGTTAAAAAATGGTTATACTCATCCCCTTCAAAAAAAAGACAATGAAAAATAAAACCCCAAACTTTGTTTTGCCACCAATGACAGAAGCTCCCTTGGGAGCTGCCAGGGGCTCTGAGTCTCAGACAAAATTGCTTGTTCTCTTCAGTCACCACATTTGGTGTGCAATGTTGTCTGGCCCCAGCCACCCCCTTCCTTCCTGTCAGCCTTGTCATGCACACAGCATTTGGGGGGAACATTTACAAGATCAAGTGTTCACAACAACCATGGTTCAGCCCATTCATGGATCGACTTGAATATAGGATTAATTGTCAGCTCAAAGCAGCTTGAATTTGCTTTTCTAAAAGACATTATAATAAGTATAAATTCTAGAGAGTCAAACCATTGGATGGTAGGATTGAGTTTCTGTGTATTGGCAATGTATATTTAATTGATTTATTCTATATAGAGAAGAAATTATTCTTCCCGTCATAATGTCTTGTAGAAGAAATCAGCAAATAGTTCCCATAAAAAACCTTAAACATTCCTTGATGAGAAATTTTCCTTTACAATATCCCAATGCAATTGCTTTACCCATAAAATATCTGGCTGTGTTTTAAGTCAACCTGAACGAACTGAGGAGAAAGATGCAGGATGCCATAAGAAGTTAAGGTGAAAATATGTGTTAGATGAATACAGATTGCAGATGAAAAAGGGGTACGGGTGGGAATTAAATGAAACCTCCTGCTAGAACATTAATCTCAGCATGAATCTTGAAAATGAAACCTGTGCTTTCTAATAGAAGTTGAACATTAATTGTTTTATTTTTGAAAATCTAGAAAGATTTATTTTGGTTGAACACATTTTTGTTTTACTTAAAAGCAATTGTTAGTTTAGATTTTATATAGAGTTCTGTGGAATGGAAGATAAATATTCTAGAGGCATTGCTGCAAAGGTTTTTTTTTTTTTTTTTTTTTTTTAACCTATAAGAAAACTGATATTTAACAACAGTGACTACTTCTTCCTGTTTCTTTATCTAGTTGAGCTTGAACTGAAATGGGAAAAGACAATGTTATGCACTCCTTCCTCTCTTCCTTTCTTCTTGAATTACTTCACACATGCTATGATTCTGCTGCAAAGATGTGTGCCTGAACACAACGATGCCTAGGGACAAGAACAACCTATAATTTCAGTACACCTGGAAAGGAAAGATGAGAAAACATAAAACTGCACAACGATGGATGTGGAGACCACTGGGGTAGGGAGTAATGAGGAAGAGCATTCCTATGCTTATGCGTGATGTTGGGGGCAATTTACAAAACAAACTTAGGTATAGCTCGCTGTCGCAGTCTCACTGTGCACCTGCACCCCCTTTTATCAACATTCCAACGGGACCAGTGAAAATGTCATGGTTATGACTAATGCCTAAAATAGCAGTTCTCTTTCCCAACCATGATGAGATCTTTAAATAAGAGAAAGATTCCGAGTTCACATTCAGAGTGCCTGCAGCACACCCCTACAACAGCTTGAATTTATACCACCATGCAGAAAATGCTGAGAAGAAGCTGCTGAGCCCTTCCAGGTGCTGTTTAAAACCCGTGGAAGCCTGAGCTGTCCCAGACGCCAGCAGCCACGAATCTTAGAGCCTTTTTCCAGAGAAGAGGTGATGCATTTTATTTGCACAGTTAATTTTCATAAGAGGAGGTAGGTAATGGCGTTATGAAGTCTTACATTCTGGTCTGATAAAACCAGACCTGTTTTCATCTCTGTTTGATTTAGTGGAGAAGAAACAGCATTTCCTGCTTCAACCTGTAACTGTTCAGTGTTTTTATGGACGCTAAAGTGGCAGAGTTTCCTTTAACTTTATAGAGTGACCCAATTGTTAATGACAAATATGTACGATATAGAATACAGCTGTTAGTGTAGCATATTATATGTAGTGTAACTATATTGTAAATATTTTATGTATTCTAGCTCTGTGTTGAACACACAGACACACAAATACATACACACAAACATACACAGACACACACAGACACAAACACACAGACACAAAGGCACACACACCTCTTGAAATACAGGCAGTGCTTTGTTTTTTCACATAGTTGGCATTCGGAAAATTTGGAAGACAGAAGCTACGGATTAGTGATTCTCATCCCAAAACTTATTGAAAAGCTAAGTTGTGAAAATCAATGCACTGTTAACAGTCACACGTGGTATGAAACCAGCTGCACTGGCGTGAGAGTCCTCTGTGCATGAGGAGCTGGGGTGAGCTGGCGACAAAGTCTTTCTCTACCCCCCATCTTATTGCTGCCTTCTAAATGTCAAGACCAGGAGTTGTGGATTACATGGAGATGTCATTAGATTAGGGGAAGGACAGCCAAAGAAGACAGCCAAGCAGACCATGGCCCAGGCATCCCAGTTTCTACTTCAAACACAGATTTTATCTGCCTTACATGTTGAGTCTCAGTTTTGCCATTTTAAAGCCCTTAAATTTTGCAAACATCTTTCTGGTAAAAGGAGGGACTTAACTAAGTCATAGGAATAATAGAATCTACGTTATATGACTCTCTTAAATATTCTAGGAAAAAAAATACAGCCTTATTTTTGGTGAATATATATTTCAAGTATCTTTAAAGAGTTTTTGAGTTTCCTCATGTTGTATTTTTCAGGGGACAGAAATATTAATTTATATTAGTTGACTTTTTTACTGAAATTTATGTTTTCTTGAAGAACTCTTTGTAGATCTTCAAAAAAATAAAAATAAAAACGAAAACAAAAGGAACAACCCTCAGCTTGTAAACCATCATCTAGCACCAGACTTAAGGATTGAATACTGAATGTTTTCATTTTAAGACCAGGAAGAGCACCAACATATTTGTTTTTGCCCAGTGTATGCTCCAGCTAAGGGATGTAAACAATGAAAGAGAGAAGCCTTCTCTGTGAGTTTTGTGGTACTGTGACAGAACACTGGACAGAAACAACTTCATGAGAGACAGATTCTATCACAGTAGAAAAGACATGACAAAAGTCACAGTAGTGGGAGCTTGTGGCAGAAGCATCCTATAGTCTGGCAGATCAGGAGCAGTGATGAGACTGGAGGCAAGAATGGACCATTGCCCTAAATATCCTGTACCACGGATCCAGCTTTACTAGCTAGCCAGGTGTGACTAAAAATTGCTGCAAGTCTGCAATTGTGCAAAAATAAGAGCTTGCAGGAGACCTTTCACACTCAAAACATAACAATTCTCAACTTGGAAAGAAAGGAAGAAAGAAAGAAAGAAAGAAAGGAAGAAGGAAAGAAAGAAAGTTAGCTATTGCTTTTTGCAAATAAGATAATCTCACATATATAAAATTGGAAGAATTGCTTCTATAACCCTATGAAATGAGCCAAGATAGCAAGGTTTCAAAATAGAAGATCAATATGTTAAATTATTATTTTCCAATGAGCAATCTGAAATGAGACTAAGAAAACAATTGTATTTACAACTCCACAAAGAAAAGAAATTCTAAGAATAGGTCTTAGAAAAGCAGGACATGCATAACTGTACAAATTTATTAAAAGAATTTTTAAAAGATGTAATTGGAAGTGGAATGGTATTCCATAGTCATGGACTGCATGATTTAACACTTTTGAAGTGGCAATATTTCCTGAAATGGTCTACAGATTGAAGGAAATTTGTAACAAAATTCAATAAGGATTGGAAACCTGATCCTATAATTTCAATAAATTCAGAATAGCCAAAATAATTTTGAAACTGAGAAGTATTGCTGAAACCTTGGTCTTCTATTAAGGCGTTCTATGGTCACACCAATCAAATGGAGGCAGTATAATACAGCACAGTATTGCCATAATAATATAGCGAAGGAAGTGGGTTTTTAGAGTACAGAGATTAATTTTAACAACCAGAGCCATTTTGTTTTCAACAGTGTGTCAAAATCATTAGTGAAGAAATGACAGACTTATCAACCAATGGCCTTGAGAAACTGGATATCCATGTCCAAAAGAACAAATATGACCCCCCCCAATCACACCATAAGAAAATATGCAAATGTCAACTTCACAGAGGATATAGTTCTCGCAGAGCTACACCTCCAAAGCTCACAGACACAAGTGTAGGAGTAACCCTCTTGTGACCCTTGCTCAGACACTGGTTTTTTGAGTACAACATATAAGGCACAAAGACAGAAAAATAACACATCAACAGAATTGAACAAATTTGTGCTTTGTTAGACACAATCTTAAAAGTGGCTGGAAAAGGCACAAGGGTAGAGGAGAAGTGTCAGAGTTCTATATCTGATAGCTGCTTTTATCTTTTCTGATAAAAGGGCAACCCAGCTGACACATGGAAGCAAAGGATCTGAATGGCATGTCTGCAGGGATGATGACCATTAACCATGTGAAAGATGTTCTATATCATTAGGTTTCAGAAAAACGCAAAGCAAACCAATGGGAAAGTGCTTTGTAGTCATTATGAAACTAAAACTTGTAGCAAGGTCTAAGAAGACACAGTTCACAGATGTTGACAAATTAATGGAGAAAGTGAGAGCCTCTATATTTTTGGTAGAAAGTTAATAAACACAGTTTTGAGAATACCATTTAACTCAACAACTTAAGTCCCAGGTATTGAAGCTTTAACAAAAACCAAACATTTCCATTTGAAACTTTCTATCTGAATGATCACAGGGTCATTATAAAGAATATCTGAGAAGCAAAATAACACAATTTTTACCAAATGATGGATGAATAAATACGTTTCACTGTATTTATTCATAAAATAGTCAGTCACAAAAAGAAATGACTTGCCTTCATGATTTGAATATCATATGACTCTATGATATATCGTAGACATGTATTTTTCTTATTAATTAATCTCTTTATTCAATTTATACCCCAATTGCAGCCACCCCCCCAGTCCACCTTTTACACAGCTGGATAATCCTGATGACAGTAGTTGTGGGGAGCCATGGACCAGACAATGGAGGTTGACTGTGCCTCAACCAGACTCCACTTATCTGGTCCACCTGAGACAGCCTGCAGAAACGAGTGCCTTCATGGTTCCCTGAGGCCCATTGTTTACCTCTGGCTTGCCCCTTAATCCAGAGGAGCCTTGTGGAACCCCAAGCTGGATGCACAAATAGACCTTGTCATTGTGCTATTTACAAGAAACACATCTCAGCAACATCATCTCCAAACAAAGATAGATATTCCAGTCTCAATATAAAGAGCCAGAAAAAGGTTTTCCAAGTAAATAGATCCAAGAAACAAGCTGGAGTGGCCATTCTAATATCTAATAAAATAGACTTGTCTTAATTAGAGTGTTACTGGTGTGAACAGACATCACGACCAAGGCAAGTCTTATAAAGGACAACATTTAATTGGGGCTGGCTTACAGGTTTAGAGGTTCAGTCCATTATCATTAAGGTGGGAGCATCCAGGCAGGCATGGTGCAGGCAGAGCTGAGAGTTCTAAATCTTCTTCTAAAGGCTGCTAGTGAAAAACTCACTTCCAGGAAGTTAGGACTAGAATATTAAAGCCCAAGCCCACAGTGGCACACCTACTCCAACAAGGCCACACCTGTTCCAACAAGGTCACACCTCCAAACAGTGTCACACCATGGGCTAAGCACATGCAAACAATCACAGCTTCCAACCAAAAGTAATCAAAAGAGACAGGGAAGAACACTTCAGACTGATCAAAGAAAAAAATTTACCTAGAGGACATCTCAATTCTGAACATCTATACTCCAAATGCAAGGGCATCCATGTTCTTAAAGGAAACATTAGTAAAGCTTAAATTACACATTGAATTTGTTGAGGTCCCCAGTGAGAGACCTCAACAGCCCATTCTCAACAATGGTCATCAAGACAGAAATTAAACAGAGAAATAACAGATTCAAACAGACCTAACAGATATCTATAGAACATTTCACCCAAACAAAAGAATATACCTCCTTTTCAGCAACTCACAGAACCTTCTCCAAAATTGCGCATATAATTGGTCACAAAGCAAACATCAACAGATATAAGAAGATTGAAATAACCCCATGCATTTTATCAGATCACCATGGATTAAAGTTGGACTTCAACAACACAAACAACAGAAAACCTACATATTCACAGAAATTGAACAATGTTCTACTCAACAATCACTGACTCAGGAAAGAAATAAAGAAAGAAATTAAAGACTTTCCAGAATTCAATGAAAATGAGGGCACATCATACCCAAACTTATGGGACACTATGAAAACAATGTTAAGAGGAAAGTTCATAGCACTAAATGCCCTCGTAAAGAAATTGGAGAGTTATCAGACTAAAAATTAAAAGTATATTTGAGGGCTCTAGAAAATAAGAAGCAAACATACCCAAGAGGATTAGATGGCAGAAAATAATCAAAATCAGGGCTGAAATCAATCAATTAGAAACAAAGAAAACAATACAAAGAATCAATTAAACCAAGAGCTGGTTCTTTGAGAAAAATCAACATGATAGACAAACTTTTAGCCAAACTAACTAAAAAGTAGAGAGAAAGTACCCAAATTAACAAAATCAGAAATAAAAAAGAAGACATAACAATAGGTATTGAGGAAATCCAATGAGTCATTAGGTCTTACTTCAAAAGCCTTTGCTCCACAAATTGAAAAATCTAAATGAAATGAATACCAATTACCAAGGACAAATCACTATCAGGTAAACCATCTGAATAGTCCTATAACCCCTAAGGAAATAGATGCAGTCATTAAAAGGCTCCACTACCACCACCCCAAAAAAGAAAAAGAAAAAAGAAAATAGAAAAATAACCTGGGCAGGATAGTTTTAGTACAGAATTCTACCATACTTTTAAAGAAGAGCTAATGCCAATACTCTTCAAATGATTCCACAAAACAGAAGCAGAAAGAACACTGCCAAACATATTCTATGAGGTCACAATCACTTTGATACCTAAACCACACTAAAGAAAGAGAACTTCAGACCAATTTTCCTTATGAACATTGATGCAAAAATTCTCAATAAAATAATCTTAAACCCAATCAAAAACATCATCAATCCATGAACAAGTAGGTTCTGTCTCAGGGATACAGGGGTAGTTTAATATACAAAAATCCATCAACATAATCAACCATATAAACAAACTGAAAAGAAAACACCTACATGATCATATCACTAGATGCTGAAAAAGCATTTGACAAAATCCAACAATCCTTCATGATAAAAGTCTTGGAGAGAGCAGGGATATAAGGTGCATAGCTAAATACAGTAAAAAGCAATAAGCAGCAAGCCAATAGCCAACGTCAAATTAAATGGTGAGAAACTTAAGGTATTCCCACTAAAATCAGGGACAGGAAAAGGCTTTTTCACTCTTTAATATAGTACTTGAAATTCTAGCTAGAGCATTAAGACAACTAAAGAAGATAAACGGGATACAAATTGGAAAGGAAGAAGTCAAAGTATTATTATTCACAAATGATGTGATAGTATACAAAAGTGACCCCAAAAATTCTACCAGAGAACTACTACAGCTGATAAACAACTTCAACAAAATGGCTGGATATAAAATTGCCTCAAACAAATCAGTAGCCTTTCTATACATAAGTGATAAATGGGCTGAGAAAGAAGTTATCTAAACAGTACACTTCACAATAGCCACAATAACATCAAATACTTAGATATAACTCTAATAACCAGACAAGTGAAAGACCTGTATGACAAGAACTTCAAGTCTCTGAAGAAAGAAATCAAGAAATATATAAGAAGATGGAAAGATCTCCCATGCTCATGGATCAGTAGGATTGACATACTGAAAATGTCAATCTTACCAAAAGTAATCTCCAGATTCAATGCAATCCCCATCAAAATTCCAACAAAGTTCTTCACAGATCCTGAAAGACCAATTCTCAACTTCATATGACAAAAACAAGAAAATCTAGGATAGCTAAAACAATTCTGAACAATAAAAGAACTTCTGGAGGCACCACCATCCCTGATTTCAAGCTGTGCTACAGAGCAATAGTAAGAAAAACTGTATGTAATTTATATAGATACAGACAAGTGGATCAATGGAATTGAATCAAAGACCCAGAAACAAATACATACACCTACACACAAATAGACACTTGATTTTTGACAAGGAAGCCAAAACCATACAAAGGAAAAGGGAGAGCATCTTCAACAAATGGTGTTGGACTAACTAGGTGTCTGCATGTAGAAGAATGGAAATAGATCCATATCTATCACCTTTCACAAAACTCAAGTCCAAATAGATCAAAGACCTCAACGTAAAACCAGACATACTTAACCTAATAAAACAGACAGTGGGCAATTGCTTTGAACTTGTTGGTTTAGGAGACAACTTCCTGAACAGACCCCTAATAGTTCAGGTGCTAATGTCAAGAATTAATAAATGGGACATTCTGAAACTGAAGAGCTTCTGTAAGTCAAAGGATACTGTTAATAGGACAAATTGATAGTCAATAGATTGGGAAAAGATATTCACTAACCCTACATCTGACAGAGAGCTAATATCCAAAATATATAAAAAAAATTCAAGAAGTTAAACATCAACAATCTAAAAAAACCAATTAAAACTGGGATATAAAGCTAAACAGGGAATTCTCAACAAAGGAATCTTGAATGGCCAAGAAGCACCCAAAGAAATGTTCATCATCATTACTCACAAGGGAAATGCAAATCAAAATGACTCTGAGATTTCACTTTACTCCCATCTCAAAACAGAGACTAAAAACTCAAGGGACAGCACATGCTGGTGAGGTTGTGGAGCAAGGGGAACACTCTTCTACTGCTGGTGGAAGTGGAAACTTGTACAACCACCCTGGATATCAGTTTGGTGGTTTCTCAGAACACTAGGAATAACTATAATTAATTATACCTCAAGACCCAGCTATACCACTCCTGGTGATATACCCAAAAGATGTTTCACCATCCCACAAGGACACTTGCTCAACTATGTTCATAGAAGCTTTATTCATAATAATCAAAACCTGTAAACTCAGACACTAAAAACAAGGACATCATGAGCTTCACAGGCAAATGAATGGAACTGGAAATTATCATCTTCAGTGAAGTAACCCAGACCCAAAATGATATGCATGTTATGGACTCACTTATAAGTAGATATTAGCCATAAATTACAAGATAACTATGCTATAATCAACAGACCCAAAGGAGCCAGATAATATGGAAGACCCAAGGAAGGATGGTTGAATCTTTCTTAGAAGGGAAAAAATAGATATCAGAGGTTGATGGAAGGAGAGAATTGTGTGGGAGAGGGGATGAAGAGAGGAGCTGGGTAGGGGGTGAGATCAGATGTAGGGCAAACAGGGTAAAAGAGGGAAATATGGTGTGGGGTTGGGGCTGCACCCAGCAGCCAATGGAAAGAGATGCAGAGACTCACTCCCAAAGAGTAGATAGAGCTTGGGAGTTTTACGGAAGAATTGGGAGGAAGATTGAAGGACCAGAAGAGGACAGGGATGCTACAGGAGGCCAACAGTGACAACTGACCTGGACCTTGTGGGCTCCCAGAGAGTGATTTACCAACCAAAGAGCAAGCACAGGCTGGACCTAGACCCCTGCACATATGTAACAGATGAGCAGCTTTGTCTTCATGTGGGTCCTCCAAAATTGTGGATGCTTGCCTGGATGGATAGCCTTGTCTGGCCTACTCCTGCAGGGATTTGATGAGTGGGGGTGGGGGAATGTTGACACCTAGAGGGGATGCCCCAGTCTCAAAAGAGAAGGGGAAGGTGAAATGGATGGAAGACTTGGGTGAGGGATACTGGGAGGAGAGGAAGGGATGATATTGGGTTGTAAAGTGAATAAATAAATTTAATAAAAATATTGCTTAGGGTTGTTGCCTATGGCAAATACTAAACTGGGTAATTCTTTGGCCCGTCTGAAAATTCCATTTTCCATTTCTTTCATTTCTTTGGGAGTCTAACAGGCACTGGGCCTCAAGGTTGTCAGGGTTTTGTTTGTTTGTTTGTTTGTTTTTGCTTTTTTTTTTTTTTTTTAAAAAAATGGCCTTTTATTTTTAAAATAGAAAAGCATTTGTTTCTGAACACTGCTTGTCCTCCTGACTGCCTAGTTTAGCTTCTTCATCTTGGCTGGCTATTTGTAGCTTGCTTTTTCACGGGGGTTTCCTTGTGTATACAGAAGCTGCTGGACTACCTCAGTATACATTATAACATTCGGGGGAAAAGTACAAGAGTTTAATAAGCAGAGGTATTAATAGCTTTCAAATGGCTTGGAAATGTATCCTCTATCCCCATCCCCCATTGCTACACCAAGAGGCACCTGCAAACAACAACAGTGATGACGGATGATCCGGCAGTGCCTTGCAGGGCCCATCCATCACAAGCAAACTCAGGTCGGTGCCGCTTCACTTGTGCTAAATGTGGCCTCAGAGACTAGAGTTTGGCTGCGCTCCAAGGCCCCTCTCTGGCTTCTGTCTTGGTGTTTTTATATATGATCTGCAGGTGTTACTGATATAATTTGTCCAAGAATTATGTCTGATGTCATGCTTACTAGTCTAGATTTTCTGGGGGTCAGTGGTATAGGAGAAGCCCCATCCCTAGCCCCAAAATGCACTCACTGGTGATTGCATGAGTAACAGCCTAGAAATAGCTTTGTGTGCCTGTTGCTGAGATGTGAACATATGGTTATCACTAATTTGGAATTGCCTTTGAGAACTAATTCAATTTGGAATAAGAGATCTAACCAGCATTTAGCATCAAACATATGATTATAATTTTAGAATTATAGAGAGAAAATTCAATCTCTTGGGCATTTTAGAGAGAAAGCATTTTTCAAAAGGTGGGGGAAGGGCCAGATACAGCATGATAGACAAGGAGATGCCACATGTTGAAATGAAGACTTTTACTAATTTATTATTTATATTAATTAATTAACTAATTACTCTAGAGTCAGTATGTAGCTGAGAATCCTGCTGCCTGCTGAGATGACAGGCATGTACCTTCATGTGTATCTGCTGATGGACTTTAGTAAAGCTCAGAGAAAGTGTTCCCTGTGGCTAATGCATTGATTTGTACAAATGTGCCATCTATTCCAAACATTTAGGACATTTCTGCTTCTTCCCCCTTCTCTGTAAAAGACTAGTTGGTTGCTTGGCTCAATCAAGCTGTACCAGTAAAGAAGGGTGTTTTTTGAAATACAACATGTGTCCATGGCCATATTTCTTAAAGATAACATAGGTTCTCTTGTCACATGTGACTATAAAATAGCTTCATTTGGGAATTCACTGCATTAGGCTTAGAATATGAAAAAAATCAGAGAAAATTAAATAAACTATCACCATACCATTCAAGTCCATGTGTAACATTTTGTGTATATGTACGTGTATAATGTGTGATTGTGTGTGAAAGAAAGACAGAGAATGTGTATGTTTGTGTGTGTGTGAGAGACAATATGTGTGAGTGAAAGAGGGAGGGGGAAAGAGGGAGAGGAAGAGAGAGAGAAAGGAGAAAGAAAGAGAGAGAGAGGGAAGGAGGAAGGAAAGGAGGGAGGGAGGGAAGGAGGGAGGGAGAGAGAGAGAGAGAGAGAGAGAGAGAGAGAGAGAGAGAGAGAGAGAGAGAGAGAGAGAGAGGAGAGATATTTCATTATAGCTAAATGAAAACAGGAGGAGAAAAGCTTTGAGTGCTATGACATTAATGAGGGACCCTTGCTTCTTCCATAGATCCACAAGGAGCATGTGAAGAACTTAGCCAAGCTGAGTTAAATGAAAAAGGAGCCAGGGCATTAGACTGGATGCGTCGACTTCTGTCTCTAAAATAATTCATCTTTATTTTCACTGGTCTTGGCCTCAATGTGGAGGAGAAAAAAACACCTTTAATAATCCTTTACATATGTTTCACTCAAAAAAATTTAGATGTCTCCAGTTACAATGTTAACAATGGAGTCAATATGTAAAATGTACAATGGATATTCTCCATTATAAGACCTTCTCAAGTGATTAACATACGTGAGGTTTTCATCCCTAACAACAAATCTGCAGCTGGTTGGCTATATTCTCCCTGTCTTCTCAGATTGGAAAGAACAGAGCATAGATTGGATAAGGATTTAGCTTAGGTTTCTGCAACTGGGAAGTAATAAAACAGAATTGCGACCTCTCAGGCTAGTTTCAACTCTATTTCTGCTGAGCATGCTGCTCTCCTCCACAGTAAATAATTATATCTTATCTCCCCATAGTAAACGAGTACACCAACTATTTCATGAAGCCCCAAAGAATCCTGCAGATACCACTTCTGTTTTAGAGTTGGGAAATTAAGAAGCTGACTTCCAAGGGATTGAGTGGCATCCCTAAGTTCCCTCACTGAGAAAAGGCACAATTAGGCTCTGCACCGAAATCATCTGGCTCTTCTTCCATGTTGCTTCCACAATATAAACTTATTCTGGCCACCAGACTGGAGATGGAAACCCTAGATAAAATATGTGCTTATGTAGTACATGATTCTGTTCCTTCAGAAGTAACCACAGGAGGAGGACGCACTTCCCAAAGAAGGACTGATGGCCTCTTATTCACCTTGAAGTCAGTTGAATTTTAATATTTAGTTCCAGTAAAAAATAAAATCACACTGGCTCTTAAAGAAATGTTTCCCTTCCAAGGCTATGTTCCTACAGTGTGAATTAGCATGAAGCAAAAAAGGACTCCAAGGTTAAAGTCATTTTGGACTTTTTTGTTTGTTTGTTTGTTTTGTTGGCGTTGGTTTGGGTTTTCTATAAGCCTGGAAATACGTTGCATAAAAGAAGATGTGGATTAAGTATACTTGGGTTTGTCAAACACACTCCAGAGAGTGCACATCTATGCAGGGCTGCATCTGCAGACATCTGTGTCTATGGATTGAAAAGTGTGTGTGCAAGGCAGGCTGCACTAGGGGATGAACTCTGATGATCAGCATGCCACAGATGCTTTATTAAGAATGAATGATTTTTGTATGCACATATCCCTCCTACTAAAAGCGTTGATAACTTTATGGGTGTGTGTAGATTGGAGAAAGGAAGAAGAGATGAGCAGTGTGCAAGTGTAAAGCAAGAGAAAAGCAGGGAGGAAGAACTCTGAAGGACATCCTTTGCACTAAACTCTCTCCTATTCTTACCTGTTCTCAGGTGCACATGTAAGACTGTTATTGACTTAGGAATGGAAAGCCAGTCCTCTCTTGATTGTTTGTAGCTTTTTCAGTTTGTTTAACAACTTTCTTCCTGGGCCACCTGTTTTAATCTTGGTTCCTTCAGACTCTATTGCTCCATTCCTAATCTTTCTAATGCACTATGTGAATCTGTTTATTCGTCAAATGTTCCCATTCTCTCCAAAAACTTATTAATAAAATAACTTTACATTTAGCATTAGCCCAACTATTGGGAGTAGTAATAACTGGGAATGACAACTTCATGAATAAGAGACATAGATATTCAAGTTAAAATAGAGAAAACAAACAAACAAAAGGCAAAAGGTAGGGCTGTAGTAGATAAATACCAGGAACAAGCAAAAATGGCTGTCTGAAATAACCTACAAAGGGAAGGGAGAATCTGTTGAGACCATATCCAGAGGTTAGGCATGATCCCCCCCTCCCCAATTGAGGGATGGGGCCCCCCATCCATTTCCAAAATTTTAACCCAGAATTGTTCCTGCCTAAAGGAAATACAGGGACAAAGAGTGGATCAAAGGCTGAAGGAAAGACTGTTCAGAGACTGTCTCACCTGGGGATCCATCTCACATGCAGACACCAAACCTAGGCACTGTTGCAGATGCCAAGAAGTCCTTGCTGACAGGAGCCTGATACAGCTGTCTCCTGAGAGGCTTTGCCAGAACCTGACCAATACAGATGTGTTTGCTCTCAGCCAACCATCGGACTGAGCATGGAAACCCCAATGGAGGAGTTAGGGAAAAGACTGAAGGAGCTGAAGGGGTGTTATCTGGCATCAATGGGAGGGGAGGCCCTTGGTCCTGTGAAGATTTGTTGCCCCGGTGTATAGTAATGCTAGGGTGGTGAGGTGGGAGTGGGAAGGTGAGTGGGGGAGCATTTTCATAGAAGCGGAGTAAGGGGGGATAGGATAGGGGTCTTGCAGAGGGGAAACCAGGAAAGGAGATAACATTTGAAATGTAAATAAATAAAATATCCAATTAGAAAAGAAAAAAAAAACAAATATATCATGAATTTTGCAGGCTAAAAAAATGGCTGTCAGCATAAATGGTAGAGGCTATTATAAAATGCAGGGGGTTATATTCTTATGTTGATTGAGGATCAAATTTATGATAAAACATGACACTCTTCACTAGCAGATGCATTTGAATGTAATGCCTTTCTGCTTTCTAGATGGCTGCCTGACTAGAATGTCAGGGACGGGACATTGTGAGAAAATGGAAGGAAGCTGACAAAAACCCTGAAGCAGAGGTATAGTGGAAGATTGTAACCTAGGCTTTGTTTGAATGGCTAAAAACAAATAAACTACAGCGAAAGAGACTGATGACATAGTTAATAAAGTTGCCTGTCCAGATACATCTTTGTGTCTCTTGCAAGAGAAAAATAACTGATTTGTTTCACAAACCTTTATTGAGCTGCTGTTAGTTGAAGAGTCATGGAACTAGTGGTTCTTCATGTGCCAGTTTGCCTTTTACTGCTGTGATAAAGCACAGAGCAGAACAAACTTGGGCAGGAAAGAGCTTAGTTCAGCTTATATTTCCAGGTAAAAGTCTGTCACTGAGCCAAGTCAGGGCAGGAACTCAAGGAGGAGCAGAAACAGAAACTATGAACGGTGTTTCTTATTGGCTAACTCCCAGGCTCATGTTCAGCTACCTTTCTAACACAGCCCATGTCTATCTGCATAGGGATGGCACCTCCACCAATATCCTGGCCCCCTCCTACAGAAATTAGCAATAAAGGTCATGTCCCATAGGCCATTCTGATGGAGACAATTCTTTAGTGGAGGCTCCTACTTAGGTGTGTCAAACCGACAACCAGTATTATCAGGAAGCCTAACCTAATACGAAAGAACAGTGTTTAAAGAAATAGCTTTTTTGTGTGCTTTCTATGTAGTTCTGGCTATCCTGCAACTCACTCTGTAGAACTGCTGATAAAATGGCTTTTAACCTGTGAGACTTGATGATGATTCAGCACTTGAGCCAGCAGTTGGGGAAAGACTCTTCCAGACATAAGGAAGGGTGTGTAGGCTGTGGAATAATATGGAAACGGTGAAAGTTGAGGTATGTTTTGTAAACTTGATGGTAAGATAAAAAATACTTTGTGCCAGATTCGCCAATACTCTATTACCTCTATTCACTGTTTTCTCTAATGAATTAAGTGGGAGTTTTATGGTGAGTATAACTACTCTAAAGGAAAAAGAAGCAACCCCCACTCAGTGCATATATGAATGAAGAGGTTAAGGTGTTAGCAATGCAGGGAAATGTTAATGGAAGGTATCAATTTCAGAATCCTGATCTGTGGGGTTTCTCAGAAAGAGTTTCAACAAACTTACCAGTCACCCTAACATCACAGTGAAAGACAGATTATGATCTCATAGGTCTAAGGTTTAGCTGGAGAATCTGTGTTATTTATAGTCTCAGCTGGTGCTGGTGTTGCTAGTACAAGGAGTTCAACCTTGATGAGCAGTATCCATGGTGACTAAAATGGACTGACAGGTTTGAGAAGTACTTAGCTTTAAGTATCAATGTTTGTGTCATCCTTTCTGCCTTTTATCCACTAGCTAATCTATTTCTCCTCTTTAATTCTCAGTTCACAGAGCCTTTCTGCTCCAGAAGGTGTAGATAGATACAATGTAGTAATGTACCTCTAACATGGCCCAATAGCAGTTTATCAAACTAGTTTGCAACAGCATCTTTGAGGCCATTACTTTATAAGTAGGGTACTGAACCTGCTCCAAACATGACCTAGGATGCTCTCTGGAAACCTGTAGTTTCCCTGCCTCTGTGGATTGTAGAATGCTAATCTTTTTCTTTACAGTCAATATCCACTTATAAGTGAGTATATACCATATGTGTCTTTCCAGGTCTGGGTTACCTCACTCAGAATAATATTTTCTAGTTCCATTTATTTACCTGCAAATGTTGAGGTATCACTGTTTTTAACAGCTGAGTAATACTCCGTTGTGTAAATGTACCACATTTACTTTATCCATTATTTGGTTGAAGGATATCTAGGCTGTTTCCAGTTACTGGCTATTATGAATAAAGCTGCTATGAACATAGTGGAGCATGTGTGCTTTTGGTATGGTTGGGCATCTTTGGGGTATATATTTCCAGGAGTGGTATAGCTGGGTCTTGAGGTAGATCGATTCCCAATCTTCTGAGAAAACGCCATATTGATTTCCAAAGTGGCTGTACAATTTGCACTCCCACACTTGCTGCACATCCTTGCCAGCATGAGCTGTCACTTGTGCTTTGATCTGGCAGATGTAAGATGGAATCTCAAAATCATTTTGATTTGCATGTCCCTAATGGCTAAGGATGTTAAACATTTCTTTAAGTGTTTCTCAGTTTTTGAGATTCTTCTGTTGAGAATTCCTCCTTCTGGGTTGCCTCATCCAGCCTTGATGTGATGGTATGTACCCAATCTTATTATAGCTTGTTATGCCATGTCTGGTTTATGTCTCTGGGAGGCCTGGTCTTTTCTGAGGAGAGGTATGGAAGTGGATCTGGGGGAGAAGAGGAAATGGGAGGGGAGAGACTAGGAGGAGAGGAAGGGAAACTTCAGTTGGTATACAATATGTGAGAGAAGAAAGTTTTTAAAGAGAAAAATGACATACATACATACATAAATACATACATACATACACACGCATAGATCATGGTTTCCAAACACACAGGTGTCCAGGATGAGAAGTATGTAGGATCTTACCTCTCACCAAGCTTGGTGCCCCACCAAAGAGTAGCAGATAGTGCGTAAAGCCGTGTTTACTCCCTTCCCACTTCTTTTCTTTTGTCTTAGAATTTATAAATGCTCTATCTAGAAAATAGGGAGATAGAAAACACATAGAAAAGTAAGAAAGCCTAGGTTCATCCTTCCACTGAAAAGCAAAATTTCAGAAAGCACTTTAAACTATTTTTTGTCCGTATATTTTGTTTTGCTGGGCTTAGCCCTAGATCATACTGTGTTTACTTTACAGCATTACTTCTTGGAAGGAGCAGGAGGAAGAAGAAGAGGAAGAGGTGGAGGAGGAGGAGGAGGAAGAACAGGAGGAAGAGGAGGAGAAAGCAACAAAGGGTTTTTATATAGATAGCACTTCTAAATTATTGTCAATGTATTATAACTAGTTAGTTGGATTATCCTTCAAAGTTTTTTACTATCAATACCTTCTTGGCAGAATAATTTACAAAAGAATTCATTGCCATCCCTTATGATTAAATATAAAATGTCTTCCATAAGCTGTTGTGTTTGAACGACTGGTCTCAGGCTGGCGGCATTGTTGGTGGGTGGGATTTGGCTGGGGGAGGTGGGTCACTAGGGATAGGTCTTTGAAGTTATCACCACATTTTCTTCTGATCCCATTCTCTGCTTCTTGCTGTACAAAGGTGTGAACAAAACATGCCACTAACTTTCATGATGCAAACTCCCTGCTGTGAAGCGTCACCCCAGGCATCATGGGAGGGCATGTGCTGATACTATCCCTTCCTTATGGTGCTTCTGTAATATTTGGTCACAGTGACAAGAAAAGCAATAGATATGTTACATGGATATTTGATTCCTGTACTTTATATTATTAGATTTTAACATTTCTTCTCCCAAACAATTGCTCCAAATGTAAACAACTTTACATTTCCTTGATGTTTCTGAAGTATTTATAGAAGTGCTCAATTTCGTTGTCATGTACTTAAACACAATTACTTTTACAAGCTCCATGAGGTTAATATGTTCTATTCTTGATCTCTTGTCAAAATATGAAAATGTTTACATTTTCACAGAGGGATTTTAAAGGAAGTACCTGTATATTGAATATATAAGTTTACAGATTATTTTTATTTTAAAGTACCAGAAACATCCTCTTGCCTTTGGCTTATTGAAACCATGTTCACCTCTGTCCTTTAGCGAATCACAGAGGACACATGAGACCTGAGTCTGAAACAGAAACACCTTTATTTTACTGTGGGGAGCTGATAAGGTCCTGATGGAATGAGCATATCCATTTCAAGGACTCCAATGCCTCAAACTCATGAGAACAGAAAATCTTTTCTTAGGTCAGGTTCAGGGGATATAGCAAAGCAACCTCCTGGTTCCTGTATGGATGTTGACAGTTTGATCATAGCTTCTTTCTCCTGGTGTTAGAGCATGAAACTGTCCCCTACAGAGACATCCTATCCCATTTTCCTTCTTCAGCTGTGTACAATAAACTGGCCTTCTCAATTCAGACTCATAAGACACATACTCTGGAGTCTCTGGGCTATTGGCTGATGCATCTCATCATCTCACACAGCCCATGCAAGCTCAACTTTTCAGCTCAAATGTTGGAATCCCACGTATTTGTGACTGCTCAGCCTTGTTAAGCATGGTGATGTGTTCTTCACCAGAGCACCATGTAGGAGAGAAAAGACTGACATACAAAGGACGTTTAGCTTCTATAGCACCTAGCTAGAATTCATGGAGTAATTATTAAGGAGTATATGGGTAGCCACTGGATGACTCAGTCAGGTTGAGGCGAGAAGGAATGAGCATCATTGTTTATCAAGACCTTCATCCTCAAGAGTATTCTTCCAGAGTACCTGAAGTGACTCCCAAACCTGAATGCCCATCTCCTCATAACAGCCACATTTGGAACTTCCATTTTCTTAACTTTATATAATATAAAGTTATATTATATATATATATGTATATGTATATATGTGTATATTTATATATATAAACACTATTATATATATATAAATAGTATATTTATATACTATTATATACTATTTATATATATATAAATAGTAGTGGAAATCAGTTGAGGTCTAAGGAACAAGATACTCTCAAATGTTTTTCTTTGTTCTTTTTATACAGAGAGCCATGTGAAGGACATCAAATTACAATCTAGTGGTAAAATTACATGGTTAGACAATCTCAATAAAGCCATTGAAAATGGAAAGAACCCTAAATATTTCTAGTAACATTCAAGAAGAGGGAAAGATGATAAGTAATCACTGACAAGACAACATTGTTTTGGAAGATAGCATCCCAAACTTGGGACTTCAACTATCTTACTATAACAGCTCAAGGCTCATAATTATACTTGATTCTACAGTGGTGCTATAAACATTTCTATAGGTGACATAGCATAGGAAATATTTTCAAAACATAAATGTGCTCATCATGCTTCTTATATTTCAGAAGTACTGACAGACTGTGCTTTCATTTTAATTGTTTTGAGTGTCCCAGGAGGCTACACCCTTTCATGTCTCATCTCCAATTCTTTGAAGACAGAAATTAGAGTCAAATCTTTCCAGGAACCCGAGACCTCTATTTTTAGCTGCTACCAATTGAGATCACATTATCTAAATAGGAATGGATTTGAACTGAATGTACCCTTTACTCCTGAGCAATGCTTGTTGAGCTTTCATGATATTGACAGAATTTGTCCTTGGATATGTTCTGCCATGGTAAATTACCCTATATTTGAGTTATTGAGAAATATAGTGAGGTCAACCTGCCTTGGCTTTTCTTTGAATTGTGCTTTTATTTTGAGTTCTTCAAAGAAATTTCAGTTAAAATTATGTCTAACTTCCTAAAATACCCATTTGCTAAGGAAACAAAATAAGTTAAGGCTAAAAGAGAAAATCAGGTACTCAAAGTCTATGCTAGTGAGGCCAGAAATCTGTTCTAAGACAGAGGGAGAAGGGATGCAGGGGATGAGGAGCAGGATATGGAAGACAGATGCTGAAGCATGAAATGAGGGGCAAGAAAAGAGACTCAAATCTAGGGCTGTGTAGTAGTAGGAAATAAGGGGATGGAAACAGGGCAAGAGGTCCTTGGAAAGAAGGAAAGTAAAAGCATACATAATGTCAGACAAGAGAAGCCGCCACTAGGAAAATAGTGATAGCACCAGAATTTGGGAAGTGAGACTTGGAGGATTAAAAACTATCTGGTTATAAATTCAGAAATAAGCTTGGCATTTCCACCCCAGACACTGGGAGAAATACAGAGGAAGAATAGTGGTTGCATGTGTTTAAATGACAAGGTAAGAGTTGTAGGGAAGGAGAGAATGCTAGCAAAGAAAGTAGCTGTGCTTTCTACAAATCCAGGCAGGTGGCACTCTGGGGAGCATGCAGCTGCAGCTGACGTGTGTGTGTGTGTGTGTGTGTGTGTGTGTGTGTGTGTGTGTGTGTGTGTGTGTGTGTGTCATCAGGAAGGGAAAGGCAAGTGAAGGAAAGTGCAGAAGTCTGCTCTGGACTTCCTATGCCTGTCAGCTACCTTCAAGCCTATGCCTTTCTTTTCTCCTGAGACTTGAGATGTTCTATCCTGACTCTGCAGGTTCTTTAAACAATGACAACTTTAAAAGACTCCAGATGGCTTTGGAAAAACTGAAAGTCATCCAAGGTGCATGGTAGTAGGCCTTTGTAGATACCCCATGTGGAGCTAGTCCAAGAACTCTTAATTTTTCTTTGGATAATGTCCTGGGGATATACTGCAGGGCCAGTATCCAAAATAAAACAAAGAGAAAAGTCCAACAGAAAAAAATGTTCTCTAATTGTGGAAGAGGTAGTAGGCAAAGGGACCAGGTGAATAACTTTCTCCTTGCTCCTCGGATACCAGTTTATAGGACCATCTATTGATAGATTTGCTGCATTCCCAAATTTAGCCTAGCCTTGCATCATTGGGAATATATTAGAAAGATTCATAGATGTTACCTTTTCTCCCTAAAATTTAGTTTACTACTTTTGAAAGTATCAACAATCTTTGGAAAAAAAATCTCTGGGGTGTTATGTTGAAATGAAGAGAAATATAAGAAGCTTAGTCTATTAGTATGTTAAATTCTTTATAATAAAATAGTTTATATTAATTTTCCGACTGCCAAGTCCCTATTTGAACAGGCATGCTGTTAGAGTATAATGCATAGGGTGATGGAAGAAGAGAGTTCTAAGCCTTCCTTGGCATGTGCCAGGTTTAAACTCAGGGAGAAATGGTTTATTTTTAACACCATCTTAACATCAGTACATCTTGTGTTCCATCTATGAACATGAGGCATGAGAGACAGATAATACTCCAGGTAAATACTTTATTTAACACCACTTTAACATCAGCATGTTTTGTGCTCTATCTGTGGGCTTGAGACTCAAAGGATGGGCTGGCTCAGGTAATAAACTTGACCCACTTATAATACCTTTGCCTTGGGATGCATTTTCAACCTTTTCTAGTAAAAACCCAAAACAAAACAGCTTTGAGGTTTGTTACTAGAATTCTTGGCCTTATTTAGTGAAATAAAAACTGTAAGAGCATCTTCTGGTCACCATGGAGGCTCCCTGTACTTAATGTACAAGCATTGTCGGTATTATTGAATGGACAAGGGGATATTACACACTTAGTTGTTTATTTATTTTCATGAAAGTTTTCAAGAGGTTTTAAGAGGGAAGCTTACAGGTTCAGAGAGGACTTGAACTACATTTTGGTTAATAATAGATGAGTATGACTATGAGGAATTATGTAGACACAGGCAGAAATTTTCATCTATAGTACAGTGATAGAAACCATGAAACCATAAAAGAATGTCTTTCTGGAGAAATCCATTATCTAATGGTATTTGTCTCTAAAAGGAAGAGGAAGTCTAGTGTTCACATCAGCATTTCTGAGTCAGGGGTAATTTCCTGTCCTCTGCACTTCAGAGTCTACCTTCACACCTAAGACTGCCGTATCGCTCTTTGCTAAAGAGGTTCTCTTTAAACCCCTCCACATGCTCACTTTTATGTTAATCAAAATAAATACGATGAAGCCAAACCGCTACTATTAATTTCTGGTTATGTATGATTGCTTAAGAATCTGTCCTCAGTGCTGTTGTCTGTTAAAGGGGGTTATTAAATTGAGACTTTTCCTGGACAGATTGAGAAAGAAAGTATATGGCAGCAGCGGTGGTATTTTCAGTTGGATTCCTCCGTCTAACCAAGCACTTACACAGCACCAAAACGGCCTCTTTCAGCTACAGGAAAGGTGCTCCCACTGTGGGACACCTGGTGGAAAATGGAGGGGCACCATCAGTGGGATATCAGGTGACAATGAACTATGCAGAAGAAAAGCAGAGGATGTAGACACAGTGACCCACACTACAGCTGTCACTAAGGCCACCACAGCTGTGGTCAATGCCACCTCAAGGTGCGTGAGCAACAAAACCTTGAATGGCTCTGGAACAGGGCTGAGACTGAGACCTGAAGAAGGGCTAAAAAGCAGGTGACAGAGGAAGACAGACATCTTTATCTTAACCCAAAGCTCAACCCTAACCCCAAGTCTTCTGCTCCCAATATTTAGGGAGACATACTTAGAATAAACTGCTCTTAAGGTTTCCTAGTTGTTTGACAAAGATGGAAATGATCTTTTCCCTGGTCACTCTCTTTAAAATGGTATCACCACCTCAATTCCTATCATATGTGTGTGCCTTTTAGAATTCTATAGCCCTTACTGTCACCTGGAATCATCTAAGTTTACTATACATATGCATATGATGATCTTATGTTTAAATTGCTTTATTTTCAATGTTGGTTGATTGAAAGGCTATAGGTTAATTATTTGGTCTTTTCACAGCCACGTGTAGTTTTCAAGATAGCATCTAGTAAACAAAATAGGCTAAATAAATATCATTTAATGAATATGAATGAATAAAATAACTACCTTTAGAAAGAAATTACTCAATGGAAATTTCAATTTATTTATAAATATTGATAGCTATAAGGATTAATGAAATTGAACTTGATGTAATGTAATTTGCCTTAAATCTCAGTAGAGTATTGGCATAAAGCTTGAGGCAATTTCCTTTTTAAAGGGCAGGAATGAAGATATGTTGTCATCTGGTCACAGCTTTTTTGAATAAACTTAGTGGCAAATATTCTGTTAAGGGTCTGTTAGATGTTTAAGTATCATGGATTTATCATGGTAACCAGTCAGTGTTATTCCCAGATATCTACACTGAGGTGAAAAAAATGAATTCATTACACCTGGTGATACTGCTGCTCTTACGGTTCACCCAAGCAAGGCATCCTTCTTTATGGAAAACTGATCAAGGTAACCATGTACAGAAGAAATTCTTCTGTGATGCACTTCTGAGGCCTGTTCCATGTCATAGAGCTCTGATGGATGGTGTACAAAGGAGAAACATAGATAGAAAACTGGTCAAATAAGTTCCAGATACTCTGGGTCAAATAAAGTTAGGCAGCCCATTTAAGACCATGGAGAGGCAAAATTACTAGCTCTCCCAAGTGTTTTTCTTTTTCTTTTTTTCTTTTGGACATTCTGCTCTATCCATTTCTTTCAGACAGTGTCTGTCACTGACCCTTGAGCTAGGCTGGTGGCCACCAAGTCCCAGTCATCCTCCTGTACCTCCTTCTCATAGTGCTAGTGTTACAGGCACTTGGCCACACCTGGAATACTTTAAGCAGGGTTGCAGGGATTTGAACTTGAGTCTTCATGTTTGCACAGCAAGGGCTTCTACCCACTGAGCCACCTCTCCAGCCCCTCTTCCATGTATGTGACAACAAATTTGCCTCCTTCATCTCACTTTCCTCCTTACCACAGGATCCGATGGAACTGAGGATAGAACTGCCTCCCTTTGGAAGCCATTGTAGTTTCTTGGGACTCTAGTTGATGAAAGAGTCCTGGATGAAACAAAGCTTACTGCCCTTTTCTTAGCAAAAGCACCCAGCAGAGTTAAGGGCTGAGGCTACACTTGTTGGTGAATGCAGGAAAGGAACCTCTTCAGACAGACACCATCTCCATGCAAGGTTAGACATTTTGTGTATGAACCACTAGTTAATAAAAACACTGCTATAATACAAAGAATAATGAACTGTGCTCCAACTCTCTTTATCTGTGACCTTTCACAAATAATTTTATGGGTCTCTGTTTCTTTATTTGTAAGCCGAGGGTTAGGTTAAACAGTCTTTGAAGTCATGTCCCCCTTGAACTCTTAAAAATTAAATGGCCTTTGGATGTGTATTCTGCTCTGTTTCTATAGTTGGTTCATTCCAAACGCCAAACACATAAGACACAGAGGAGGAAAGAATAGCTAATCACTTAAAGCTTAGAAGTCACTGGCTGAATAATGACGTTGGCACCTGGATACAATGCCTTTAAGGAGACACCTTCCTCCATAAGACTACAAATAAAATAGGCCTCTGCAGAAAGCATTCAACCTAGTGTTTTATGGTCAGTGCACTGGGACTCTTGTATAAGGTGCTTTAATTTTTGTAGCAATCTTTGGATTCTTAGAGAAGACAAAAGCTAGGCTCTGTTTGTTTGTTTGCTTCTTATTTTAGAGTTCCTTGAAACAGTATCCTTGATCTAGAGCCAACAAGATTCCTGAATTTTAAATTGAGCTCCCTGTGACTCAGACTTTAATTGGACACATCTCTTGGCTCAGACCATTGATAATTAGTCTATTAAACATTAAGAAACTATATGCCCCAAAGCCCTCAAAATAAATACTAAAGCATCAAGAAAGAAGGTATAATATGTTATAATAACCCTCACAAGGTTGCACAAATGCCTGGATCCAAATTACAGAGCTTTTTCCCTCTAGCATCTCCTTGCAGACTCTCTGTGTTGCAAGCTGCAACATTTCAAGGGAATGTTGGTAGCATAAAGGGATGGCTGAGTCCCGAAAGGTGGGACAGAGACAACTCCAGAGCAGTTTCTTCTGATTCAGACTAGGATGAGAAGTGGGATTCAGGGATGGCAAAGCTTTACAATACCACTCAACCTGCCCATATGGCAACTTTTCAGATGTAAAAGAAAGATGATGAAATAGAAAACATGGAGTACTATTTTCAGATTTAAAAATATAAAGCATCTTTTTAATGTTTAGAGAAGGCTGTTATTGTGTGAAGAAAAGTTTAATTTCTACAGGAAATGTCCTCTGACCTTCATATGTGTACCTTAACAAACATCCCCCCCCACATACACATGTACACAAAGTGAATAAATAAAAAATGTGATTATATTTTTTAAAAAAGAGGAATATAACTGAACATTTTGGCCTGTGCTGATAATCTCAGCATTGGGAAACTTAGGGTAGGAAAATCGAAGTTCAAGGCTAGTTTCTATTGTAAGTTTGAGGCCAGCCTGGGCTGTGTGAGAATTTGGTTCAAAGTAATAAAAATAAATGAATACTTTAAAAATGTGGACATTATGGTACCCAAATTATATAACAAAAAGAGATTGTTCAACAGTTAAGAACACTGCATGCTTTTCAAGATAAAGCTAGGGCATTACTGAGAATAGTAACACTTCCCAGGCCAAGTAAGTGGGAACTAATTTCTGCTGTGACAATCTTTGTTTTGCCTCTATTTTACATATTCATATTGATATTATGTGGTATCTTAAGATCACATTAAAGGAAAGCGCTTGTGAATAATAACTAAAACACACTCTAAAACATGAAAAGAGTCCCTTATATTTACGGCCAAATTGAATATACTTATTTGCCCACAGCCCTTTTAACCACTATCACACGTTCTTCATGGCTTTTCATGGTCTTTGCTTGTCACACTACCTTCACCCACCATTTCTGTCATCTCTTCTTCTCAGTGTTCCCAGAATTTCTCTACAAGATATGCTTTAGAATACCTGTCCAGTATTGTCTGAAATGACCCCACTCACCCTGACATAATTTCGGCCTGTTCTGTTCCATCTCAAAGGGCTTTGCGATGTTTTTTCTACCTTCTCCCATCAGCTTTGGAACTTGAATAGCTATTGTGAATCTTTACTTGGACCAACTGTATAACAATTTGCATATTTAGTTTCTAATGGCCTATGAACTGATTAAGAACAGATGTTGAATCCTTGTGTGTTCACAATCCATGTAGCCAGGTAGATTAATTTGTTTGCATTTTATTGTTTCGTTCTTTCTCAGCCTCTCCCTCTTCCTTTTTTTCCTCTTCACTTTCTCCTCTCCACTCCTTTCTTCTCCTCTCTTCTCTCTGTACCTCAGTTGGTGTCAAGATATGGATTATAACTGAAATATTTTAGTAATTTCATATAAAATGAACATGAAAAGGTTCAAAATTTATGCATGCAAATAGGGATGACATGGGAACACAGCATGACATAGAATGATGCTTGCTAAGCAGGTATGAAAGAGTATGGTTAACGGGGCCTGGGCTTGATAACTGGGATGTCAAAGCTGGAGAAGCTTGTGAACAGCCATCTTGGTAATGCTATTGTTTGAGAATGAGTAAGGACAGATCAGAAAGCATTAGATATTAACTGTAATCATCTCTTAACTACTCTTGATTATTGTTTTAGAAAAACTGGGTCAAAAACACAGATCAGCTCAATCCATAGCCTAGATTTGTTATTCAACTCAGGATTCTTTGAAGACTGAAGTAGGATTAGTAAATTCGTAGTAAAGCCACACTGTAACTAGTAATTTAGACCTACTGGTTGTCACTTAAACAGAACAATGTGGACTAATCACATGGATAAACACATTACTATGTATCCTTTCCTCACTAAGTACACATCAAGACATTTATTGCTAATATGTGTTCCCACCTCATGAAATGCCCAGTCTGGTATGTCTAAAACAATACATAGACTCTCTTATATTTCCAGGCTCAATGCCTCCTGATCTGCATAGTCCAAGATCTTCTTGTTCTGTTTAAACACCACTGGTTTCTTCCTTGAGGTCCCCGAGGCAATGGAAAAGCTTTCTGCCCACACATTGACTTAAAATTCACATCAAACAAGCTTGGACACCATCCATGCCATTGCTATGGACATTTTACTGGTTTCAGTGAACTGTGTAAGGAGCTCGTCTCAAGTGGTGTACAAGTGGAGAAGGACTTCCTGTCTTTGCCGTGTGACCCTATGCTGTTCTGACATTTTAATGTGAGAGCACTGTGTTCTTTGCATGGCTTCTGGATCCGACCTCATATGTTCTCAGAATAGAGTGGAAAAGACAGAAGTTAAATTCTGTTCTATTTAATTAAGACCATAACTTTCCAGTGAGATTGTATATGAAACAGGATTTCTCCATTAAGTGTAAACTTGCATGTCCAATGTAAACTTGAATATCAAGACCTTATCTCTTCCCTGAGATAAGGGAAGAGCTTATTCTCTTCAGCTCTGGCTGAACCCTGGAAATATGTATTAATTATCACTTCTGTATCTGCCTGTCTCTCATAGAGCAGTGTGCAAAGAGTTGTGTTTTCTTCACCTTGTACTCCCAAGGCCTTCCTGAATAGGCACAAAGTTTCTGTTAACTCTTTTCTTGTTAAGCTGTCATCATCTAGCTGAAATATCCAACTAGCCATTCTGGCTCAGTTAGCATTTTGTTGTTTACAAGCTTTATCTCCCTCTTGTGGACCACAATTATCCATAACGCATCAATAATTGACTCAATGCTAAAAATGAATTTAGATAAGCTTCTACCCTAACCCATAGAAAATATCAAGGATCTATCTACATGTAGAAATGTGAATTCAGTTCTCTAATTTGAGAACATGGTGTCACTATAAACTTTTTTTTCTATTAGCAGATTTATTTATGTAAGTGGATTTATTAAGCTATAAATGCTAATTTAAATCTGTTTTAACTTGGCAAATTATACTTAAATACATATGTTCTGTACAGCCAGAGCACTGGCTGTGATAGCTGTATCTTCAGTTTCAAATGTATGAACTTGTTTAGCACAGAGCAAGGAGACATACAAGAACAAACAGCTAGTAGCAGACAGATGAAGCAGCAGTTAGCAAAAATCATCAAATCAGCTGCTTGCATTATTCAGCAGAGTTGGGTAGAGCAATCTGACTGAGAGCAAGCAAATTAAGGTAACAACATCATCAAATCAGGATGTCTTAAGACATCCAACAAAAACATACTCGGGGAGAAGCAATCCTGAGAAGCTCATTGATATAGAGACCATTGGTGAGGAACTGCACCTTTCTACAAACGGTAGTAAGAGTTTTTGCTCCATTTGTTTTTGTTGCTCTTTGTTTGCTGAGGGAAAACTAGTATTTATTGAACAATGACAACATGGTTTCACTCATCACAGATATTCTTTGATTTCGATTTTATAAGGAATTTTTTTTTACAAGAAACGGAGTGAGGTTTACCTCATCAGCTAAAGTGTAAAGTATTTGCATATAGATGATGTTTTATTCTGTCCATCATTACATTTAAGGACATAACAATGGGTGTAGCTCAGCAGAACTACTCAATGCATAATTTTGAATAAATAAGTGAGTAAAAAGTCATCGATCCTTTTTTTGTCCTTGTCTTTCCTTTAGACAGGAACATTTGGAACAGAGACTGAAGGAAAGGCCATTCAGAGACCACTCTACATAGGGATCCATTCCATCTGCAGACAACAAACCCCCACACTATTGCTGATACCAAGAAGTGCTTGCTGATAAGAGCCTGGTATGTCTGTTCCCTGAGAGGTTCTACCAGCACCTGACCAATAAAGATGCAGCTACTCATAGCCAACCATCGGACTGCGCCTGGGGATCCCAATGGAAGAGCTAGGGAGAGGACTGAAAGAGCTGAAGGGGATTGCAACGAAGAACAATATCAGCTAACTGGATCACTCAGGGCTCCCAGAGACTAAACCACCCACCAAAGAGTATTCATGGGAGGAGCAATGGCTCCGGAAATACATGTAGCAGAGGACGGACTTATCTGACATCAAGAGGAGGGGAGACCTTTGGTCCTACGGAGGCTTGATGCCCTAGCTTAGGGGGATGCTACAGCAGTGAGGCGGGAGTGGGTGAGTGGGTGGAGGGACACCCTCATAGAGGCATAGAGGCCTGAAATGTCTTTTGACTATAAATTAATCCTAGAGCCCAGATATATATCCAATGTATTTATATTTTATTCAATTTGAAGTTGAGCTATTATTTTCCTATTGGATTGTTTGAGTTCCTTATATATTTTTATGTTAATCCTTAATATTTTGTTGCAGTTGAGGTTTGCAAGTAATATATCTTCTGTGGGTCACTTCACTTTAAAAAAAAAAAAAACAGAAGCTGTTCAATTTGGTGAAAAGCCATTGTTCTTGTTTTGATTTTGTTGCTTGTGCTCTTAATGTCATATCTGAATATTGCCCCCCCCCCCAAACCAGGGATTTACAGCTGTCTGCAGTGTTTTCTTCCAGGAATGTGCGGGCTCTGATCTTATATTTTAATTTTTAATTCATCTGGGTCCATTTCTTAAGTGTGAGGAAAGACTATTTTCATTCTTCTCCATGTAAATTTCTAGATTTCTCACCAAAATTGAGCAAAGAGACAAGCAGAGAAAAACTTTCTGAAAGATATTTTTCGCTGTCAATCAAGCATGGCAAAGCTTTTGCCTATTGTCACCTCAAAACTACCATTCTATTCCTTCATATCTCCCATTGTTTACACTAAAGTGTCATCTATAATCTTTATGTGTCCATGAAGATAGTTTATGTTCAGAACCCATTGGAGGTAGAGCCATGGCTATAGAGTAAAAATGATTTGCAGATCAAATTCCATTTCTTCTTAATAAAAAGTTTATCCACAGAACGCAGAAGAAGTCCAAGAATATCTATCATCTCAGTACAGTAGGGATGCTCAATACAGTAGCTCTGGAGAAGGAGATGGTTTGGGGGGTAAGCTGAGATTATTTGCATACATCAAAGAAACCTGAATTAGCTGCTGCATAAAGCCTACAGGTCCGCAGAGAGGATGAAGGCTGTGATGATCTTGGGAATAACACGGCCTGTATAAACCCCATTACAGAAAAGAAAAAAAGTACACAAGGGAAGCACATGACCTTAACCAGGAGCAATGGAGAGGAATATTTCTCCATTTTCTAAATTTGAGTGAAAACTCTGTAAATCCTACTCGCTACTTGATTTCTCATAGCCCTGGGAAGAATAGTTCTATGCTAACCACTATAGAGTTCACATTTTAGGAGGCAACTGTGAGGATAATCTCCTGTGGACTGTGTGGAAGAATCACCTGTCAGTAAAAAGCTAATGGCCAATAAACTGAGGCAGGATTAGAAGGCAGGGACTTTTGGCTGAGACTTCCTGCTAAGAAGTCTGAGAGAGGGTCAAGTAGGACATTCACCACCTGACTCAGAGGAGGTGAAGACATGAAACTGAGGTGAAGTTACCATGCACATGGCACACATAGAGTAGAGTAAGTAGGATACATAAGTTATGATCTGGTCAGGAAATGAACCAAACACTTATGGCCTAGGCATTTATTCTTAAATAATTAAGTCCCAGATTTGTTATTCTGAAAACAAAGAGGCTAGGTAGAAAAACTTGTAGCCACAAAAACTATTAGGATAATAACACATAAACAGTGTATAATATACTACAAGAAGAGTTGCACCTGAATGTGAGAGACAATGACTATATTTAGAAGGTTGTCATATGTGAGAGGATTTATTCTTGCTCTATATAGATATGTAGGCTGCCAAAGGACACAGTGATAAACCTAATTAGAAAGCTTTTAACTTAGGAGAAACAGTTTCAAAGTTGTGATTTCTCCTTCTTTAGAAGCGAGCAAGCAGCTGGGCAATGGTGGCCTTTAATCCCAGCACTTGGGAGGCAGAGACAGGTTATTTCTGAGTTCGAGGCCAGCCTTGTCTACAGAGAGAGTTCCAGGACAGCCAGGGCTATACAAAGACACCCTGTCTCAAAAAACCAAAAATAAATAAATAAATAAAAAAATAAAAATAAAAATAAATAAATAAATAAATAAAAAATAAAAAGAAAGAAAAAAAAGAAAAAAATTGTTAGAAGCAAACAAGCATTGACTCGATGATTATGGATTTGGGATCATCTTGGGAACTGACAGCCTTTCTGCGCTGAGTAGGGGATTCTGCTGTGTAGTCTACATTATCCCTTCCTGGTTCCAAGTTCTTAGATTGGCAACTACCCGAGGTACTTATTAAAGTGACTGGTGTGCTAACATGAATGAAGAAAAGATAGTTGTGAATGTAAAACTAGAAATGCTCCTTCAGGGTAAAGATTAATGAGAAAGAGAGAAACCATTACTTAGGTGTTATCATGTTAAGAGTTTCTACCTAGAAATAAGAGATGTTAATTATAATATGTTAAGAGACATCACATGTAAAATTTGTGAATGATTTTATATAAAGGAGAGAAAAAGAGTAACAGTGAGTTTAAAGCATCCAGGATAATGCACATATGATGGTAAGGCCACTGAGATGTGTAAAAACAGTGCGTGGGAATGGGCTTGGGTGTGAGCATCAGCTCATATTAGAGTAGGCTGACCAATGATTTTCTAAATGTAATCGAACTATGCCAGATTTTAGGAGAGAATCAAGCTAGAGTCATAGATCAGAAATTAATTGTGTTTGTATAATAAATTTAAAAATAAAAGATTAAATATAAGGAGGAAAGTAGCAGGATGATAAAACCATTTTTTTTTTTTTTTGAGAAACATAGCAAGAGACATACAATTGAAGGTGATATTCCAAGGAACAGTGGGAAGCCATGAAAGAATCAGAATGTAATACCACGAAAGTTAATGTTGGAGTTTGAGATTTAATTCTATACTAGAGAAATTAGAGGAGTATGCATAGATAGGAAAACTCAGATAAGAGAAGCTAATATTTAGAGGTCTATATATGAAGAATTAGAATAAATAGATTAGAGGTTAAGGAACAAATTGATGGGTGGGCATAGGAAATTGTATGACCAGATCCCTAATTTGAGGTAGCAAAAAAAGGAGAAAAATAATTCTACCCAGTAAAAGTCAATTGAGTAATGAGGTAGGCCATGAAAGCAATGGAAAGAAGGTAGTTTAAAATGTTCTACTTAAAAACAGATTCTAAGGGAAACAGGAAAAGAGAGGCCTCAAGGAAGTCTGCATATTAGTTCAGCAGGGAGATAAATGCATCCAATCCTAGAGCGCAGAGGCAGAGAGAGAACATTTATGTTGAAGGGCTTATCCTCATAAAGAAGATATCTCTAAGGTCATAGTTTACATTTGGCCCCTAGAAGCAAGAACTTGATGGCTGATGGCTTAAAACCCAAGTATGCTTCTTATTTACTTAATATGTTATCTGGAGCTTAGAGGGATTCATGATTCATTTGGCAGCTCAAAAATGTATTAAGTAAATGAGCCAAAAACTACTAGGCTCTGTATTTCTGCTCTGCCATTCTTTTGCCCCCTTATTTTTGAGAATTTCATATATGCATGCAATAAATATGGTCATATCTACACTCATTTTCATTTCTAATACACCACTCTTTTGTTCCCAAGCCAATGTTTCCTGGTCATGGCTTAGCAGGCTTTTCAGCTGATATTTTACTTTTGTGTTGCCTTATCAAGTTTCAGAGCAAAGAGCTTTACTCTGTAGGACAATTTTACTCTCTAAAAAAAGCCTTTGGCAGAATGGTGTTCTATAGTCCAGACAATTTTCCTTTAATTATCCTTAAAATTTCTCATAGAACACAACTTAAAGGCAAGAACATTAACAAATGAATATCTGGCTCAGGGGGAAAGAATCCCAATTATCCATCAATGCAGAGAGCCCTTATCCTGTGGGACTTACAAGGAACCATGCCTGGGAGATCCACTCTGTATCTAAGCAAAGCTGAGCGCTTCTGCCCTGGGGGCTGGAGTTGGACAAGTTTCTAGCAGATAGAAGAAGTAGGTCCCACCAGCCTCCCTTTGGGTTCTTCATTATCAGTACTTTCACTCAACTATAGATGCCACCTCTGCTTGCAATCTTGTGACTTGACTTAGTCAGGAATTTTTTTTTTCTTTTGAATTCATGTATCCACTCCTGTTCCTTGGGAAAGCATCCAAATATTTTCCTTTCAGCTTCCTAGTGTCCTAAATTTCAAGTGAATCTTTTATAATTTTATCATTTAAAATTCACAAAACTAATCTTAAGTAGGAATGATCCATTCAGATTCAAAGAAAGTAAGCACTGAAAGGTGAGCTCTGGCTAGGTGTGGTTTTTAATTAATTTTTTCATTGTCTGTTTTGTAGTTCTTCTATGCTACTATCTTTTAAAAATCTTTTCCTTTGCCATTTGCTGGTTTCATTATGGTAAGCTCATATATTTCCATTTATCCTTTTTGTATCTACTGCATTTTTTATTTGTAGTTTGTATGACAGCTACATAAAACATTTTTTATCACAATATGTCCAAAAACTTCACTGTCTTGTTCCCCCTTCATAGCTTATGTTATTGACGTAAAAACTGACTTTCAACACTATTGCAGACATTAACAATTTTTGTGATTACAGTTATTCTTAATAGTTTGCATTGTTATAGTGGAGTTAAAAAAAAGACTTAGACATTGTGTTTGTCTGCTTATCACCAAGATCTATACATTTTCAATACTTCATTCTGTTGCTTAATGACTTCTCATTTTCACTCAAAGAACTCTCTTTTAGTTCCTGTATTAGGGTAGGCTTAGTATCACACTATATCAGATCATAGTGGGATAAAACTAGAAAATAATAGAACGAGAAACCATAGAAAATACATGAATATTTGTAGACTCAAGAATGTATTTGGTATTAATAGAGCCATTGAAGAAATCAGAGAAGAAATTAAAACATTTCTAGAATTGAATTATAAATGTAGTTCAGCTTGTTAGAACCCTTAGGATATGGCTAAGGCAGCTCTAAGAGGAAAGTTTATAGCTCTCAATGCTTACATTAAAAACTTAGAGATATCAAGTAAGTGATCTAGTGATATGCCTCAAGGTTCTAGAAAAACAAGAATAGACTAACCCTAAATGTAATGGTAAAAGAAACAATAAATAATGGGACTTAAAGTATTAAAATAGAAAGTAAAAAACAAAAAACAAAAATCAAAAAAATATGCCTCCAAAAACCAACCAACAAAACAAACAAACAAACAAAACAACCCCCCCAACACACACACACAAATGGAATCGACTAAAGAGTCAGTTTTCAGAAAACCTACACAGGAACAAAACCTCACATGCAAAAGAAAGAAAAAGCACAACTTTATAAAATTGGAAATGGGAAGGTAGATATTGCAGAAAAGTTTCTGAGAACGACTAGGGAATATACTGTAACTTTAGATTAAAAATATGGGAAATTTGGAAGCAATGACTAAATTCATAAACACATATGCCCCACTGAAATTAAATTGGGATAATGTAAGCAGTGTAAAGAGACACCCAATGAGATTGAAACACTTATTCAAACTAACTCCAGAGAGAAAAGCCTGGGGCTGTATGCATTCAGTGCTGGATCTTAGCAAAATTTTAAGGATGGGACAGTATTCTTCAAAGGGTTCCACAAAAGATAGATTATATTTTGATATAACTTCTTGTGATCTGAAAACTAAGAGGTTCAAATAGAAAGTTTCATTTACTTCTGACTTTCAGGAGATGGAAGCCTAATAACAGAATTAGGACTGAAGAAAGTAATGAAAATATGGCAGCTACCATTTAGAGGGTTCTAGGACATGCACAGAAATGTACTAACACATTAGTTATTACACTTTTATAGACAGCCCTAGAAAGTTGGCTAAAATACTCTTGGCTGATAGAAAATAATGCAGGTATTCTGAATATATACATAGGTATACGATTCAAGTATCCAAGAGCAGACCACTTTTGCTTTCTTTTTTGTTTTTGTTTTTTGAGAATTTCATTATGTATACTGTGAAATGCAATCATATATACTCCCCACTTACTTCCACCAATTCCTTCCATATATTCCATCTTACCCTCTCCCTACTTCGTTTCTTTTTTTAGACAATCTACTAAGACTAGCTAGTGCCGCTTGTGTATGTGTGGATGGGTGTCACACCATCCACTGGATCATAGAAAACCTACCACTAATAATATCCTCAACAAATAATGTTTTTGTCTTCTCCTGCAGCTATCCATTGTCAATCTAGTCAGGAAGAGAATGGGTGGACATAATGGACTCCATCTTTGTCTTAATTTTTTGCTGGCTTCATCTTGTACAGGTAACTGTAGCTAGTATGATTTCCTGAATACACTATCCAAATCATGTCTAGAAGGCAGCATCTCAGAGTACCCTTTGGCTCTTACTTTTGTTCTTCTTCTCTCCCATGATGTTATATGAGCCTTGGAATTGGTAGGGTTAATTTTATCTCATTTAGGGCTGAGCACTCAATCTCTTATTCTCAGTTTATTTATCATTTTTGTATCTCTCCACTGACAGATGTTCACAACATGAAGATACTTCTTTGAACAGAATTTAGAATAACTTATGTCTATGGGTATAAGCATAAATATTTAGAAGACAATTTGACAACATGGGCATTTAGCAAAATAACAGTAATAGGTTCTACCGTAGGACCTGTGACCTCGCCAGCAATGGGATTTTGGAAAGGGCTATAATATGAAGCAAACATTCCTTCCCTGGAAGCAGGCCTCAAATTCAATCAGAAAGCAATTATTTGCCCATAACAATAGTCATGCCTCTGTTTCACTTCTAGGTACATCTTCATTGGCAGAGCAGTTTTAAGCATGCTGGTTCCAGGGCTGGGTAAAGTTATTGATGTCTTTGCTCCTCTAGAAGCCTCCATAACACCTTCTAGCATTATCAAAACTATCTAGAAGGGAGAACATGTCATAGTCAGCTTGAAATTGAGTTCCCTGTGTTCTGCAGTCAAAGTGTGTAGGGACTCCAGAAATGAGGTCTCCTTATGTAGAGAAACTAGTGCCTGAAGTGCTTGCTTGGATTATTAATCTGCTCCCTAAAAATCATAAAAAGAAAATATTTCCAGAGGAAGCTCCACTCACAGGCGCTCTAATACACCCAGGATCAGAGGTGAGGAGGATACAACATCTGTCCCAATACCAGGAGTAACTGGGACCAGCGGGACCCAGGCACACAGGAACTCCACCAGCCCAGTGACACTGGTTCTTTCTGGTCTATCTGGGCCTATGCCCTGAGCAGACCTTGGGCGAAAACTCTGCAGCCAGTCCCACAACACCCAGAGGAAGCTCCATTCCCAGGCACTCTAACAAGTCCAGGATCACAGGATCCCAGAATCACAGGATCAGAGAAAGCTTGACTCTGAGGAGGAGTCAAGGAACCACAGGATCACAGGATCAAGGAACACAACCAGGATCACAAGAAGGACAGGCTCCAGTCAGATTTAGCCAGGAAAGGTAGCACTAGAGATAACCAGGTGGCGGGAGGCAAGCTTAAGACCATAAGCAACACAAACCAAGGTTACTTGGCATTGTCAGAACCCAATTCTCCCACCTTAGCAAGTCCTGGACACACCATCACACCAGAAAAGCAAGATTCAGATCAAAAATCACTTCTCATGATAATGATATAGGACATTAAGAAAGATATAAATAACTCCCTCAAAGAAATACAGGAGAATTCAGGTAAATAGCTAGAAGCCCTTAAAGAGGAAACACAAAAATCTCTCAAAGAACTACAGGAAAAAACAATCAAACAGGTGAAGGAAATGAACAAAACCATCCAGAATCTAAAAATGGAAATAGAAACAATAAAGAAATCAGAAAGAGAGACAACCCTAGAGATACAAAACCTAGGAAAGAAATCAGGAATCATAGATGCAAGCATCACCAACAGAATACAGGAGATAGAAGAGACAATCTCAGGGGCACAACAGTCAAAGAAATTGCAAAAAGCAAAAATCTCCTAACCCAAAACATCTGGGAAATCCAGGATGAAATGAGGCGGCCAAACCTAAGGATCATAGGTATAGAAGAGTGAAGACTCCCAATGTAATGGGCCAGTAAATATCTTCAACAAAATTATAGAAGAAAATTTCCCTAACCTAAAGAAAGGATCATATGCCCATGATCATAAAAGAAGCTTACAGAATTCCAAATAGACTGGACCAGAAAAGAAATTCTTCCCATCACATAATAGTCAAAACACAAAATGTACTAAACAAAGAGAGAATTTTAAAAGCAGTAAAGGAAAAAGATCAAGTAACATATAAACACAGGCCTATCAGAATTACACCAGACTTCTCACCAGAGACTATAAAAGCTAGAAGATCCTGGAAAGATGTCATACAGACCATACAAGAACACAAATGCCAGCCCAGGCTACTATACCCAGCAAAACTCTCAATTACCATAGATGGAGAAAACAAGATATTCCATGACAAAACAAAATTTACACAATATCTTTCCACAAATCCAGCCCTACAAAGGATAATAGATGGAAAACATCAACATAAGGAGCAAAACTACACCCTAGAAGAAGCAAGAAAGTAATCTTTCAACAAACCCACACAAACATAATTCCACCTCTTATAACAAAAACAACAGGAAGTAACAATTACTTTTTCTTATTTTAATATGAAAATTAATATTACCAACATATCCTAATCGATTGAAATCCAAAAATATGAGGAATTAGAAATTTGTTGACTGTAATCCAATGATCCCTCTAGATTTGCTAATTGGAGAAATAGGTCCAATATTGTACAATCCATATACACTTTGTGCTTGTTTGTGCATGACAGTGTCTTGCTGTGTATCACATGATGGTCTTGAAATCATGCTTCTCCTATCTCAGCCTCTCTATTAGTAGTATTGTTTATTTCATGTTTTTACACTACACTATGGTTTTCAGAACAGCTTATATATTTCAAAATTATTTATATAGCCAAAAGAAACATAGACAATTAACTTGGGAGGTGGCTTGTAAGAGAACAACAAAGAGTAAGACTGAATGCTTTGCTTGACATTTGTAAGTATTGTATCAAGTTTGAAGAAGAGATCTTTATAAGTTACTCTTTCTCTGAGATTATGCTTCTCCAAATTATCACTGCCAATTAACCAGATTCTTACCCTCACCTAATGTCTGTGCCACCCTCCAAGCAGAACCATTGTTCATTGAAACAGTTGGTGAATGACTTCACAGATAGACCATCTTAATACACACACCATTTCTTAAATGAATGTAACCTGTTCTCTGTGGGCTGAGAATAAAGACACTCACTTTCGTCAAATAGTTTTGACCATAGTTGGAAGCCTGTATCCAAAAATCGTGCCTACAATTCATTCCTTAACGCAGCAAAACTGTCAACTCTCAGCTTAGCTATGATGGAGACAAAATCCTTTGGTCATGTGAGGGTCATTGAAGTACAGCCTTATTACAATGAAATCCAATGTCTAAAATTTGTTCTTATTTTTGGGTTGTACACAGTAAAAGCCAAGATTTTAAGCTCTACTAAATACAAAACAAACAAACAAACAAACAAACAAAAAGATTTTATATATTTATGTTAGTTTAAAAAAATACTAGTAGTGATATATTATTCTAAAATATACAGCTAATATGTTTGGAGTTATTTCAAATTTATATTGAGAAAAACATGTATTTTTAGTATTGCTGGAGACAAGCATCTTCATAAAACTGTCAAATTAGCCAGGCAGTGGTGGCACATGCCTTTATTCCCAGCACTTGGGAGGCAGAGGCAGGATTTCTGAGTTCGAGGCCGGCCTGGTCTACAGAGTAAGTTCCAGGACAGCCAAGGCTACACAGAGAAACCCTGTCTCGAAACCCACCCCCCCAAAAAAGACTGCCAAATTGATTGCTGTTTTATATCAAACAACTTTTATAATACTCATTTTTATTGTTATAATATTTTATAAATGTTAAAGAATATGACAAAAAACGAGTATTGTAGGTATTGAAGGTGGGTCTCTGGGAGGAGTTGGGGTACAAAAGGGAAACAAGAATGTGATTTAATTCTATTTACTTAAAATATGTTTTTAAATGTTAACAAATTCAGATAAATTGGAATCATGTATCTTTTCTCATCATAATGCAATAAAACTTAAATCAATTAAAAGGAAAAAAAGGAAATATTTTAATTGGTTGGCAACCAAATGGCAAGAGCCAACACTGCATTTATGATAAACACCGTTGATTAATGGCCATGAACACTGTCATTAGCTGCAAGAAGGATTCATAACCCAGTCTCCATTAAATGCCTAAATGACCCAGAGCTTGATGCAAAGTGTAAGTGTGTTGACATGACTGGCTAATGAGTAGAGCAAGTCTGAAGCAAACACTTGACTGTGGTTCAAAGATGAGTCACGTGGGTGGAATTACAGACTTGCACATGTTTTTCTTGTCCACTTATATCTGATATAGAGAATATAATGATGCTTTTAATCACTCCATGGTTTTCCAGCTAGTAATTTTCAAATAATCCAAGCTGACTTTCAAAGTAAATGATTTCAAGGGAAAAAAGGTATGGAATTCCAATAAACTTAGCATAGCAGGTTTGAAAGGGACTAATGGGCTATAGCTGCAGAATCTGCCATCCCTGCTAGCCTAGCAAGATTAGGAAACACCAAGAGAACTTCAGAAAGTCTAAACAACATTGAAACATTCAAATGGAAGTGAAAGTCATTGAGTTTAAACCTCTGGTCCACATGTTTGTGTTATATAATCACTGCTTACATTTATTTACTTAGGATTAAGACTACACTAACATTGTTAGGTTGCAGCTGTTTAGATTTTGATAAATGGCAGGCAGCATTTTCTCCTAAACAGTACCAGAGAGCAGATCTGCACTTTAACAACACACACACACACACACACACAGACACACACACACACATACACACACATACACACAGAGAGAGAGAGAGAGAGAGAGAGAGAGAGAGAGAGAGAGAGAGAGAGAGAGAGAGAGAGAGAGAGAGAGAGAGAGAGAGACAGAGAGACAGAGAGACAGAGAGACAGAGAGACAGAGAGACCGAGACAGAGACACACACATGGACAGATACACAGAGAGAGAGAGACAGAGAGACAGAGAGACAGGCAGAGAGACAGGCAGAGAGACAGGCAGAGAGACAGAGAGGACCTAACAGGAAGTGGTTCATTCACGTCAGAATCTATTTGTAAACAGACTGAATCAGGTAGACTAAGCCAGAGAGCAGCCACATCTTGTTCCTATAAACACACACATTCTACCCACCTTTCCCCAGTATCTTTTTGACCTTTGTTTGGTTTTCTGCATAGAAAAGTGCATGAGCTATTTATATTCCTGCCAGTTGGGTATGATAGGAAGGGTTTGTGGGTCTTTCTGCTTTTAACAACAATTCTGACATTGATTAATCTCACCATCACCCTGCTTTCAAAAAGCTACAACTTCTGAAAAACCTAGTGTATGGGGAAGCACTGCCTTGGATTGTGAGTAGACTTATGACGGCTGCCCAGAAAGTATAAAAAAGGAAAATGCTTTAATTTTGTTATTTAAAAAGTCTATAAAAATACACATTTGAAGGTAAAATAACAGTATTCAGAAGATACTATCTTCTCATGTTTGAGCTATTCCATTTTTGTTTAGCTAGACTAATTAATTCAAAATTTCTTCATTTATTACTGGAGGTGACAGCTACCTAACCCCTCCCCCCCTGCTCCATCTTCATGGGTGCATACTTTTAATTATTGCAGAATTATCCATTTTTAAGGCTTTTAGAAAGTATTCCAGCTAGTTGTTCAAGAGAAGCCTTTAGTTTTGCACATGAGACTTGAGAGGCTAAATTTCCTGCTTCAGGGACCCCATCTAAGTCAAACACTTCAGCAAGATTTCTCAAACCCGAGAAGGCTTTGAGTCAGCATGGGTCAGCTTCTTCCAAGTAGTACAGGTTACAAACAACATAACTGGGGTGCGAGTGGCAGTGTGTCTCCAGCTCCTTGCCAGAGAGTAGAATCTGTTAAGAGTAATTAAAGTCAACGTGCTGACCCTCACTTCATTTTTGAAGCCTCTGTGTTTGACATTATGAATGATGAAATCCCAGTATGTCCAGATCAGTCTGGTACTTTGGTTCATTTTCTGTAGTGATAACCGCATGCCTAAGATGATGATTTATAAAAGAAAGACGTTTTCTTCTCTCTTGTGGTTCTGATACCTATGAAATCCTGAGTATGATGTCGACCAGGGCTTTGCGGTACCTCACTGAAATGGAAGGGCACTTGGGAGACTGTGGAGAAATCAAGCCACAGTGAGCATTCTTTTTTGTCATTTGAGAATTTCATACATACATATGATGTGCCATGATCCAAAGCACTCTCTACTCCTCCAGCCCCTTCCCTATTACTCAATTCCATTTTTCTTTTCCAACATCACATGTTCTTTGTAACAAGGAACCCATGCTTTTACTTACTGCTTACTGTATGGGCACAGTGTAGAACATGGATAACCTTTCAGGGTCCAGGACCTTGAAGAAAGCTAATTATTCCTTCTCCTCCAACAGCCATCAATTGCCAGCAGCTCCTCAGTTAGGGATGGTGTGCCATGAGCCCCCTAACCCTCCCCCAAACCCATGCTGTCATCTTTTTTTTTTTTTGCTGGCTTTATTTTATGCAAATTTTGTGTCTACAATCAGTCACAGTTGCTGTGAGTTCATGTGTGCCACAATATGATCATGTCTGGTAAATACCATTTTGATGCAAATGTATATATACTACCTTGGGCCCCTACAGTCTGTCCACTGCCTCTTTCATATCCATATCCATATCGTTGTTGAGAGAGTTGGGGTATAACTGTCTTGTTTAGATCTGAACACCACAAAGTCTCTTATTCTCTGAACTTGACTCATTGTGGATTTCTATATTAATTACCACTGACTACAAAAGGAAGTTTTTTGATGAAGATGATGCACTAATCTATAGAACTTGGGAGAAGGGGGCAGTTTATTACTATGTCCATTTAGAAGAATAATAGTATTAGATTCTCTTTAGGGCCTAAGACTTAATCAGCCATAAGATTTTTCCCTAGTTAACATTACAAGCTTAATTTCTCCATGTCACAAGATTCAAGTACATGGTGTCTTCAGTAATAGGGTTTTCCAATGACGTTCTGAACACTAACCAAGAGCAATAGCAATAGAGTGCAATGCTTGGAGGGGTGTTTATGGGATTCCATGCCTAATAAATTGAAAAAGGTTTACCTATAGTAGTGTACTAGGTTTTTATATGATAGTTTATGGCCTCTTGGAGATGCATGGTTGTAAGTGTGTGTGTTTCTATAGTAATAGATTTCCACATGGCATTTTCATAGGTTTTTGAGTATTAGTTATCTCTCCCATACCCTCTCTTCTATGTTACCCTCACATTCACCACCACATTTAATCCTTTCTGTTTCACTATTCTTCTTTTCCCCATTATACCATAGGCATTCCATCTTTTCCTCTTAAATTTCACTCCATGGCTCCTTACTAGTTCTCTGACTTTGTTGGTACTCCAATGTCAATACACATACACACACACACACACACACACACACACACACACACACACACACATACACACACACACCCCTTATGTTTCGAAGCTAGCCTCAACCTATGAAAGAAAATCATCACATCATTTGTCGTAAAGGCTTTTGGCAAATTCAACATACATCACAAGAGTCCGAAAGAATCTAGGAATACATATGGAGACATATATCAACATAATAAGGGTACCCTATAACAAACTCATAGCCAATATTGTATAAAATGGAGAAAAACTTAGTTTCCACTAAAACTAGGAACACAGTATAGATGGCCATTCTCTCTATGCCCTTTCAATACAGTGCTTGATATCTTAGCTAGAACAATAAGACAAGAGGAGATAGAGGGGATACAAATAGGACAGGAAGAAGTCTAAGTACCCTTGTTTGCAGATGATATGATTCTATGCATATAGAAAAAGACTCTAAGGATTATATTAGAAAACTAGTACAGCTGACAAACACATTATGCAGAGTAACAGGATAGAGTAACAGGCTAAAAAGTACTTGAATAGTTTTCTTAAAAAGCACAGCTCAAGGCTGGGTATGCTGCTGTGTATATGTGAGGTAGAGGCAGAAGGATTAGGAACTTTAGATTAAGATGTATACATGAACCAACTGCCATTATATGGCACTGGCTACATCTCTAACTGGTTAGAAAATAGAGTGTAAAGCGGTATTTTCCAGTGCAAGTTTCTACAATGATGGAAATACCCATTTTCTAATAAAATAAACATGCAGCATGCATATCTATAGAACACTTGAGATGTGACCTGCCTGACTAAGAAACAAGATTTTTAAGTGTCATTTAAAGTTAATTATTTATCTTAACTAGTTGCTTCTACATTAAGGCAAAAGCATAGAGGTTTTTGTTCCCAGAGGAGCAATGGTTTACCAAGGACCACAGTAATATGCCTTGTATACTGAAACCTACAAATACTGACTGGATGTACTTTCCTCCCAACTTGGATAATTTGGAATTTGATAATTCTACTAGCTTATAAGCAAGATAAAAACAAAGCAAAACAAAACAAAATAAAAAACCAAAACAAACAAACCAAAACAAACAAAAAAACTGTATCTTAATCAAAAATAGGAAGTAAATTGTGGTTGCTTAAACAGCAGGGATTCCACGGTGTTCAAAGAGATTTATTGGGTCATTAGTTTTAGCAGTGACTGGGCCATTTTGTCAGTGATAGACTTATGATCATGGGTGTCAGAATTCACACAGAGGTTACTGTTAGGCAAATCATTTAGACTGATATATCTGTCAGCTGAGAGGGAAGGGGACCTAGACCCTGGTTGAGGAAAGAGAATGAACCTAGTCACTGCTCAGATCACTTTTGACACGAGTCTCTGGTTTGTTTCTCAACTTCTCCTGTCCTATTTGTCTCATAAAGTCTCACCCCCTGAAGATATTTAGACCAACCAACCTTTAGAAGAGATCAGTAAATAGTGTTCTTCCCATCATTCCTAATGGATTCATAGGAATGCTGTCTTGATATAGATATTGCTTACACAGGTGTGCTCACTTTATGAAAGTTTATTGATATGTACATTTAAGATCTTTAAATTTTACCACACACATATTATATTTTAATGAAAACCACCATAAAGCACAATTCACATAAACTTGTCATCACTACAAGTAGCAATATGTATGCATATGTCCTCATTTATTTTGAGTTCTCCAGCTCACATAAAACATTTGCTAAGGTAGACTCCAGACAGCCCATAAAACACACTGAATGGAAAGGAATATAAATCACTGCAAATAGAGTCTCAAACTACCATGGAAATGAGTAACGATGAAAAGGATATTTAAGTAACCCCCAAATACTTGAGGATTAAGCAATACACATCTAACACGAGCATCAATGATGTCTTAAGGGGGGTTTAAAAACTTTGAACTAAAAGAAAATTAAAAGAACATGTATTCCACTGAAGACAGTGCTTAAAGGAAAGTTACCAGCATGAAATTAACAGATCTGAGAAAGATAAGGATCTAAAAGTAAGATGTCTAGGTTTCTATTAAAAAAAAAACCTAGGAGAATATTGAATTAAATTTGATGTATGCAGGGAAAAAGAGAAATAATTAAAATTAGAGTGGATATCAATGAAATTCAGAATAACAAATCAATAGGTAAAGTAAATCAAACCAAAGCTGGTTCTTTCAAAAGATCAATAAAGTTGATAAGCTCCTAGGCAAGCTAGCTTAGATATAAAACATAAAATTCTATATCAGACATGAAAGAAGCATAATAAGTATTGATTATACAGACATTAAAAGACAATGAAAGACTATTACAAATGATTCCATAACAACAAATTTAATAATCTAGATGAAATGGATCAATTTCTTGAGTTTAAAAAGGCACAAAAACTTAGATGTGAAGAAATAGATCATTTTTATAGATCAATACTTATTACAATAAATTAAATCAATAGTTAATAAGCTTTCAGCAAGAAAGTACCAAACTTGATAGGACCGATAGTGAATTCTAGCAAATAATTAAAGAAGAAATTATAATGATCTTTATTAATCTCTTCATCAGAAAAATAAGTGGAAAGACTGCTTTCTGATTTATTCTACTTTTAAGTTGACACTGAAATCATGCCAAGACATTAAAAGAAAGAGAACCACAATTGGAAATGTATCTCATGAACACACATGCATACTATAATCAACAATTGTGGGGAGCCGTGAAGCTTGAGAGGCATTCGCCATGACAAGATGGTGCCTACTTCCGCTGTCGAGTAAACAACTGTTTGTGCATGTGCGTAGAGAACTGTTTGCGCATGTGCTTAGAGTGAAAAGACGCCATGTCACGGCCCATTCTGGGGCGTTACGTAGGGTAATGAGCGAACAGCCAATCATGGGCAGACACGCCATGCTGTGGGCGGACACCCCGCACTGTGGTGTATATAAGCAGTGTGGATTTTGGGCTTGACCTCTTTTCCCTCTGGGAGAGGGCAGTAAATGTCGTCGCTGCAGAAGGAACCTAGTGTGTTCGCATGACCGCTCAGGCTACAGCTGGTGCCGAGAAACCCGGGACACCGGAAGAACCTTACAACAGCTGGTAGGTTTCAGAACTGCAGGACAGAGTGAGCTCTGAGAGGCATGCTGCTTGATTTTAATTCCTCCAACCCTTCCTCAGGGTTAGAGAGCGCGGCCAAAGCCGTGGTAATCGTGCTAGTGGTGCTTGTTATGATGTCCATTTGGCACTTGATACATTCTTGCCTGGAGGATGAGAAATTCCGTGCCTCTGTAGCGTTGGGACAGAGGGCACTTGA
>NW_022196914.1:62730528-62730848 GCF_008632895.1 Mastomys coucha | reverse complement strand
GAGGCAGAGGCAGGCGGATTTCTGAGTTCAAGGCCAACCTGGGCTACAGAGTGAGTTCCAGGACAGCCAGGGTTATACAGAGAAATCCCGCTCCGTGGCACCTAAACAATGGAGAATCTTGATATTGGATATTAAGGATTGCTTTTTTTTTTTCCATCACTCTGTGCCTCCAGGATAGACAAAGGTTTGCATTCACCTGCCTGCTGTTAATCATCTTGAGCCTGATTAAAGATATCAATAGAAGGTCTTTTTTCAAGGACAAGACATCATAGAGCGAGCCCACCGTACGCTCAAATCATATTTAATAAAACAAAAAGGGG
>NW_022196914.1:62707263-62729878 GCF_008632895.1 Mastomys coucha | reverse complement strand
TGGCAGAGCAAAAGCACTCTCTGACTTGCTACATTTGGCCTTCCCTTTTAATTAAAACAAAAGGGGGATATGTGGGGAGCTGTGAGGCTTGAGAGGCATTCGCCATGACAAGATGGTGCCTACTTCCGCTGTCGAGTAAACAACTGTTTGCGCATGTGCGTAGAGTAAAAAGACGCCATGTCACTGCCCATTCTGGGGCGTTACGTAGGGTAATGAGCAAACAGCCAATCATGGGCAGACACGCCATGCTGTGGGCGGACATGCCGCACTGTGGTGTATATAAGCAGTGTGGATTTTGGGCTCGACCTCTTTTCCCTCTGGGAGAGGGCAGTAAATGTCGTCGCTGCAGAAGGAACCTAGAGTGTCCACGTGTCTTCTTCCTGGCGAGACAACCGCGCAGGCTACAAACAATGTTTAAAAATCACTACAAATGTTGACAAAACAATGTTTACTACAGGTTTGCAAGGCTAATTCAAAAGTAAGGAAATTAATGTTATCCATTAGGCTAAAGAAAAAAATCTTATGATCATCAATAGATGAAGAAAGTACATTAGCCAATGTCCAAGAGACATTTATGGTTTTTAAAGAGCCTGAGATATGCATTTATATATTATATATTATGTAATTATATATTGTATATAATTAAGAAATGTATTTATATAAAACAAATATATTTATATATTTTGAATATAATATACATTTTATATAATATTGTATGTATGCATATTATTTATAATTATGTATGTCCCATGAAAGAAGAAAGAAAATCTGGCATGTGCTTTTGATAAAAAAATCAAGCCTTTGGCTATACCAAAGAGGATTAGTAAAGAATGAGAAGTCATAGAAGACATAGGCTGGAGAGATGGCTCAGCAGTTAAGAGCACTGACTACTTTTCCAGAGGTTCTGAATTCAATTCTCAGCAACCACATGGTGGCTCACAACCATCTGTAATGGGATCCAGTGCCCTCTTCTGGTGTGTCTGAAGACAGCTACAGAGTACACATATTAAAAAAAATAAATTAAAAAAATGAGAAAACAAGTCACAGGGTGGAAGACACTCCTCACAAAAGGCTAGTTTCAAATTTGTATGAAACTCCTAAAACTCAACAATGAGAAAATATGCCACCTAATTAAAAACTGGGCCAAAGATGTGACAGATGCTGAACCACAAATGATACCACACTTCTTGAACCACAAGAAGATAAACAAGTGTCCAGTATGCATTCAAAGCAATGTATGCTAGCAATGTATCTAGCAACATTCCTGTTATAATATCCTAAATTCAAATGTCCTAAATGTAACTTTCTAAGCACTGCCATAAAGTCAGACATGGAAATTTTCATCCTAAACCTCATGTGGCAGGTTATTCTTAAAATGTAGGTACAGTGCGTTTATAATATTGCCTTAAATGTATGCTATGTGCATATGAGTGTGATGGTTTGAATGAGAATAGACCCTGTAGTGGTTTGAACAAAAGTGGCCTCCATAGGCCCATAGGGAGGAGCACTATTAGGAAGTGCGGCTTTGTTGGAATAGGTATGTCTTTGCTGAAGTAAATGTGTCACTGGGGGTGGGCTTTGAGGTCTCATATGCTCAATCCAGGCCCACTGTTTCACTCTCTCCTCATGATGCTTGCCAATACAGATATAGTACTCTTAGCTTTTCTCTAGTACCATGCCTGAACCAGATTCTTATGATGACAATAATGGACTAAACCTCTGACTGTAAGCCAATCCCAATTAATGGTTTTCTTTATAAGAGTTACCATGGCCATACTGTCTCTTCGCAACAATAGAAACTCTAACTAAGACAAACCCTTTGGGCCCATATATTTGATTATTTGGTTCCCTGTTGATGGAACTGTTTAGGAAGGATTAGGAAATTTGGTCTTAACAAAGTCAAGTATTCTGGACCCTTGGGGCTCTCAGAGACTGAACCACCAACCAAAGAACATACACAGGCTAGACCTAGGTCTCTCTGCACATATGTAGCAGATATGCAGCTTGGTCTTCCTGTGAGTCCCAAACACCTGGAGTCAGGGCTATCCTAAAAGCTACTGCATAACATATAGACTAACATGTGTGGGATATGTTCTTCTAGCTGGGCTGCCTTGTCTGGCCTCAGTGGGAAAGGATGTGTCTAGCCCTGCAGAGACTTGATGTACCGGGGTGGGAGGATACCCAGGGTGGCCCCACCGACTCAGAGGAGAAGGGGAGGGGATAATGGGAGGATCGTGAGAGGCAGTGACCAGGAGGGGTGAGTGAGTGGGATGTAAAGTGAATACATACATACATACATACATACATACATACATACATACATACAAGGGGGATAAAAAAGAAAATATGGTCTTGCTGGAGAAGGTTTGTCTCTTTTGAAGTTTTAAAGCCCACTGCAGATACATTGTTTCTCTCTCTGCCTCCTACTTGTGGATCAGATGTAAACTCTCAGCTACTGTTCCAGTACCATGCCTGCCTGGGCCCTGCTCCCTGTCATGGTGGTGATGGACTCACCCTCAGAAACTCTGAGCAAGTCCCCAAGTAAATGCTTTCTTGTATCTGTTTCCATGGTTATAGCATTTTACAACAACAATGTAACTGTTAACTAAAATGATCAGCAATAAATAAACTCATGCTACACTTAGGCCCCATCATCATGGTACCTCAGAAAGGGCCAAATGCTTCAAACACCAAACAAATAATAAATAAAACAAAATCCAAGGTCTCAAACATTTCATTTCAGATAAGGGATGCCCAATTATATATCAATAGAGAGTTGTGAATTAAACAAAGAATCCCTATAAACATGTCAGCGTGGATAAAATCTAAATACTGACAGCCTAATAGATGCTGGTAGGATTATTTGGCAACTGAAGCTCTCATTTTCTGATGAGAATGTAAAATAGTATGTCCACTTTGGTTGGGATATACATATATATATATATGTATATGTATATATGTTTATATATATACACACATATACATATATATATGCATACACACATATATGTATATATATTGCAAAATTAATATTTCTTTATCATGAGATCCAACATTTATTCTTCTATTTATCTAAACAGGCTGAAAAGTAAAGGCATGCATGATTACTGCAGTTTTATTTATGAGCACTAAAACTTGGGAGCAAACAAATGTCCTTTAACAGACAATAGATCCCTGTGATATTTAGCCACACAGTATGTGCTACTAAACAATAAAAGTCACAAAAAAAAACACATAGAAGAAACTAATCTTTCTAAATGAAAGAAGCCAACCTAAGCAGGATAGTTGTCATTTAATATCAACTCTATGGCTTTTGGGACAGAGCAAAACTATTTATATAGTAAATGGGGGAAAAGACAAACAAAGGTCAAATGTTGCCAGCAGTCAAAGCCTCAAGAGAAGGGAGAGATGAGAGAGAAGAGTATAAATGGTTTTTAGGGCAGAGAAACTTCTATATACGGTGCTGCGATATTTACATTTACACGTACACGGTGTATGTATAAAATCTTGTAGAGTACATAACACAAAATGTGAATCCTGAGCTGTAGACCCTTGTTAATAATATATCAGGGCTGTAACAAACATACAACAACAACAACAACAAAGACCCAGTTGAGAAGAAAACAGAATGATAGAGGTACTGAAAGGAAGAAGGGAGGAAGGGCAGTCACTTTAATTTATACCCAGTCTCCTATAATCATTATATTAAGCTTCTTTTCCATTGCTATGGCAAAACACCATGACCAAGATAATTTATAGAAGAGATTTAGCCCATGATGGTGGAGCAGAAGCATGGTAGTAGGGGCAGTGGAGAGCCTACACCTTGATCCCCAAGCACTAGGGAGAGGAGCACACAGAAGAAGAATTAAGTCTTCTGAAACTGAAAAGCCAATGTCCAGTGACACACCTCCCACAAGACCACAGCGTCTGATTGCTCCTAAACAGTTCCACCAAATAAAGTCCAGGTATCCAGATGCCTGAGACTTATGGTGGATACCTCATTCAAACCACCGCAGGTATAAAACTCCAACAAGCCCTGCAACTTAAGCAACAGACATTCTCTAATGAATGAGTAAAGAGGAGAAATCTCAACAATATTAAATATTTGCATACACAAATTGAAACCACAATGAGGTATTACTCTCCATGTCCCATAGTGTCCAGAATTTTTTAAACCTTGAATTACTGAGTCCTGGCAAGGAACTTTGAAAAAGAAAAACAAATTTTCTCACATTCTTGGTGATAATTTGAAATGCTGCAGCTACTCTGAAAATTAGTATATACTTATCATATATATGATATATATATACACATATGTATATATATGCACATATACACATATATACATGTATATGTATATGTGTAATATATATATATACACACACATATATGTGTGTGTATATATATATATTACCAATCCTACTCTTGAGCCATTTGCTTTTGTTAAATGAAACATATGTACAAATAAAAACTGTGCAAAAATGCTCATAGTACCTTTGTTCCTGATTGCTTCAAACTGAGTGTACTACAAATATTCAAATCATAAATGGATTAAAAATCTAAAGTTTTATACTTGGGTTTTAACCCAACAACAAACAGAAGACCAACATGAAGGAAGTTTCCAAGCCTTACACAGTATGAAAGCCAGGGGGTGTGAAGCTTAGGTAAAGAAAGTCCAATTTGTAATATGAACAAAATATTTGTGTATTGTCACAAGAAAAGGTATAGAAATGACCAATTGGGACATAAAATATGTGGTATATCACCATTAGGTGAACATAACTGAAACCCATGATAGAGTAAGATCTTTCATTCACCAGTAAGGGTGGTGACATAAAATGTAAAAATCAGGAGCCTACTTTCCTGATGAAAATATAAAGTAGTCAAGAACTTTGAAATTTTTGTCAGTTGCTCAAGAAAATAAAAATACCCAAAATATTACAGAACATCCACTCATGCCAAAATCGGTGTGAACAAATGTTCAGAGAAGTCCAGTATAACCCCAAGAAACAGAAATGTTCTTCAACCTATATATGGGCAAAACAAAATGTGTTTCTATGCAATGGGAGATCATACATATATTCATATATATATAGTTATAGTTATACTTATATAGTAAATATATATGTCCTATGTGTAGTATATATTATAGTATATATGCATGTATGTGTGTTTGTGTGTGTTGGTGACTATATAACCAAACCTATGACTGTGTATAATATAGTTCAATTTTGCTGTATGTTACATATTTCCAAAACCATAACTAAAACAAAGAAGGATAAGAGGGTGGAGATAGTGAGGGAGAGAAGAATGGGGAGAGGAGAGAAGAAAGACAGGATTCTAGAGACAACACAGGAAACCATGTGAGGTGCGGTCTGAGAGAATGAGAATATGGGAGAGATTTTACTCGCATCCATACGTCAGGCATAACCACAGTAAGAGAGCCAGTCTTAGACAGACAACTGACATGTGTGTACTCTTACTGGACAATGATGCCTAAATCTTATATAGGTATTAAATTCACATTTGTATGTATACTGTGAAAATAGAACTATCTAGGGGAGCGAAGGAGACTAGTAGGAGTGAGAAACTCTGCATTAGTCAGATTTCTCATTTAAGGTCAATACTTTCAAATCTATGAAGAGAGATCATATACGTATGGATTCCCATATGAATGTGTGCACATGTGTATATAGGTCAGGCGTCAAAATCCATTGACTTTGTTGATCACTCTCTACCTTATTTTTTGAGATGGGACTCTCATTGAACCTGATCTCATCAACTTAGCAAAGCCAGCTGACCAGAGACCTCCAGGAATACCCCTGACTCTGCCAGTGAATCACTTGGATTACAGATGTGGCCATGCCTAGTTTTTCCATGAGTGTGGATCTGAACACAAGTCATCATGGGTGTTCAACAAGTGCTTTAAGATTTCTAATCTTGAGCTTCTGGGCTAATGTCCACTTCTCAGTGAGTACATACCATGTGTGTTCTTTTGTGATTGGGTTACGTCACTCAGGATGATATTTCCTAATTCCATTCATTTACCTGAGAATTTCATGAATTCATTGTTGTTAATAGCTGAGTAGTACTCCATTGTGTAAATGTACCACATTTTCTTTATCCATTCCTCTGTTGAGGAACATCTTGATTCTTTCCAGCTTCTGAAAATCATAAGTAAGGCTGCTATGAACATAGTGGAGCATGTGCCCTTATTACATATTGGAGCATCTTCTAGGTATATGCACAGGAATGGTATAGCTGAGTCCTCAGGTAGTACTATGTCCAATTTCCAGAGGAACGCCCCAACTGATTTTCAGAGTGGTTGTACCAGCTTGCAATCCCACTAGCTGTGGAGGAGTGTTCCTCTTTCTGCACATCTTAGCCAGCATCTGCTGTCACCTAAGTATTTTATTTTAGCCATTCTGACTGATGTGACCTGGAACCTCAGGGTTGTCTTTATTAGCATTTCCCTGATAACTAAGGATGTTGAATATTTCTTTAGGTGCTTCTCAGCCATTCAATATTCCTCATTTGAGAATTCTCTGTTTATCTCTGTTCTCCATTTTTTAAAATAGGGTTATTTGGTTCTCTGGAGTTTAACTTCTTGAGTTCTTTGTATGTATTGGATATTAGCCCTCTATTGGATGTAGGGTTGGTGAAGATCTTTTCCCAATCTGTTGGTTGCCATTTTTTCCTTTTGACAGTGTCCTTTACCTTACATAGCTCTGCAATTTTATGAGGTCCCATTTGTCAGTTCTTGATCTTAGAGCATAAGCTATTGGTGTTCTGTTCAGGAAATTTTCCCCTGTGCCAATGTGCTTGAGGCTCTTCCCCACTTTCTCTTCTATTAGTTTCAGTGTATCTGATTTTATGTGGAGGTCCTTGATCTACTTGGACTTGAGCTTTGTACAAGGAAATAAGAATGGATCGATTTGCATTCTTCTACATTTGAACCACCACCATTTGTTGAAAATGCTGTCTTTTTTTCACTGGATGGTTTTAACTCCTTTGTCAAAGATCAAGTGACTATAAGTGTGTGGGTTCATTTCTGGGTTTTCAATTCTATTCTATTGATCTACCTGCTGGAATATGCAAGTTACAATTCAAAGACCACATGAAGCTCAAGAAGAAAGAGGACCAATGTGTGCATACTTCTGTCCTTCTTAGAAGGGGGAACAAAATACCCATGGGAGGAGATACAGAGGAAATGTATGGAGCAGAGATGGAAGGAAAGACCATCCAGAGACTGACCCACCTGGGGATCTATCCCATATACAGTCACCAAAGCCAGACACTATTGTGGATGCCATAAATGCTTGCTGACAGGAGCCTGATAAAGCTGTCTCCTGAGAGGCTCTGCCAGTGCCTGCAAAATACAGAGGTGGATGCTCACAGTCAACCATTGGACTGAGTAAAGGGTCCCCAGTGGAGGATCTAGAGAAAGGACCAAAAGAGCTAAAGGGGCTTGTAGCCCCTTAGGACAAACAATAATATGAACTAACCAGTAACCCCCAGAGCTCCCAGGGACTAAACCACCAACCAAAGAGTACACATGGAGGGACCCATGGCTCCAGCTGTATATGTAGCAGAGGTTGGCCTTGTCAGACATCAATGGAAGGAGAGGCCCTTGGTCCTTTGAAGGCTTAATGTCCCAGTGTAAGGGAATGTCAGGACAGGGAAGTGGAGGAATGGGTGGGTTGGTGAGTAGGGGGAGGGAGATGACTTTTGGGGATTTCAGAGGGGAAACCAGGAAAAGGGATAACATTTGAAAGGTAAATAATGAAAATATCTAATAAAAATAATAAAAAAGAAATATAACAACAACAAAATATTTGTAAATCTCTGTGCACTTCAGTTCCTTCATCCATAAAGTGCAGGAGGGAAAGACAAAGGCAAGTGTGAGAATAGAGGTGCCTGGGAACTCACTGTACAGCAGAGATCATGATGAAAGAAATTTCAGAGACAGATTCATTTCAAAATTCTATGTGCTTAGGGTAAAAGGGGAGGGAACCATCATGCAATGGTAAGTGCTGGAGCGTATCATAGCATTGCTAACAAGTACATTTTACTTAAGTATAAAAATTAACTAAAAACAGCTCTCTCTAAGAAGTCCAGCTGGAGATGACAAAGGTGTTTCCTGGAGAAACATGATCAGGGCTAGATTGGAGGGAGCTGTGAAGAGTGAAATGCTCAGTAAACTGCCCACTTTCTGGTTTTGCTTTTAAAAGACTAATAAAATAGTTCATGCCAGGTAGAACTAATAACCCCAATATTTGACTAATTTCTGAGAGCCCAAGGAAAACCACCAGTGGCTGACTCAGGGAGGAAACACTGTGTTTCCTAGGTGAGGTGTTAAGTATCCTTCTGAGATGAAGAGGGGAAAGGCCAGTGCCCATTCAGCAGTACAGTAGAACTTTCATCAGAATGTCTTTTTGCTTTCTTGTCCCTTTGTGGAAATCACAATGATCGGTCCAAGGCCATCTCAGTTCCCTTTTTATCCTGTCATAGTAAGCCTCTTGGCTCTCTTTGACCCTTTTGACATAAGAGTTTTTCTTTATGACTATGCAGTCCTATGGTACTGCATCTGCTTCCCTTTATGACAGGCTAATCTTCCCTGTCATTGAAATGGATATTACCAGGGAGAGGAGATATCAAATACTTATTCTTTATCCCTCTCAGCACCTGGAACATTAAGTTTTAAATTACATTCTGATGAATTAACTGGATTTCCTTGAACTAGATATGAATAATCTAGTCTCTTGTCTCAGATTCCAACCTCTCCATCCCTCAGGATTCTTGTCTCAGCTTATCATATGACCTTTTAACCAATTTTGTTGTTACAGAACTGAGATAAAAAGAGATGGATTTTAGCCAATTTCTCTGAGCCTTAATTTCACACTGTAAAATGGGTGCTCAAATCAAATAGTTTTTTTTTCCGAGTTATGTTTTAAAACATATAGTATTGTGTAGTGGTAGTCATTATTGCCCCGTAATCATCTAGAAACTATTATTTACAAAGACCTAGACTCGCAAGGGCTTGTGGGAAGGAAACAGGGGAGCAACTTCCATGTTTGTGCAGCTTCCATGCAAGCTGCAATGGGACATGGGGTGAGTGAGTAAAATGAGACACTCCATGGGAGAACAACCAAAGCATCACTGATTAGCAGCCCCCTGCAGTCGTTTCTTTCCTCTTCCTTATGAAGAAATACCTGGCAAAAGCAACTTAGACATGGGGGTTTATTTTAGTCAGAGTTTGTGTATGGTCCAGCGTTGTGAGAGAGCATGATTGGGAGGAGCCTGAGGCAGCTGCCCATGCTATTCTCATAGTCTGGAAGCAGAGAGCAGTGAATGGTCCGCCTCCACTTGCCTTCTCACTTACGTTGCGCATGTGGAACACCAGCCAATGGAATGGTGTTGCTTACACGTAGGTGGAGCTGTACCATGCTAGCTAACTCAATCTAGAGACTCTTTCCTATAATGCATAGAGGTGTGCCTCCTTGGTGACTCTAGATCCTACCAAGTCAACAACCACATTTAACCATTGTAGGACCACTAATTTGAAAATGGATTCCACACACAGTACTTGAGGTCAACAGAACTGGACTTGGAAAGAGGAACATCTCTTTTTTTGTATGAAGCTCAACATCCCGTCGGCATTTGTCATTTCTCTGTTAAAAAAAAGTGAATGTTTCTTCTAGATAGATTACAGCACCCAAGTTGGTTTTTAGGACAAACTTCTTTCTGTGAAATTATTTTAAAAGTACAATCAGTTTTCAGAGTTCTTTTTCCTTCCTGTGTTAATTAATTTGTTGGTTTTGAGTTGGTCTGGCCCTGTGAAGCAAAAACAGGTGCTTCGCTTTGGAGAAGGGATGAGAATTCAGAATGAGTGGCATGCAGAGACCTATTCTGCGTCTGAGAACAGCCTGTGCATCTCAAACCCTTTCACTGTCTGGGCCACTTAAGTGCTGGCATCATAAACCACGGAAGAGACAGAACAATTGTGTGATTGTTTTTAACATCCTCAAAGAGGATTTCAGGGTAGCATAAGCTGCTAATGAATTTCAGGAGGCAGGTGCAAGGCATGCAATTATTTTTCCATTTCCATCCCTTTTACCACTGAGAGCACTTGGAGATTATTCACTGATTTCCATGGAAGAGGCTTTTGTGAGAAAGAAATATTCTATCAAAAAAAAAGAAAAGAAAAACCCAGCAATTAGACATTGTTCAAGATGTCTCAAATTGGAAGGAAAATAATACAAACAAAAGTGACAACTCCTCAAATTTGAAGAAATTCAACTCATTCTCATTAAAATTTTAAACGGTCACTTTATTTCAGTTTCTTAATATGATTGGTCACAAGAACTGATCATTCAGTTCTCTATGGAGGCTTTTTCCAATAACATGTTGTTTCTTTTGGAGACCCATCTGGGTGACAATGTTGGTTGTTATTGGATTGTTCCCCTCTTCCTCCTGTTCTACAAACATTTTGCACCATCACAGGTCCTTGATCTCAGCTTACTACTGTAACTTGTACTGATATGAAGGCCCACGGTAAAGTGGGTTTAGAGCACAGCTGGGCTCATCCTAGGACTTCAGAAAAAGAGTCTCATGTCCCACTGTTATGATAAAAGGCATGTTTAGAGAGCGTCCCAGGGCCTCTTAACACTCTGCCTGTGCCCTTCCAGAATACTGTCTGCTGATCTACTTTAGCTTTTACTTTTTGAAGAATTAAGGGATGTCTTGGTTTAAGTCATATCACTCTATAAAAAGGCTCTTTCTTCTACTTACCTACAAGTTTCATGATTTCATTTTATTATATACTGAGTGAGTTAATCCAAGTGGAGAGAGACAGATGCTGTATGGTCTCTTATCTATGGATCCTAGGTCTGATTCTTTAGATTGAGTAACCACAGAAGCCAGGAAAGCAGAAAGTGACCCTGCAGTGAGCAGAAGGTAGGGAGATCTACAGAGGGGCATAGGACAAAGATGATATGACAGGGAAATGGGAAAACTGGGGAGGCCACTTTAAGTTGGGGGAGTAAAGGTATATGTAATACAGAGGTGAGGGAGGAAAGAGATAAATGGCATTAAGGATGTTTAGAAAAAGCCATAGGAAAACATCATTTTATAAGCTTCCTTAATATTATATAATAATACATATAGTTTAAATGGAGTTATGCCATATGGGGTGATAATGCTGCTCCCAAGAGCCATAGCATATCTAACAAAACTCCAATGCCAGGCATAGGGAATCTCCCTTCAAGCTGTTGTCCAGGGAAGCCTAAGAGATTCCCAAAACAAGATAGGTATTGCTGTTGCCTTTGTTTGCCTCCCAGAACTTGAAGGTCAGACTGTATTTGCTGATGGCACTTTAGTTATAGTACCTGGAGGAATGGGACTGGACCTGACCAGACCTGGATGCCCACTCCCTAGAGACTAACTCTCAAGAGGATCTGAGGGTTCTATGCATGTTGCCAAGGGAGAAAAGCAATTGATAGTCATACCTAACAGTGAAGCCTATGAACCAGCATGGGAAGATATATCCAAGACTATCATAGTGACAGTTAATCCTTGGAATAACCAAAAACCTTTTACTTTAACTAAGGGTCCACTTAGTAGGAGGGAATTCATGCCTGTTACTGTGAACCTAGCTAGCTACCCATGGTTGGAGGGATCATAGACACTAGAAGAAAACTGTGGGTGTACATATTACTGACATTTTCCTAAACCAATATAATTCTTAATTCTATTCTAAATATTTATCCTTATATCCACAGATGAGTGTAGCTCTCATACTCACAGCTAAATGTAGTGCTCATCATTCATCAAAGGTGAATATGTTCCCCTAACGACTGCATCAGTGACCCATAACTGTTCAAACCACAGCGACTAAGTGATCGTGAGGTTCCCAACCCAATTGGTGAGGCTGCAATGCAAATTCTACACACAGAACTCAGGGAACATTGTGTAGGATTGTAAGATCCAGGGGACCAGAATGCCTGCTGTTAAATAGCGTCTTCTAAATATGACAAAGATTTATAAAAGAGTTTAAGAAGGCATCATTTTGTGTCCCTGCAATTGTGATCGAGGTTAAAATTAAGGTCAAGCAGACAGAGAAACTGATTTCTAAAGAGAAAAAGGCTGACAACATTTGAAGCTGTCTTTCCACCCAAAAGACATCTTAGAAGGATCCAGTATTGGTTCTGTCAGCCTGAGAATTAATGTCCAATGAAGTGACAATGGCCCTTCCTGTGACATTATAGCCAGAAAGCTAGGAGGAGATGGTGTAATAAATTGTACCTCAGTGGTCTTTCTTCACATGAAGGCAGTAAGAGATATGCTTGAACATCCCTGAATGAATGAGGGACAGTGTGGAGAGACTCTCCATAAGGATAAGGTTTCTTCTAGGTCATAGATCCCTCAGGCAACTACACGACTAGCAGAATGGCTTATCTGCTCCAGGATACATGTTACAAAGACACAGAACTGGAGAATGATGGTAGAGCTGAGAAATGGCAGACACTAACCTGTCTGGGCTTGTACCACCCAGAATAGGGTGAGATTCTCTTTCAGATTACCTGGATTTGCTGGCGTCTGTGCTCTAAGAAACAACCTAGGTGACAGAAGTAAATTGGTAGAGTATGCCCAAGGTAGGGGCTAAAAGGGTGTCGGTGAGCAAGGTTAAGTCATTGTCACCAGAAGCCACACACCAAAAAGACCCTGACTGTTTCTTCACAGGATGAATGTGCTTGTCTTAGGAGCCCAGCAACCCGCAGATGTACATCTACCAGGGCAAAAGTCCTAGGGATCACTTAGGGCTATCAAGACAAACAGTAGTCATCAAGCAGAAGAAAGTCAACTGTAGTGGTACCCTAAGTAATACTGCCTCTCCAACTTCTTCCTCTCAGTAGATCTTAAGAAAAGGAGCTGGGAAGAGGAAGGAGACATGCAGAAAGAGCAACTTGATTCCCCCTTTCTTCAAGCAGGGCTTGCCAGCATTAGCAAAAATAAAATGTCTCTATATTAAGTCTGATGCTTTACACTTAAAATAAGGTGGGCTCTGAAGGAGTTGCAGAGATTAACTATGGAGACTGAAGGAAGGACAAGCCAGCCTAAATATAGCTATCTCCTGAGAGGCTCTGACAGTACCTGACTAATACATATGTAGAGGCTCACAGCCATCCATTGAACTGAGTACACGGTCCCCAATGAAGGAGTTAAAGAAAGGACCTCTGGAGCTGAGGGGTTTGCAACCCCTTAGGACGAACAACAACATGAACTAACTAACACCTTCAGAGCTCCCAGGGTCTCAACCACCAACCAAGGACTGCACATGGTGGGTCTGATTGTTCTGGCAGCATGTGTATAGTAGAGAATTGCAAATTCGATCATCAATAGGAGGAGAGGACCTCGGCCCTGTGAAAGTTCTGTCCCCAGTGTAGGGGAATGCCAGGGCCAATAAGTGGGAGAGGGTGGGGTGGCAGGCATGGGGAGGGGAAAGGCAACAGTGGTTTGTCCTTGTTGTGTTTGTTTGTTTGTTTGTTTGTTGGAGGGGAAACTGGGAAAGGAGAAATTTACATGTAAATAAAGAAAATATCTAATAAAAAAAGTAAGGTGGGCTAAGCAGCATATATGGAAAGACATTCATTCATTCCATGTGTGTGTGTGTGTGTGTGTGTGTGTGTGTGAGTGTGTGTGTATGATGGTTTGCATATGCTTGGCCCAGAGAGTTGCACTATTAGGAAGTGTGGCCTTGTTGAAGTAGATGTGTCTCTGTGGCTGTGTGCTATAAGACCATAGTCCTAGCTGCCTGGAAGTCAGTCTTCTCCTGTCTGCCTTTGGAACAAGATGTAGAACTCTCCTACCCCATCATACCTGCCTGGATCTGCCATGTTCCTGCCTTGATGGTAATAGACTGGACCTCTGAGCCTGTAAGCCAGCCCCAATTAAATGTTGTTCTTTATAGAGTTGTCTTGGTCATGGTGTCTGTTCACAGCAGTAAAATCCTAATTAAGACAGTGTTACTTTATTTTTACTCCTCTGTCTGGAAAAATCATGGGACTCTGATAGTGATGTTATTAGAACTCTTCATTTCATCAGCCGTCTTTCAATCCCATCACTTGATATCCTGAGGTGACCTTCTGTATGGATTCTTACACTGACATCTGCCTTTCTAGAACATTTCCCATCATAGGTGTGATGAGATCCTCTACAACACATGGCTGTTTTATTCTTTAGCTTAAAGCACTTGTTTTCATTTGTACTTGGATAGAGCCCAAATCCGTAGCATGGTCTTCAAAGAGCAGGACCCTGCCTGTTCCTCCTCACTCCCTTCAGAGCACTCCTCTCTCTCCTGTCTACACTCCCATCATGCTGACATTCCTCTTTCTAGCCTGTCATTTTTTTCTCAACATCCAGCTTTGGACATACAGCCAGGAACCATATTTTTCATGCTCTGATTGCTCAGCCTCTGTTATCTTTCAAAGCTCAGCTGAGGCATCCATTTCTGAAGGAAGCATTAACTTATTCTGAGCTGGGTTGCATTGAATGTGCTAATTAATGCACATCAGTACAGTGTTTCTCCTTTAGTGCCCTCACCAAAATGAAATAAGTTCTCTGTGTGAATTCCCACTAGAGTCCAAGCTTTCAGATGAGAGACCATTATTGCCTCCTAAGTACCACCTACTCAGTTCTTAGCACCATGCCCATCATATGATAGACTTCAGTGTTTGATGAACCATGTTTCTTCACTGACTTTTTCACCTTCTTCCCCTCTCTGTCCCATTCTTACTCTTTTATAATCTTCAAGGGAAAAAGTTATACTTACATACTATTTCTATCTTAGCTTTTGTGTGTGTATTCACTCTGATTTTGTTGAGATTTCTGTCTGAAAAGGTGAATTGGGATAATAGCAAGGAGGCCATTGAAAGGATTCAATGAGGAGAGGCTTATTTAATTCAAGTATGGATGCCAAATCAAAACAAACAAAAAGGAATAAGTGGGTTCAATTAAAAATCTACCAACAACTACTAACTTTCCAGTATGACAAAAAATACCAATTTCTTTCCCACTAAGCCATCAGACACTGGAAAATAATGCTGAGTAAAACATGTGAGACCCTTCCTAAGACAAAAAGTAGTTCTTAGACATGTACATTATGTGTCTTTGTGTTTGTGTATGGGTGGGATGGGTGGGTGCATGTTTGTGTAATGTATGTGTGCATGATGTATGTATGTGTGTTATGTATGTTGTATATGTGTTGCTGTGTATTACTTGTGTGCTTGTATCTGTGTGTTATGTGTGTGCCTGATATTTGTGTTCATGAATGTGTTGTATATGTAATATGTGCTTGTGTATTGTATGTAGGTACATATGTGTATTGTTGTACATGTGTTGTGCATATATATGATGTGTGTATTATCTGTGTGTCTATAATGTGTGTGTTGTGTGTGTGTCATGTGCATGATGTATGTGCTGTGTGTATTGTGAAGTCAATATAATTGTGGGGGTTCAGATAGGGGTAATATATGGTAAAAATGCAGTACTAAGTGCCTGCATGATGGAAACTACTAGTGGAAACAAGAACAATCCAGTTAGGGAGAAACAGAGGAAAGGGTAGACTTGGTGAGCCAACTGTTCAGAAACATGAATTGAGGTAGATCATGATGTTATGGCCATGGGACATTTATCTTAAGAAAAATTCGTATCTTGAGAAGGATTTGCATAAAGGCAGATTATTTAGCAGAATCAAGCTGGATGCCACGTATGGATTGATTTGGAATGGTGAGAGAAAAAGCAACAAAAAAAGAGAAAGTTGTAAAAAGTAATTTAATTCAGTTATTAACATTTTCCCTTCAAGTTTGTATACATGTCCTTCAAAGTAGATAATATTTGAAGCTCTGAATAGATCTCCAACTATTAAAGAGGAAAAGCCTAGTAGCTAATCTCCCAGGGATTGATAATGGATCCAGTTACCATATTTCTAGGCTATTTTCTGAACACTGGCTGGGTATCTCAAACTTCACCCTTACTCTGTTGCTCATGTCCTCTTATTTGTATTAGTGTAAAGGCAAAAATCAGTGATAATATGGCCTCTGTGTAGAGTGCACAGGGCATCCTCTTTTAAAAGTCTTTCTATCTCTCTGTGTGCCTACTGGTGTGTGTGTGTGTGTGTGTGTGTGTGTGTGTGTGTGTGTATGTGTCTTCTGGATACCTCAAGGCTTCTAGATAATTGTAGCTTCTAGATAGATTTATACTAATTTAACTTATAAAGATACAGGTGATATACATACCCATAGAGGTATTAATCTCCATAGAAGGGAAAATGTAAGTATGCATAGATGATCAATAAATTTAGGCCTTGATCTCACTATTAAAAATTAACCATATAAGAACAAGGCAGGGGATAGTTAAGGAGCACTGTCTCAATGGATAATAATAATTATATAAGCATATAGAGACCGAATAACAAATGTTGAAGCTAGCCTTATTAAGTCTAACCAATTTTTCTAATTTCCCTATCCCTCCCCACACCTTAAAAATATTCATCACCTCAATTCAGCAGAAAGAAGTTGTGGAGAGTCAGCATCCTAATCCCTTGGGTTTGGGTGTCTGGTTATGGTTATTTTATAAATTATAGATAAGTAATCATTTTAAGGGATAATTTAGACATGGTCATAATTTTGAACAGGGAGGAAACTAAATAGAGAGCTTAGACTTGGGGATTTCTGTCTTTCCTTTCCTCTTCTCTATCTTTCTTAGGTAAAAGGAAGAGGGTTGAAGGGAAAAGGGGGGATAGAGTATTATTATGAGAAATTAAATATATGGGATAGACTACTAAATATATTCTTAAACAAAACATTGTATAGCCATAATCTTATATTCGTAGAAATCTTTATAATTGATCCAACATTGAAGTTTTAATTCCCTACATTGGTACAGAATTTATATGTTGATATAGATTTAAGGTTTTCATTGATATAAACTTTTTATATTTATAAAAAATTTCAAATTAATATTTACTCTTAAATAAGTATTGTGCCTATGCAACTCATTTATGAGTACAAGGTTTAGACCCAGTCTTTCTAATAGCTGCTACTACAAACTGTATGAGTAAGTAAAGCTAGTTTATGGCCAGATAATAAACTTGTAGTTATATTAGATTCTGATTTAATTATAACAAGGTGTTTTCAATATTATTCAAATAGAAATAGCTAAGATTAATCAAAGTTTAGCAGCTCAGATATTCTTGATAAAGATGGACAGTCTTCAAAAACATCAGAAATCCATAGAATATGACATTATGATCATTTCACTATTATTATATTTTTGACTAAGAGACATGTCTACTCCTGACAGTATCCCCTTCATGGTTCAAAGAAGATATTGAACATCATAATTTCCATATAGAGTTACTCCAGTTATGCAAGGTAGCCACTGAGCAAGAATTGCCCTAATTAATCTACAGACAAAAAATATTGTCCAGGAAAAGACACAGATAGTAGATAGTCAACAGCTTAGCTCTGCCAATACAGAGTAAGCTAGTCCTTTATAATTCCTGCTTCACTTAAGTTCTGTCAGATGGTTCTGGGTCAGAAGGCTAAAGAGGAATGCTCCAATGTTTTGAGCAATAGGGGACTATCCAGTTAATCAGCTGTCTCTACAAAATTGTTTAAGTTTTGGAAGCTACATTTTTGTGCTTCCTATATATTCAGGTAATATTTAATTCATTCTCAGGTCTCTGATGGGTTTGAAGACTAGTTATAGTCTCACAATCAAACTTAAGTTGTTTAACATTGAGGAAGATAGTATAGATTTGAAAGAATGATTTTCAGATGGTAATATAAGTTAAAATCAGAACATAATTCAGGAATAGAATTATAAACTCTTTAAGTTAGGATAGACATTAGAGTAATGAACCTAAATTGATAGATTGGACATTATTAGTGCATATCATACCTTAAAGTTTATATAACTGTTACAACTATGTTCAATGTATGTCTGAGAGAAAAGGTCTTTTTAATGGTAGAAAACAGGGGAAATGTTGTAGATTTGGTTTAACACTTATGTTACTTGGGTTCCCAAAATTATACAAGAATCCTACATGTAAGAGACTAAGGGTTCATGCCCCCAGTTGGTTTTGATTGGTAAATAAAAGTTGCCAGTGGCTAATGGCTGGCAGAGAGACAGAGGTGGGTCTTTAGGATTCATGGGCAAGGGGACTGAGAGGAAGCAGTTAGAACTTCCATTCCAGGAAAGGAGGAAGATCAGGTCTAAGAAGTGAAGTACAGAGAGACAGCCAACAGGTAAGAGTCAGGAGGCCCAGGAGGACTACAGGCTTGGGCCTGGAGTGGCCAGGATGGAATATAGATTTTAGTAGGAAATAATTCAGGAATAATGGTAGGGAGAGTATGCAACTGTGTGGAGGTTTGGGAGTAGCCTCACCATTGAGCTCCTTAGGGCATATTAAAATATAAAGCTGCATGTGTGTCTTTCATTAGGGAATATAGAACATTGGAGTGGGTAGTGAGGAACTCACACTGCTGCCATCATGGTGATTTAAAATTTTTTTAATTTCCTTAATGCAGCAGAGAGATTTCCTTATCTTCTTCCAAGCCTATAATTTCATCTTAGTATATTTCCTCAAAAGTCTATCCAAGAAGTATGAGGAGCTGAAACAAGGACAGAAATCAAGTATTTCACCAATCAACACTACATAATCCCACCAGAACAATAGTGTACAGGGTTGAGGAGTTACTAATGTGAAATTATATTGTTGGGTTGTTCTGACAAAATACACTGAAACAATTGATGTAAATGCAGTTGGGAGGAATTTCAAGGAGGAATTTCAAGGAAGTATTAAGGACAATTCTAAGCCCATTTTCTTCCTTTCCAATAATTTGTCAGATAAATTAAGATGTTTATTTGCATAAAAAGGAGGTAGGTTGTATTGGTGCCATTTAAAAACACCTGTATTTAGGGGATTTGCTTCATATAAAGACTTCATGATATTTTAAAACAAAGAATATTTGGTTTATTTGTATCTTTACTTTTGAAGGTGTCTTACATATATACAATAAAATATAATCATTTGTACTTCAATTCCTCTTCTCCAACTCTATCTCCCATCAAAAAGCATGCTCCAGATTTATGCCTTGTCTCTTATAACTTACTAAATCAAGCTAGTGCTGTCCATTTGTTCATGGTGGTGGCATCCACCAAAAGCACCAGAAGTTTACCATTGGCCATATTCTCAAAGAGAAAAATCATGATTCTCTTCCTCTTCCACGTACCAGCAACTATTTACTAGCAATAGCTCTTCAGTAAGGTGTGGTTCCTGGAGATTATCTAGCCAATCTATGTTGGAATTCTAATTTGCTTTCTGTGGTTGTGGTAAACACTATGACCAAAAGCTATTTGAGAAAGGAAAGGGTTTTTATGGTTTACATTTTCATGTCACAGTCTACCATTGAGAGAATTAATGGCAGAAACTCAAGCAGGTACCTGAAAGCAGGAACTGAAGAAGAAACCATGGAAAAACACTGCTTACTCTCTTTTGCTTATTCAGATAACCTTCTTACACTGTCCAGGCCCACATGCCTATTGATGGTAGTGCCCACAGAAGACTGCACCTTCCTACATCAATTAGCAATTTAAAAAAAAATGCCTCACAGACATGTCAATGTGGCAATCTGATGTAGACAATTAAGGTTTCCTCCTACCAGGTGATTCTGTATTGAGTGACAAGTGAAGCTAACTTAGAAACACAGCACATCTCTCTAGCCCACATTCTTTCATCTCTTTTAGCATTCTTCTTTCTATACTTTCACAGAATGACCATCTAGTCTCTGGATACTCAATGGTTGTTGTTGTTTTTTTTTTCCCCTAATGCTCCCAAATCTTTCTACAATCTTTCCCACAAGCAACTTGGTCAGGCCCATCACAGCAATATCTCATCCTCTGGTACCACAATCTGTCAGCCATGGTTCTTTAAAGTAACAAAGCTGACAATGTGTGTGTGTGTATGTGTGTGTGTTCTTTATATTAAAAAGGGTGTTATAGCTTGCATTACACATTTCCCTTATTGATGAATGCAAACAGGACACAAGAAAACACTAAAAAGCATCAGAAAAATGAATGAATTCTTCACAGATCATCTCCAACACTTGTGCTGTCAAATGGAAGACTAACACACCTTGAGTTGTTTTTGTATGGTCAGGGCTCTAGTGTCTATCCTATATATTCTCTTAAAAATGCTTTGGAGCAAGTCACTGTATAGATTACTAGTTTGCTACAGCTGACATAACAAATCCTACAGACTGAGGCTGTAAACAACAGAAATATACTCTTTCACATTAATGTGTGGGTGGGTGGTGTGTGTGTGTGTGTGAATAGAGTTTAAGATTCAAATGCAGGAAGGAAAGAATCTTCTGAAAGCCAAACTTTACTTATAAGTAACCATCTCTCTGTCTTCTTTTTGTGATTAATTTGTGCTTAATTTTTCTATACATGTAAGATCATTAGTTACATTGAATTAGGATCTGTGCTAATGATCTTATTTTACTTTGATCAACCTCACAAGGAATTTATCCTCAAATTACATGCATTCTGAGGTATCAAGAACTTTGATTTCAACACAAATTTATTGGAATGCTAAATCAAGTCAGCTTTTATCATAAACAAATGCTTTGACCAACTCATAAAATGAAACCTATGAAAGAAAGAAAATGTTTTAATCAGAATCCTGGGCCATTATTTTATGAATAAGAAGAGTTGAAAGACTAAAAGCTGTCACAACAAAATGATGATGATTATCAACAGCCTTCACATCACAATCCAGGATGGTAGGAACATTCTAGGTTTCAGTCTTTGTCTACCCTCGAAGGACACAGTACTGGTGGCTAAGTCAATATACAAAAAGGAATGATTGAATGAATAATGATTAGTGAGAAGTGAAGGTGGGTGTCAGTCCACTGACATAGAGGATTTTCTCCTGTGTAATCAAAAGAGATTCTTATGCACAGATGGAATGAAAACTCTATCAAGTGGCATGTTGGGTAAGCTTCATGGAGGGGTATGGCATTTGTTCTAGTGAGCTCTATTTCACTTTCTTAAAAATAATTTTGTCTTTAATAATATAGAGGAAAACTTTATTTGATCAGAATGATCTGAGGAAGTAGGTTTCAATGTCCTCACCTTTCAGTACATAGGCCCCCATCTTGTGCTACAAGCTTGTAAGCAATATGTAATCATGTCTGACCTAACAGCAGTGTTAGTTGTATCCTAGCCTGGGAGAAGGTTCCTAACATATTACTGAGATAGAGGAAGTGTCTAGCTGTAAATCACTGTGTAGCAAACAGGAATCCAGACAGGGAGAGATTGGGGCAAAAAACCAGAGCACACATGCTTGGTGGTCACATCATGACATCACTAAGTTACACCAGCAAATGGTGTTCTTAATAGTCTTAAAGTCTGATTCAGAAGAAAAGATTCTCATTTTTTAAGTTTAATATAAAAATGTTAACAAAAGATATCCCATGATGAAATTAACCAGAAAAACAAGGTTTTGATTCTAGAGCTTTTGAATTCATCAGCTCTCTCAACCTTTGTTTCACAGTACTTCTCAAGCTCAGAGACTCCTTCTTGGGATGGTGACCACACGTCTCTCTGTGTTGTGTGGATGAAATTTCCAACAGGCTAAGAGTTCGATTCATAGAGCGTGTGCTCTCTTTTGGCCCCTTTATGTGCACTTTTAAGTGTCCATGGCTCTGAGAATTTATTTCAAACATTCCACAAGGCTTTTGAACATCTGAAAGAGATTCTACAGTTTTATAAGCATGGGACAAGTTACCTATTACTCTCAGCTTCCATAGCCCATGCACACAGCCAAGAATTTTCAAGATTCGTGACTTTCGTATGAAAAGACAGGTCTTCTGTGTTAACCAGGTCTGCACCTCTGCCTACTGAGAGCCCACAGAAGGAGTGAGTTCTAGATTGTTCAAGACACCCCTGATCTCCTGTAAACCTCATATCAGGCTTTAATCCCAGAGATCTGATACCGCACAATCCTTTTTGCTTTACATGAGCTCACCTCAATGAGGTCTGAGGTTCTGCGATAAAAGAGCATTTTCCTCCACCCTCTTTCTTCAACCCAACGATTCTCAATAAATAACATTTGTTCTTGCTTTCCCCAGAAGATACTTGGAAATGTCTGAAGAACTTTTTGTTCTTAGCCTTCCTCATACTCTCCCCTATATCCTTCCCTCTGATCCCCTTCTATCCACATTTAAAAAGCTAGCCATGGAAGAGAAAGACTTTTACAGTAAAAACTAGGACACTTGTCCTAGTTTATTTCTGTTTGTTCTGTTAAAAACTACCACCAAAAAACAGCTTGAGGGAAGAAAACATTTATTTTTCTTAAATGTATAGTATGTCATTAGGAAAGCCTAGGCAGAAACTTGAGACAGGAACTTAGAGGCTGACATGGAAGCAGAGAGCATGGAGGAATGCTGTTTACCAGTTTGCATTCCATGAGTTGCTCAGCTCCTGTACTGGCTGGTTTTGTGTGTCAACTTGACACAGACTGGAGTTATCACAGAGAAGGGAGCTTCAG
>NW_022196914.1:62690299-62707226 GCF_008632895.1 Mastomys coucha | reverse complement strand
GAGCTTCAGTTGGGGAAGTGCCTCCATGACATCCAGCTGTGGGGCATTTTCTCAATTAGTGATCAAGGTGGTAGGGCCCCTTGTGGGTATTGCCATCCCTGGGCTGGAAGTCTTGTGTTCTATAAGAGAGCAAGCTGAGCAAGCCAGGGGAAGCAAGCCAGTAAGAAACATCTCTCCATGGCCTCTGCCACAGCTCTTGCTTCCTGACCTGCTTGAGTTCCAGTCCTGACTTCCTCTGGTGATCAACAGCAATGTGGAAGTAAGCTAAAAAAACCCTTTCCTCCACAACTTGCTTCTTGGTCATGATGTTTGTGCAGGAATAGAAACCCTGACTAAGATAGTTCTTTTTCTTATATAGTGCAGGCCATCCTGCCCAGACATAATCCTGCCTATAGCAGGATGAGCCCTCCCACATCAATCAGAAATCAAGAATATGCCCCACTGACCTGATAGTGGCAATTACTCAACTGAAGTTCTCTATTTTGGGGCAGCTCTAGTTTGTGTCCAGTTGAAAAAAACTAACCAGCAACTGAGCAAAGCAACTGAAGAAGATAGAAGATAGAACTGAAGCTAGAAAGACTCCCTACACTCATGGATTTTTAGAATTGATATTTCAAAAATAGCCATCCTATCAAAATTAACCTACATAGTCAATGAAATTCCCATCAAAATTCCAACAGTATTCTTCACAGAAATTGAAAACCAATCTGAAAATTTATATGGAAATATGCACACATGTGGTCTCTCTCTCTCTCTCTCTCTCTCTCTCTCTCTCTCTCTCTCTCTCTCTCTCTCTCTCTCTCTCTCTCTCTCTCTCTCTCTCTCTCCAAAACAACAACAACAAAAAAGAGGATATACAAAGGAATCTGAACAATAAAAGTCTTTCTTGAGATACAGCCCTCCGTGATTCAACATGTCTGGAGAACTTTGGATAGCTACAATAGCAAGAGTAGCATATGAGAAAGGAGAAGCCCAAGATGTTTTTGCACACACCAAACATAACAACTATCTACACCACAACTATCTACTGCTTTGGTGGTTCTCACTTTTCTTAATGCTGTGACCCTTTAATACAGTTTCTCATGTTGTAGTGAACCCCAACCATAAAATTATTTTGTTGCTATTTCACAGCTGTAATTTTGCTACTGTTAGGAATTCTAATATAAACATCTGATAGGATATTTGATATGCTACTCTTAAAGGGGTCATGACCCACAGGGTGGGAAACAGTGGTCTCATATAATGTGTCAATGATGTCCAGGTGAACTCTCCAAACTTTAAATAATACTTGTTTCTTGTACAGCGATTCTAATCTACAATTCCATCCGGTAATACTGTCTTGTTTTAAAAAATAATGAGCTAACGTTATGTTGATAAAATTAAAAGTTTTTTCTTTCAACAAAGTTTTCTGGCCACATGGTGTTGATAACAGCTCCCAGCATCTGATGTGTGAATGCTGAATTGGCAATAGGTCTTGGGTATCAGCAGAAATCTCTTTCAACAGCATCTTTATAAATCACAAACTGCCATCCTTATTTTGAGTCTGTTTCTAACAGCCAAATGTTGAGGTAAAGGTTTTCTGTGGTCACCTTCCTGTCTTTAACACTTACCCTCCTTCTTCCCATGCCATTGGTCCTCTTGTCCCTTGGGGTGTTCAAGGATGTCCCTTGGGATAGCACAGTATCAGGGATTTTAAAAATGTTTTTAAATTTTTTCATGTGTTTGCCTGCATATATGTCTATGTGGAGTTGTCTGAGCCTCTGGAACTGGAGTTAGACAGTTGTGAGCTGCCATGTGGCAGCTGGGAATTGAACCCTGGTCCTCTGGAGGAAGAGCTAGTTATCTTAAATGCTGAGCTATCTCTCCAGTCCAGTATCAAGGTTTAGTTTTATTTGGATAAATCTATATCCACATGTAGATCTACAGCCTTTTTGTCCTACAAGTGCTTGTTCCCTAAGCTTGTGATTAACTTATCTGACTAAACAATTGGGGGCACCTCTGGGTTGTCAAGGCAAGGATAGCTAGTCTAGCTACTTGAATGTCTACCACTGAAGTTTGATGATCTGGTTGTTGGAGAGTACTTCAGTCTCTTGGACATTATCCATCTGTCTCTAGCCTTTTCCACCCTTGATCTCTTAGAACCTTTGTGCCCCCTAGTAGACTACATGGTCCTTTCCAGGGCTTCTTCATACTAGATTAAAATGAGGTGACCAAATGCTTCTTTATCACTGTCTTCACACCACCTTTCCAACACTATCATGTCTTATGCTGTGTGGTTGTCAAATGACAGGCTGGGACTCCTCCCAAAGGGTCCTGGTTGCTCTCCAGTGTGAGTAGAAAGATGAAGTCACACATATCAATGCTTACCATCAAGTGCTCCTATATTATGCCCATCCCCTGTTTATTTTCTGTTGTGTTTAACTTCTTCAATGGTCAGGGATGTTACTGGAATTAGAAAATTGAAATCTGTACCCTTGGTTTAATTTCCAAGGTTCCTGTCCTTTCCTTCACTAGCAGGTCAATGGGGAGCTTTCTTTGTAGGTGAACACAATAATAACTTCATACTATACAAGGCCAGCTTGACTCAGGAAACTCTAGCTCTGGTGACTGAGTAATTTATATGTAATATTTCAGATCAGATTTTTACCACTCAAAGTTATTCACTATATTGCTAATTAAGTTTTTTGCACATATCCTGCCTCTAAAACTATGCTGTAAGATTGAAAATACCTATAGACTATGCCTGTGGAGCTACATAAGGATATTGCCTTTTGTTCATATATACTAATATCCTTGAAGTTTCCTTAGTTCAGGGCGATATATTTTTGTTGTTGTATTTATGACATAACTCATAGTAGACTTCCACTTGGAGAATAAGGGCTAGTCACCATACAGAGTGACTAGAAAGAGGCATAAGAGTAAGTTAATCCCCCTTCTAAGAAGGAACAAAGTATTCACACTTTGGTCTTCCTTCTTCTTGAGTTTCTTGTGGTTTGTGGATTGTATTTTGGGTATTCTGAGCTTCTGGGCTAATATCCACTTAACAGAGAGTGCATACCATGTATGTTCTTTTGTGATTGGGTTACCTCTCTCAGGATGATATTCTCCAGATCCATCCATTTCCCTAAGAATTTCATAAATTCATTGTTTTTAATAGCTGAGTAGTACTCCATTGTGTAAATGTACCACATTTTCTGTATCCATTTCTCTGTTGAGGGACATCTGGATTGTTTCCAGTTTCTGGCTATTATAAATAAGGCTGTTATGAACATAGTGGAGCATGTTGGAGCATCTTCTGGGTATATGACCAGGAGTGGTATAGCTGGGTCCTCTGATAGTACTATGTCCAAATTCCTGAGGAACCTCCAAAACTGATTTCCACAGGAACCTCCAAAACTGATTTCCACAGTGGTTGTACCATTGCACCATTGGTCATTGGTACAACCATTCCACAGTGGTTGTACCATTACCACCAGCAATGAAGGAGTGTTCCTCTTTCTCCACAACCTCGCCAGCATCTGCTGTGACCTGAGTTTTTTATCTTAGCCATTCTGACCGGTGTGAGGTGGAATCTCAGGGTTGTTTTGATTTGCATTTCCCTGATGACTAAGGATATTGAACATTTCTTTAGGTGCTTCTCAGCCATTCAGTATTCCGCATTTGAGAATTCTCTGTTTAGCTCTATACCCCATTTTTAGTAGGGTTTTTTTGGTTCTCTGGAGTCTAACCTCTTGAGTACAAAATACACATGGAAGGAATTACAGAGACAAAGTATGGGGCAGAGACTGAAGAAAAGACAATCCAGAGACTGCTCCACCTGGGAATCCTTCCCATATTCAATCACCAAACTCAGATACTATTATGAATGCCAGCAAGTGCTGTCTGACAGGAGCCTGATATAGCTATCTCCTGAGAGGCTCTGACAGTGCCAGACTAATACAGAAGTAGAGGCTCACAGCCATCCATTGGACTGAGCACAGAGTCCCCAATGAAAGAGCTAGAGAAAAGACCCAAGGAGCTGAAGGGTTTGCAGCCCCTTAGGACGAAAAACAATATGAACTAACTAGTATCTTCAGAGCTCCCAGGGACTAAACCATCAACCAAAGAGTACACATGGTGAGACTCATGGCTCCAGGTGCATATGTAGCAGAGGATGGTCTAGCTGGTCATCAATGGAGGAGAAGCCCTTGGTCCTGTGAAGGTTCTATGCCCCAGTGTAGGGGAATGCCAAGGCCAGGAAGTGGGAGAGGGTGGGTTGGTGAGCAGGGGGAGGAGGGAGGGAACAGGTTTCTTCTTTCTTTCTTTCTTTTTTTTTTTTTTTTTGGAGGGGAAAGGAGATATCATTTGAAATGTAAATAAATGAAATATCTAATAAAAAAGAAATGTAAACAAATTAAATATCCAATTTTAAAAAAAGTAAGTTAATCATTAGTAGTGAATGATGTAATCAATCATGCCAATGCTATGACCCACCCCTGCCATGGAATTAATAAATAACATTGAATGATGTGATTTGGGAGCTCTTGGATTGGTAAAAAATTGATATACTAGAATATTGTGGAAATGGAGAAGACTTGAAGATGCAGATATCTCTTCTTGCCTTGTCCTATGATCTCCTTCATTTGACTGGTACTATGCTACATTCTACAAAGTGAACTAGAAAGCATAAAAACATGTGATCTTGGGGTCTATGCACTTGTCTTCTCAATTGTTGAATTTGAAGAGGTGGTCATTGATATATAATCATTCCATCAGGATGGTTGAGACACAAGGACTCTTGGATTGGAACCCTAAGAAAGGGGAAGAATTATGGGCCTGAATTATTAGCCTGTGGGTTTTATACTGACCCCAACCAGTTGGTACAATAATTGAACAACAAACTCCTTGGTGTCCAAAGAATCAGAATATTGGTTACTAGGAAAAAATCAATAACAAAAGAACAACCCCTTCCCAACAACAAAACAAAACAAATAAAACAAGGAGAACTCTCTCATTCAAGAATAGTGTGAGAAAAGAAAACTTAACCACCATATATGTTTTGACATTCACAGCCAAAGAGTATAACATTCATTTTCATGGACAATATGCTGATGACAGGGAAAGTGCTAAGTATTGAGGGAGAAACATTTTGATCATTTTTGAATTGAAAATCAAAATAGAATCAGAAATTATTATTTTCTCTTTTATCCACATAGTACAATTGTATTCCCTTGGTGGCAGGGGGTGTGTTAGGATCTGAATTCATCATAAATATGAGTCATGGATTCTCAGTTCATGACAGTTTACTCTGGTTCATTTTGCTTATGCAAGAGCCATAATAAGTGAATGGACCTTCATCTTGGAGCACCAAGATATGTTGGATATGTTGGATATATAACATGAATATGTTGGAAAAATAAGAAGATAAAATGCATAAAATCATCCATAAATCACAATTTTGAGTAATACTCTAACATGGTAATTTATAGTGAAACACATCATTTAAAGACTATTATTGCATAATACGCATTGTTTCTTTCCTATTCATGGTAAACTCCTTTTTAATACTTGGTGGTAATGAAAGATTCAGGAGTTGTTCCTCCAGAATGAACAGAAGTGAAGACACAGCACCTAACATCTGATGTGTGTTGAATTAATTATCAATAAGCTGGAGGTCACTCAAAATCCCTTTCCATGGAAAACATGTGACAGATTGATTGATTCTGCCATTCATCTATCATTCTGATGGTACCCTAACTTTTGAAACCTTCTTATTTATTGGAACATAAACGACTAATGTTGTTTTCCCCTTTCTTTGCTTCTGCCATCCAGCTATATGCTCCTGGGATCCCTTCAGCTAGCCCCCCAGTAATTTATGGGTGGAAGAAAGACACAGGTTAATAAGGTTTGATGTAAATGATTGTACTTCAGTTTCTTCTTTGCATCGCTCTTACTTTGTTGGATCCAGGTTTCTTTGAATTTATTAACAATACCACATGGTGGCCACCTGTTATAGAAACAGCAATTGGCAGGCTCAGCCCCTATCCAACCCCTTGTAGCAGGCTTATCAGTGAGGTTACAGGTTCCAGAGCAGTGGCTTGAGGACCATCTAAGAGCTTCTGAGGAATACAAAATCTTAGGCTCCTCCACACGCTCATAGAATCAGAAATTTTAGCAAGCCCTCAAGTTATCTGGTACACATTCAACTTTAAGAACTCCTGCTACCCAAGTGGGTTAGCCATTATTGTCAGCAACCAACAGCAGGGTCGCTTCTGAGCTTGTTGGAAATACACAATTCTGGGGTCAAAGTCAGAACACCTGAATCAGATTTTAGACTACAAAAGGCTGGAATTTTTTCATGTATACAATAACCTCGAGTAGCCATGTCTTACTCATTTCTTGTTCAGTAGTGGCTATATGTTGTACTTACCTGCAGAGACAGTGTTTCAAAACAAATATAAGAACAAAACATTCTAAATTCCCAGAGATTTGCACTTATAGTATGTCCAAAACTTCCAATGATATGATTTAGGGTTTTAAAAAATTCTGTGTTGGTAGAAATTTGTCATTGTATTTCTGTTTTTGAGTTAATATCTTTCTCTGAGCAAGTGATCTGTGATACTGTACTTTCTCAAAATGGAGCCACAACTCTCTATCCCATGATCATGAGGAAAAGCATCTTGTACCCTGAATTGTACTGTATTGATAAACTATGATGTCTAGGCAAATACATGGACTGAACACATTTTGAATCAATATACTTTAAACTTACAGTAGGCTTATGAGCTCATCAGAACCAAGGAATATCTGTGTTCGTTATGGGCTTGGTTGTTAAATTCTAAACACAATTCTAATATGTAGCAAAGTTGAGAATCTCTCCCATATGTGATGCTAGAGAACAAGAACCAATTATTGTGGTCCCCAGCGAACTTGTGTTTACATAGACTGGCTTACTCCAAGCAGAGAAGTTAGCAGAACTGAAAGACATGCATGATATAGAGATGACTCTGGTTTGAAACAGTCATAATTGCCTTGTAACAGAGTTCAGGGGTTTTAGTGACCATCCCTGGCTTTTCCACAGGCATCAAGAGCTATTATACCCACTGTACTGGATTTCAGCCAGGGTACAGTGGAACCAGAGGCTGAGGTAGGGAAAGAAGTACCCTCCTTTCCCAGTGTCTTGAGGCCATGCCTGAAGTGGGGAGCAGATTCTCCTGTATGGCTCAAGTTCCCTGTTGCTATATTGGCCTACATCCCATCCATTTATTCTATAAACATTTAATACTTTTTCTCCTTAAAACAGCTGGAGTGGGTCATTGTTTACTCCAGATTGGTTCAATTTTATAAGATAAATTTGTAATTTATAAATCTTTATAAATAATGTCCCTTGTCAACCATTGCTTGCTTGTGAATTGCTTTGTATATGAGCCCCTTTTCTTCTAGCTACGAATTGGATTTTTATCATCAGAAACAAAAATTACTCATAAGAAAATTACTACTTGGTCCAAACCCATGACCCTAACTAATACCAGCTCTTTTTCCAAATGTTATCCCCACCCTTTCCATTAGCACACATCCCTCCCGAGCTTGAGTGCTCAAGTCACATTTGTGATGATTACAGAATGCTCTGTGCTGACACTTGCCCTACCCATGTCCTAAAAACACTTCCCTTTGGGGAACGCAGGGATAGCTTCTTCGCTGCCTGATTTTTCACTCATTCTTTTTATGGGAGTCAAAACCAAGTATGAAGTTCACCCTAAAATTTCATATTATCAGGCTTGTATCAAACAGATAAAAGCAACCACATTTATTTTTAAAAATATGATTTTATTTTCAAATGATGCTTTTTGATTACAGCAGCTTTAGAAGTCACGAATCTTTCAAAAGAACTTTCTTCTCTTGAAAGGGTAGCAAAGCCTTTGATGTCAGCAGTGATGGTGCAGCCAGAGAGAAATCAGGGAAAGAGAGAAAGAGTGCGTACGATTGGGATCCTGAAGAAAAAGAAAGCCCCAGTTGATCAAAGTACAACTGCAGATTTCTTCCACATGTGAGATAGAGGTTACCTACACAGTAGTCTACATTTTAAATACTATTTTTAATTTTGTTTTTTAAATGTCTCCTTCTGTGCTGGTTGGAGGTTACCAAAGGTTCTGGAAAAGATATTTGGATGGATTTTCCTCATTAGTACTAGTGACCACTCTCTACTGGCTTTTCACATCGTGAATATTGGTTTAAGGAATTGAGCAATCTTGATGTGAAGTGCTCTCCTGCTCTCCGTAGATTGTCTTTGTGTTATTCCTAATCTCAATCCCATTGATCAACAAAACAGGCAAAGTAGATGCTTAATAGTTTCTCCCAGACTTCCTCTCTGGCAACTGGTTTCCTTTCCTATTACTTTTGTGACTCTTCAAAATCATCTGGATGTATAGCCCCACCAAATAACAGCTCTGCTTCTGCAAAGAGCTGGGGTAATGCATGGCTAGACTTGTGCATGTGAAGGAATCAAGGAAAGAGACTTGGCATCTCACCTTTCACCAAGGCTAATGCAAGCTTTTTGAAGCCAAGATTCTCCCCAGATGCATGAATATGAAAAATTGTTTTTTGTATACAGAGAGTTGGAGTTCAGTGGAGGTTGGTAGACACAGAGAGACATGGGTCTACTTTTAACTGTCATATAGCATAGGTGTGTTGGCTTTATGCATTTTTCTTCCATTGTTTATGGGGGTTTGTGACTTTTCCTTTTGATTTTGCAAAACTTTGGAACAAAGAAAGTTTTAGAATAGCAAAACATGTTCCAAATGATTTAAAAATGAACTGTATCCTCAACTAATTTGATTTGTAGGCAATAAAGAACAAAAGCTTGTTAACAGAGAGTGTTAAAAGTGTAATATAATTATTCACACATGCAAACATGTTGAAGCCTGGGTTCTCAGTAAAGGCACACCATGCAATAATTTTCATGCTCTAACTGTTGCCTATTAAAAAAATAAATTCTGCACCATATGCAGGTGTGATTATACAACCAACTGCCAATTCTGACTGGCTCAAGGATCCTTTTAAAAATGTCCAGATGGATATGAATGTCGGATTTGGCAGTTAAATTATAGAGCCCAATCTACCCCTTTTAAGTCTGAAGGCATTGAAGGCGAATATTGATATCTCCTACTCCACATATACAATTCCAAAAAGATTTCAGAATATGTTAGTTTTTAAACTGGGATTATATTTTCTTTGACTAGAAAATGAACTTTCTTCTGACTTTTATATCTTTACTTGGTAGAGATTCCTGACAATACAAAAGAACACATTTTGATCGCCAAGCAAGAAAATGAGGAAGAAATTAGATTTTACAATGACCCGGTATTTATAAATAAGTGTTATAGTGAAAGGCAAATAAAGTGTATGATTGTAGCTATCCTGAACAGCTCTTCGGAGTCTTCTGTCTGCCCACTACAGACATGGTTTACAGGAGAAGGACATTTAAACAAAACAGAAGGGCAAGAAAGCAACTCCTTGATCCCCAGTGTGTCAATCAACAGATACACACATCTGTCACTCACAGGAGAAAGACACTTAGCAGAACTCTGCCATCAACACTGTGTAAGAAACTGTCACCAGCATCATAGTTGTTATTTCTGCTTGGCCCATTTTAAATTCCCCAGTAGTAGTCATGATTGATCACATAATTAAACATCTTCTCATACAACTTGGATGCTTGCATTACACAAAACTTTCTTTCTAGCAACAGAAGTACTGAACCATCCTCCCAATACAACCACTGACTGATTGAAGGGAAGCCATTAGCTTTGTGATAGGCTCATCACAGTACATAGTAGAGCTTTCGTCACAATTGAAAAACAGAAACAGTCTATCAGGGTAGGATCAGAACGACACCATGGATATCTGCCCTCATCATTTCTAAACGTCATACATTAGGTACTAGAGAGGATAATGAGGGCAAAAAAAAAAAAAAAAAAAAAAAAAAAAAAAAAAAAAAAAAAGACACGAATGAATGAATGAACACCAACTGAGCCCTTATTTTCAGAATTACAGATGATATGATGAGTTATTCACAGAATCTGATAGAGTACACACACAGAAACACACAATCTGCTGAAACTTGGATGTGAAATTGTATATTAACAAAGAACAACTGGAAATTGAAAAAGCACTCATTTAAAATATCAAATCGAATCAAAGCCTAGGGGCACAGCCCCATAATTCTAATACATAGGAGGCTAAGACAGAGGAATACCAGTGTGGTTAAGGCTTGCATGGACTAGCTTCAAAGTGCATTCAAGGCCAACCTGGGCAACTTAATGAAAACCTGGGTCTCTTAATTAAAACAAACTTAAACAACAAAACAACCACAGTAATGAAACCAGGGTTACAGTACAATGGAAGAGTACTTACCTTAATGTGTATATATAAAGCTTGGAGTTCAGCAGCGAGTATTTCCAAAAAAATAAAGTTAGTTTTTAAAAAACATCAAAATAAATACTTAGAAATAAGTCTAACAAAAGATGAGAGCATTCTGAATGCTGAGAGAGAAGCAAATGTAAGTAAAGGAGAAGACACATGATAAGTATGACAATATTAAATTCTATCATGGTATCACTATTCTTCTAATTAACCTATAGATTAACTTTTATCTCAATACAAATGTCTATACTAGCAACCTAATTTTAAAGTTAATAAGTAAATACAAAATGCATATTATATAAAATGACTTTGACGAAACAGAAGATTAATGTGACCTAATTCCAATCTATATTACTCAGAACTTTGTGGCGCTCCTATAAATCTTGACAAACTGATGGAACAGAGTAGACAGTACAAATACACAGCCACAGAAACCAAGTCAACTCAGTTTTAACAAGTAAAGGCAATTTAGTATAAAAAATAACTTATAACAGATAATACTAGTCATATGAACAAATAAATTTTAATTTACAACCCAACTCATATATAAATTGAATTCAAAACTCTTCATTGACCTAAACATAAAATCCTATATTATAAAACTTCCAAAAGAAACTAAAACTGAACGCCTTTGTAACTTTATTTTACGCAGATTTCTTTTTAAGCCAGGACACCAAAACTCAGTCTATAAAAGAATAAATTGAAAAATTGGACTCCATTAAATTTAAAACTTACATTCTTAGAAACATCATTAAAAGACTGAGTGTGGGAGAAAATGTATAGGTCATGTACCTGGTACACAGAGTCTTAAAGATCTCAGAATTCAACAGTGATAAAACAACCCAACTGCTTAAATACTTGTCTTAGATAGAAGGTCATTGCTTTGAATAGACACCATGACCAAGACAACTCTTATAAAGGACAACATTTAATTGGGGCTGGCGAACAGGTTCAGAGGTTCAGTCCATTATCATCAAGGCAGAAAGCAAAGCAGTGTCCAGGCAGGCATGGTGCTGGAGTAGCTGAGAGTTCTATATCTTCATCTGAAGGCCACCAGGAGAAGACTGGCTGCCATGTGGCTAGAAGGTTTTTTGTTTTTTTTTTTAATGAATGTTTTATTTATATCCATTGTAAATGTTATACCCTTTCCCGATTTTCCCTATGCAAATCCCTATCCTAGTCTCCCTTTCCCTGCTTCTATGAGGGTGCTCTCCCACCCACCTACCCACTCCCAACTCACCGCCCTAGCATTTCTCTACACTGGGGCATCAAGCCTTCATAGGATCGAGGGCCTCCCCTCCCATTAGTGCCAGATAAGTCCCCTTCAATTAGTTCAGTCCTTCCCCTAACTTCTCCATTGGGGTCCCAGTGCTCAGTCTGATAGTTGACTGAGACCATCCACATCTGTATTGGTCAGGATCTGGTGGAACCTCTCAAGAGAGCTGTATCAGGCTCCTGTCAGCAAGCACTTCATGGCATCCACAATAGTGTCTGGGTTTGGTATCTGCATGTGGGATGGACCCCTAGATGGGGCAGAATCTGGATGGCCTTTCCTTCAGCCTCTGCTCCACCCTTTGTCCCTGAATTTCCTTTAGAGAGGAGCAATTCTGGGTTAAAATTTTGGAGATGGGTGTGTGGCCCCATCCCTCAATGGGGGTTGGGGGTCACGCCTAACCTCTGGATATGGTCTCGACAGGTTCTTCCTCCCCTTTGTGGGATATTTCAGCTAATGTCATCCCCGTGGGGTCCTGGGAGGCTCTTGCTTTCCTGGCATCTGAGACTTTCTGGTTGCTACCTCCAGCTCTCCATTCCCCATTGCTACACACCTCTGTTCAATTTCCTGACCCCTCTGTACATCTCCTCCATCTCTTCCCATACCTGATTCTTCCCCTCTTTTTATCTCCCCCTCTTCTCTTCCTCCCAAGTCCCTCCCACCCTCTATTTCCCTTGATTAATTTGTTCCTCCTTCTAAGTAAGACCAAAGCATCCACCCTTTGGTCTTCCTTCCTCTTGAGCTTCATGTGGTCCCTGAGTTGTATTGTGGGTATTTCATGCTCTTTGCCTAATATCCACTTATCAGTTAGTACACACCATGTGTATTCTTTTGTGACTGAGATACCTGACACAGGATGATATTTTCTAGATTAATCCATTTGCCTGCGAATTTCATGAGATAGTGTCTGTCTTTGTCACTGAGGTGCATTTCCTGTATGCAGCAAAATGTTGGGTCCTGTTTATATCCTGTTACTTTTGTTGTTAGAGGTAGAATTGTTTGTGTGGCTAACTTCTTTTGGGTTTGTTGAAAGAAGATTACTTTCTTGCTTTTTCTAGGGTATAGTTTCTCTTCTTATACTGGAGCTTTCCATATATTATCGTTTGTGGGACTGGATTTGTGGAAATAAAGTGTGTAAATTTGTTTTTGTCATGGAACATCTTGGTTTCTCCATCTATGGTAATTGAGAGTTTTGCTGGGTATAGTAGCCTGGGCTGGCATTTATGTTCTCTTAGGGTCTGTATGACATCTGCTCAGGATCTTCTAGCTTTCATAAGCTCTGGTAAGAAGTCTGGTATAATTTGGATAGGCCTGCCTTTATATGTTACTTGACTTTTTCCCTTACTGATTTTTATATTCTTTGTTTTGTGTATTTGATGTTTTGATTATTATGTGATGGGAGGAATTTCTTTTCTGGTTCAATCTATTTTGAGTTCTGTAGGCTTCTTGTATGTTTATGGGCATCTCTTTCTTTAGGTTAGGGAAGTTTTCTTCTATTATTTTGTTAAAGATATTTATTGGCCCTTTAAGTTGGGAATCCTCGCTCTCTTCTATATCTATTATCTTTAGGTTTGGACTTCTTATTGTGTCCTGTACTTCCTTGATGTTTGGGGTTAGGAGCTTTTTGTATTTTGCATTTTCTTTGACTCGTGTCAATTTTTTCTATGGTATCTTCTGCACCTGAAAGTCTCTCTTCTATCTCTTGTATTCTGTTAGTGATGTTTGCATCTATGACTCCTGATCTTTTTCCTAGATTTTCTATCTCCAGGGTTATCTCCATTTGTGATTTCTTTATTAATTCTATTTCCATCTTTAGATCCTGGAAGGTTTTGTTCAATTCCTTCACTTGTTTGTGTTTTCCTGTAATTCTTTAAGGGATTTTTTTGTTTGTTTCCTCTTTAAGGGCTTCTACTTGTTTACCTCTGTTTTCCTGTATTTCTTAAAGGGAGTTATTTATGTACTTCTTAAAGTCTTCTATTATCATCATGAGATGTGATTTTAAATCAGAGTCTTGCTTTTCCCATGTGTTGAGGTGTCCAGGGCTTGCTGTGGTGGGAGAACTGGGTTCTGATGATGCCAAGTAGCCTTGGTTTCTGTTGCTTATGTTCTTACCCTTGCCTCTTGCCATCTGGTTATTTCTGCTTTTAGCTGGCCTTGCTGACTTTGACTGTGGCTTGTCCCTCCTGTAAGCCTGTGTGTCAGCCCTCCTGGGAGACCCGTTCTCAGGGAGGAATTTGGGTATGGAGAACTGTGGCACAGGGTTAGTTCCAGGATCCTGTCCCCAGCTATTCCTTTGTTCCTGTGTCCTGATGGCTCTGGGCAGGTCTCTCTTGGGCCAGGAATTTGAGCAGAAGTGATGATCTCACCTGTACTCACAGGTATGTCAGTACTCCTGGGATACCAGCTCTCTCCTGGCGTGATTTGGGTATGAAGAACTGTGGCACAGGGTCTTAATGCCCATGTCCACAGTGACACACTTCCTCCAACAAGGCCATACCTCCTAATAGTGCCACTCCTTGGGCCAAGCATTTTCAAGCCACCACCATACTAGGCTAAAGATATAGAGATATTTCACCAAAATAAGAAAAGAAAAGAAGTGAAAAGGGAAAAAATGTTAAAAGTTCACTTGTTACTAGGTAATTGCAAGTTGAAAACATGGAGAATTGTACACCAATTATAATTAGACAGACTAACCATATCAAGGGCTGGTGAAGATGTGGGACAACTGGATGCTCACATACTAGGGTAATAGACAATGGTACCATTGCTTTGGAAAAGAATGAAAACAGTCTCCAGAATCTTTAAGTAAATTTGCAAGTACAACATGATGTAGCCAGTGGGCAGGGCTCTCTCGGGCCAAGAATGTGAGCAGAAGTACTGATTTCCAAGAGGCTTACACAAAAGAAATGAAAGATGCTGATAACCAAGATGCTAGCAGACACTGTTTACTGGTATAACTGGCCTTTTGATCGACATGAATCAGTGGCACTGTGTCTGTAAAAGGGGGGGTACTTTTCTCTGTGATGCCAGTCCAAGTGGAGTGTACCTCCTTTCTATTTAGTTGCACTGTAATTCCTGTTTTATTGGAAACTGGCCTGTTCTTAAGTTCAGTCTGATTATGTGGCACCTAAAATGAATGATTACACTCTAACTGGATCTAGTTTGTTGAACCTAGTGTAGAACCCAGAGTCCAAACAACAAACAAAACTGTGTTTTTAAAGCATATGGTCATGTGTGGTGGCTCATACCTCTAATTCTAACACTTGGGAAGATGAAGCAGAATGATCGCTCCAAGTTTGAACCCATCTGTAACACAGATCAAGACCTTGTATTAGAAAATATAAAAAAGAACTTCCTACAGAGACTTCAATATCAACAGTTACAGTAAAAATGGAACGGAATTCAAGCATCCATTATGAAAGCATAAATTGTACTGTATTTATACAGTGTTACTTAGCAATTAAAAGAATATTATTACATCAAAAATTACAATGGGGATGAAGCCTAAAGTAATTTTTCTGAATAAAAGAATTCAGATATAAGTTGTATGGTCCATGTCTATAAACTTTACAAAAATGCAAACTTGCTTATACAATTGCTTGGGCATAGGAAAAGAAGTATTGGGCAGGAGTGATTATGAACAGGAAGGAAGAAACTTTTGATAGTAATGGATATTCATTATTTTGATTGTGCTGATGACTTCCAAAAAATGTATTCAATATTTATCAAAGTATGTGCTTTGAGAATAATTTTTATAACCAGTAAGACTTCAATAAAACTGTTATTTTCATGTCATTGGGGGAAATTCCTTTCTCTTTCAGAGTATCCATGCCTGTTAATATTGGTTGGATAGCAAGGGCACTGACAGCATCCTTGCATGACTGTAGCTTCTTCCATGAACTCTACTTCAGTTTCTGCAGGATTCAAAGTAATCTGCCTTGTCAACTTCTACCATCATATTTTAAGGCCCTTCTTTTTTCTCTTCTTCACTCTATCTGTACTTGCCCTGCGTATACAAACCATACCTAAGCACAGTCGTAGATGGCCAACACAAAGTGAACTCAATGGTGTTTTTAGAGGTCTCTCATTGTTTTTATTTTTATATTCCCTTACATGTCTTTTGCATATATATTATGGTTTTAAGTGCTGTGTTTTTATGGAATTATTGTGTGTTTGAACCTGTGAGTCTGTGAGTTTATATTTAATTCTTGTGCTTTTGTTTTTTGGATATTTTTGGTCCTCTGATAGTTGTTTTTATTTTATCTTATTTTATTATTGTTTTTAGATGCATGTTTGTATTCTAATAAGATAGAGAGAAAGAAAGGATGTAGATTTGAGTGGGTGGAGCATTGGGGAGAGAAAGCATACTTAGAATATATTGTATGTAAATAATCTACTTTTAGCTTTAAAAAAGAATAAAATTAAAAACTATGTGTGGTTATATACTGTGTTTCCTGGTTCTTGACTAATATATAAATTAAGATCTCATTTTAATTTATATGATTTAAATAATTATAATTAATATTTCATTTAATACTTTTTATTTTTTTAAAATTATGACTATTTTTTTAACTTTTATTGCATTATGATGAGGAAAGTTACATGATTTCAATTTGTCTGAATTTGTTAACATTTAAAAACATATTTTAAGTAAATAGAATTAAATCATATTCTTGTTTTCTTTTTGTAACACAACTCCTCCCAGAGACCCCCTTTTCAATACCTACAATATCTTTGTCATATTCCTTAAAATTTATAAATTATTATAATAATAAAAATGAGCATTATACAAGTTGTTTGATATAAAACAACAATCAATTTAATAGTGCTATGTAGATGCTTATCTACAGCAATACTGAAAATACATGTTTTTCTCAGTATAAATTTTAAATAACTCCAAACATATTAACTGTATATTTCAAAATAATATATCACTACTAGGATTTTTAAATGAACATAAATACATAAAGTCTTTTTGTTTGTTTGATTGTTTTGTATTTAGTAGAGTTTAAAATTTTGGCTCTTACTGTGGTACAAGCCCAAACTAAGAACAATTTTTAGACATTGGATTTCATTGTAATAAGGCTGTATTTCAATGAACCTCACATCACCAAAGGATTTTACCTCCATCGTAGCTAAGCTGAGAGTTGACAGGTTTGCTGTGCCAAGGAATGAATTGTAGGCTTGATTTTTGGATACAGATTTCCTGCTATGGTCAAAACTATTTGACTTGAGTGAGTGACTTTATTCTCA
>NW_022196914.1:62685262-62689926 GCF_008632895.1 Mastomys coucha | reverse complement strand
AATTTTCATATTAAGATATTAAGAAAAGGTAATTGTCACTTCCTGTTGTTTTTGTTGTAAGAGGTGAATTAGATTTGTGTGGATTTGTTAAAAGATTACTTTCTTGCTTCTTCTAGGGTGTAATTTTGCTCTTTATGTTGATGTTTTCCATCTATGTGTTCATCTATATGTTTCCAACGTCTTTGTAGAGCTGGATTTGTGGAAAGATATTGTGTAAATTTTGTTTTGTCATGGAATATCTTGTTTTCTCCATCTATGGTAATAGAGAGTTTTGCTGGGTATAGTAGCCTGGTCTGGCATTTGTGTTCTTGTAGGGTCTGTATGACGTCTGCCCAGGATCTTCTAGCTTTCATAGTTTCTGGTGAGAAATCTGGTGTAATTCTGATAGGGCTGCCTTTATATGTTACTTGCCTTTTCCCCCTTACTGCTTTTAAAATTCTTTCTTTGTTTAGTGCATTTGGTGCTTTTATTATTATGTGACAGGAGGAATTTCTTTTCTGGTCCAGTCTATTTGGAGTTCTGTAGGCTTCTTGTATGTTCATGGGCATCTCTTTCTTTAGGTTAGGGAAGTTTTCTTCTATAATTTTGTTGAAGATATTTACTGGCCCATTACATTGTGAGTCTTCACTCTCTTCTATACTTATTATCCTTAGGTTTGGTCTTCTCAGTGCGTCCTGGATTTCCTGGATGTTTTGGGTTAGGAGCTTTTTGGTTTTTGCATTTTCTTTGACTGTTGTGTCAATGTTTTCTATGGTGTCTTCTGCCCCTGAGATTCTCTCTTCTATCTCTTATATTCTGTTGATGATGCTTGCATCTACAACTCCTGATTTCTTTCCTAGGTTTTGTATCTCTAGGGTTGTCTCTCTTTCTGATTTCTTTATTGTTTCTATTTCCATTTTTAGATTCTGGATGGTTTTGCTCATTTTCTTCACCTGTTTGTTTGTGTTTTCCTGTACTTCTTTAAGGGATTTTTGTGTTTCCTCTTTAAGAGCTTCTAGCTCTTTACCTGTGTTCTTCTGTATTTCTTTGAGGGTGCTATTTATGTCTTTCTTAAGGTCCTGTATCATCATCATGATAAGTGATTTTAGATCTGAATCTTGCTTTTCCGGTGTGATGATGTGTCCAGGACTTGCAATGGTGGGAGAATCGAGTCTGATGATGGCAAGTGACCTTGGTTTGTGTTGTTTATCTTCTTATGCTTGCTCCCAGCCATCTGGTTATCTCTAGTGCTACCTGCCCTTGCTAAATCTGACTGGAGTCAGTCCTTCCTGTGATCCTGGTTGTATCAGAACTCCTCAGAGTCAGGCTGTCTCTGTGATCCTGTGATTCTGGGCTTGTTAGAGCACCTGAGAGTACAGCAGCTTCCTCTGGGTGTTGTGGGACTGGCTGTGGAGCCTGGGCCCAAGGTCTGCTCAGGACATCAGCCCAGAGAGACCAGAAGGAACCTGAGCCACTCTGCTGGTGGAGTTCCTGTGTGCCTGGTCCTGCTGGTCCCAGTTACTCCTGGTGTTGGGACAGATGTTGGGTCCTCCTCACCTCTGATCCTGAGAGTGTCAGAGCGCCTGGGAGTGGAGCTTCCTCTGGGTGTTGTGGGACTGGCTGCAGAGCTTGTGCCCAAGGTCCATTCAGGACACCAGCCCAGAAAGACTGGCCATTTAATATTTTTTAAAGATTTGTTTATTTATTTACTTATTTAATATATGTGATGAGTACACTGTAGCTGTCTTCAGACACACCAGAAGAAGGTATCAGATCCCATTACAGATGTTTGTGAGCCACCATGTGGTTGCTGGGAATTGACCTCAGGACTTCAGGAAGAATAGTCAGTGCTCTTAACCTCTGAGCCATTTCTCCAGGGGCACTACTTTATTTTTTAGCTAACCCATAATCCCATGATCTGATTAGTCGTGAAGATCTCATGGATGTTCAGGTAGGAATTGGGTGCTGAAGCCACAAAGATCTACAAGGAGAGGATAGGACAAATGAAAGTGACTTTGCCATACAATGTGATTACAGATACAGAGGGTATGAAACACAAACACACTGTGGTTATGTGAGTCAGAAAAGAAGCCATAAGTTTGGCCAAGGTCCACCCACTCCTCAGCAGGTGTGTCTTCTGGGTAAGCAAGGAAATAAGGGGTGGGGGGCAAGGAGCACAGATCAAGGGTCATGGTGGGAGACTTGGGGAGACTGTTTGGGCCTGCTGGGACAATCGACTTTGAAGCCTCGGCCGTCCAGAGTGTGGAAGAACAATGGACTTGAGGATAGCTGGAATTGGTAGCTTTCATTTTTCTCTCTGTCTTTACCAGGAGGACTAAAGGCTGAGTTGGCAGAAGTTTCTCAGTGCGGTGAGTTACCCTGACCCTGAGATGTGCATTCTGACCTGAGAGATTAGAGTGTGCCTGGCAAGAAGCCATGAGCTTGGTGATCACATCCCCAGTGAGTAATGAGCTTGTCTTCAGAGCTGTCCTTCCAGGAGCTGTTAGAGGGTATAAAAGCTACCTAGATTCTTTGCTAATGGGCAGATGGGATGTGTGGGAACTAGAATTGTCTAAAGTGCCCTGGTAACTAGTCTCACTGCTATCCCTCTGAAAAAGCAACAAACATTTCCACTAAGTTCTGATCACTTATAATTTTATCCTCTCCTCTCTTCTGGAGGAAAGAGGGTGGGTGAGAATTCACACAGAAGAACAATATGTTCATTTCCTGTATTCTGAAGAATGCTCCATGCTTCAAAATTAGACTAATGGAGTGGGAGCTCTTCTACTTCAGACCTCTGCCTGGAGGACTGTTGCCTTCCCACCAATTGTTTCGTTCCTTTTCTCCACCTGAGTCACTGCATGACTAAGTGATTGAGATGCATGGATACTTGCTGCAAAAATTGAATTCTAATTCCTCAAGCAAAAGCATAAAGTTATGGTCATTCCTTTTTCTCGGTCCCTCATCAGCGAGAATTTCTTGGGTTGATTCTGTAGTTAGTGTCTCAGAAGATTGTGGTCATGGCTACGTGTTACCTTTCCTGCGTTCTCTGCTCCTGGTGTGAATTGAGCCAGCCCACTCTGCTTTTCTTGTCTCCATTTTCAAAATCTCATCCTGTGCTGTTGTTAATACACCTGGCACTGCTTTAAGACTGTGGAGGGTAGAAAACCTCCATGAGGCAGTGGGAACTAGAGGTTGTTAGTTTCTTACATGACAATTTCTTACCTCAAAATGTCTGCTTTAGCTAATTTGGTTAGTAATTATATTAAGAAATCATAAAAGAGAAGTGGGCATTTATTCTTTCTTTTCTTTTTGATTTTTCAAAACAGGGCTTATCTGTGTAGCTGTGGCTGTCCTGGAACTGGCTGTATAGACCAGGCTGGCATCAAACTCAGAGATCCTTCTGCCTCTTTCTCCCAACTCCCAATGAGAAACATATATTTAAAAGCAAAATCAAACAGGTTAAGTGTTAAACATACTCTCTCTGACTCCCCTCCTTGTTCAACCTGAATGGGGGGATAGATGAGAATAGCAAGTTTACACAAATGACATCTGAACACACTAAGGGACCTCAAATAGTTGATGTTGATGGTATAATGTGAAAACTATACAATAAAATTTAATGCCAATTTTGTCAGTGAAAAGTCAATTGCCTATTTTTAAATGGCTTGTTTGCTGAGTATGTGTGTGTGTGTATGGTATAGGAATGTATGTATATTTTTGGAAGTCAGATAATGACAGTGAGCACCTTCCTCTATTGTAACAGTTCTCAATCTTTGAGTCACAGCCATTGGAAAACATATTTCCAATGGTCTTAGGAACTGACACGGATCAGTAGCAAAATTATTTATGAAGTAGCCACAAAACAACTTTTATGGTTGGGGGGTCACCACAACATAAGGAACTGTATGAAAGGCTCACAGCATTAGGACGATTGATCTACTGCTTTCTACTTTATTTTTAAGACAGAGTCTCTTATTGAAGCTGAAGCTTTTTGTTTAAGCTTTACCAACTGACCACTGAAACCTCACCAGAAATGCATGTCTATATTCCTTTTCTGCAGGAAGAAATGGGATGACACAAGTCTCAAATCACCGTGGGTGCTAGAGGTCCAAACTCAGATCCTTACCCTTGAGCATTAAATACTTTACTCACTGAGCCTGCTTCGCACCTTTGTTTTATGGCTTTTGCTAATGTTGGTGTAAGAGAAAAGTTACTTGCATGGCAGTGTTCTTTATAGAGCTTAAGGATCCCACAGTCAGGTTACTTGTTCAGTGACTTGTTTAAAAATTCAGTTCCTCTCTTCTCATCCTGTGTGTATTGGGTTCTACCACTGGTATAGCGCACCTTAGTGGATGTAATCGGAGATGTCCCTCTTCGAGTTCTGCTCTTCTGCTCCGGGTTAGCAAATGTTTTCTAGAAAGGGAGAAGTAGCAAGCATTTTAAGCTCTATAGGAAACACGTGATCTCTGACATAGCTCTTCAGTTTGGGCACTGAGGTGGGAAAGAAGACTTAAGCAATATATAATCAAACAAGAATGGCTGTGTGCCCATAAAACTGTAGACACAAGCCATAGTCTAGTTGTGACTCGTGGACTGTAGTTTGCTTACCTTGGATACAGATGGTAACACCTAAGTACATCTTGCTGTCTTATACCTGGCGATGAGAACAGTGTTTGACATAA
>NW_022196914.1:62660262-62680262 GCF_008632895.1 Mastomys coucha | reverse complement strand
AAGGTCTCATAAAAGGGAAATAGGTCTACTATCTGACTCAGCTACACCGCCTTGTGGGTATTTACTCAAAGGATTCCAAGCGATCCTTGCAAATCAATGTTTTCTGAAGTGCTAATAAGTATAACTAAGTTATAAAACAAATATAGTGAACAGCATAGAAATGAACAGTGTGTATAATATATATACACACATATATATATACATTTATAAATAGTTTTCCTTAAATAGACACACAATGTTAAATAGACAATATATTTTCAGGTATAAGAAAAATGAAGTTATATTGCTCATAGAAAAATTGATGCAAATGTAGATAGCCTATTAAGTGAGTTAAATTAGCTATATACACACATATATATGTATGTGTATATATATATGTATGTACATATATATATATGTGTGTATATATATATAATTTACTATGGCTAAATTTATATAGATGCATAAAACCATGGATGATGTGTAACATGAAAGTAGAAGGAGAACTGTTGAGAGGAACAAAGGATCTAATGAGAGGGGAGGAGGGGACTGGAGTATGGGGAGAATTTGTTCATTATGCAATGTATACTTGTGTGAGAGTGCCCTTATACAACCCAGTGCTATGCACAGTTAAATTACAATTAAAGCAAATTTATTGATAAAAGGGTTGTTATGTAATACTATATGATGCATCAGTGAATGTCTATGAAGAAATTAAATACAATGTTGACACAATGATAACAAAAGCCGTCCCTTTTAGAAAAGGTTTAAGTGAGAACATACATAGATCAATTGGCACACACTGAGTGCTCACTAAATACTAAGTATATATCTGTATATCCATATCTTTCCAAGAGTTTGTTTAATCATGTCCTTCCTTTACATGAATCCTTCCACCACTTAAAGCCTACCCAGAGACGAAGTTGGGGCTGGAGAGAGGTAAGCATTTGTCTCTTACTGGGGACCAAAGTCCCAATCTCTTTTATTTCCCAGCTCATTTCATTTTGCTTCCAACTATTGTGTGTAATTTTTCTTTCAGTAGAACCCATTTGAGAATCACAATATACAAGGATAGAATATGGATGATTTAGGTTAGACAGTTTACATTACTTTTATGACAAAGCACATCACACCTAGGCAAGGAGGTGAGCCCCAAGGTTTAGAAATATATCTGATCAAACAGACTACTTGACATCTACACCATTATCAGCACCATTAGTACTTAAACCCTGTTGACTGTGTAGCAGAGCATTGAGTGATGTCTGTCTTAAGTGGGTATTAGGACCATGTTCGTATTCTGCAGAATGAGAAAGTCTGTGTATTCATAATCTAGGTAAAAAAAAGAGTTTTATTTTTCCTTTAAAAAATTAAGTCCATACTCCTTTATCCTAAGTTGCAAAATGGAACCTCATAGCAACTATTATAGGGTCAGAGAGGACACTCTTCCAAAAGGGTTCCTGGCTTGAGTATTCCTATCTGAATGCTGAGGGTACCTGGCTGGTTACAACTGTGAACAGTCTGAAGACTCCATGGATGTCTTTCTTGATGGGTTTTTGTGAGGAAGGGGGATAGTTATGGGATGACCAGGGAGTCATTAAGGATGAATATTCTAATTACTTTTGGTGGGGTAAATAAAACTACTTGAAATCAATTTTAAAAATGAAATATTCTCATCTAGCAGAAAAGACTTTTAGTTATCTTCATGCTCAGCTAAATAGCATTTCTGAAGTGAGAACATTATGTTCACAAGAGACACTTACCCTGACTTTTCTTCATTTTAAGAATAAGTCTTTGATAGACAGAAGTGAGCTCTTGTACTAAACTGGGAGTAGAAGTGGGTGAAAAAGAGGTACTATGAACATACTTCTTGTTTTGCTACTTTCCAACTTTCCCTTTTGACATTCTCTAAACTACTCTTCAACAACTTTTTAAAAACATGTTCTTTTGTTGAACTCACCCAAACTCTTGGCCATGGAAGACAACCAAGTCTCTTTGAAAAGTGATGAGATTTCTAGTTATATGAGATAATAAATCTTTGTCATTAAAGGTATTGTTTCAGCGTTCTGTTGCTTGAATATGAAAGCATATTATAGTGTTTTTCTTTAATCAATAAATGGGACAAAATCATTGTCACCACCACTACCACCACCACCACCACCACCACCATCATCATCATCACTTGAGAGAGGGTCTTGAAATGTAGCCCTGTCTTGGCCTAGGCCTCACCATGTAGAACAAGCTGGCCTTGAAATCCCAGAAATCAGCCTGCTCTACCCTGGATGCTAAGATTAAAGTAGTATACCACCATGTCCAGTTAGCTTTCCTTTCAGGATTTCTTACAATGTATCGTTATCATTTTCATCCCTTCTTCCTCTCAGATAAACTTCTTACCTTTCCACACTCTCCCAACCACATGCTCTGTTTACCTTAAAAAAAAATCTACCTAGCCCAATTTGTGTTGTGTCTATACTCATGGGCTTGGAGCCATCTGCTGGAGTTTGGCCCCCTAAGGACCACATCCTTCAAATTGACTCTTCCCTCCCCTAGAAGCCATCCACTGTCAATAGGTCCTCAAGAAGCCATGTAAATTTATGATCTCCTTCTCCTTTCCATGCTAAAATGTGAAGTAGCTTGGTCTCATGCAGGTCTTGTGCAGGCAAACACAGATATGGTCTCATGAATGAAGTGGGCATGCCATGTCCAGAAGATACTGTTCCAGTCTCGTCCTGGCTCTTATAATATTTCATTCCCCTCCTCTGCAGTGATCCCCCAATCTTGTGAGGGATTGTGATATAGATATTTCTTTTGTATCTGAACACTCCAGTAACACTTATTTTCTGAATTTTAATCAGCTGTGAGTTTCGGAGTTAAGCATCACCTGCTGCACGTAGGAACTTCTCTGATGAGCTCTGTGAGCTACCTCACAGATGTGAGTACCTGTGAACATTAGTACAGGTACCTATGGAGGTCAGAAAAGGATGCTGGATCACCTGGAGGAGTTATGAGATGTCCAGTGTGGGGAGTAGGAACTTAACTGGTTCCCTATGCAAAAACAAAGCACACTCTAAACCGTTGAGCATTCAATAATGAATCTTCTGAAGATTTCACAATTGGAAGGTTAGTATTTGTGAGGAAGTGGTGAATGGGAACCCTTGAATCTTATTTTGGCGAATGTAAATTAATGTGGTCCATGTGGAAAATAGTATGGCGATCTTTAAAAAAATTAAAAATAGAATTACCAAACTGAGTTTGGAATGTATGCCTGAAATTCTGGCACTTGAGAGACAGAGGAAGGAAGACAACATATCTAAGGCCAGCCTAGCTTACATAGCAAGTTCAAGACACCAAGTTCATAGCAAGTGAGGCAGTGTCTTAAAATAAACTTCCCTGGGATATAGCAATACTCCTCCTGGGTGTGCTTCTAAAGGAAATGAAACCAGCGTATCAGTGCACACTCCTTCACTCATTGTAGCATTGTTCACCATAGCCAAGATGTGAAATCATTCAGCATCCATCAACAGATGAATGGGCTGGGCAAACAAAGCACAGTGTGTATACACAATGAGGTGCTATTCTGTCCTTAGAAATAGGAGGAAATTCCGCCACTTGCAACAACAGGAGATCAATCCAGATGACATTATCCTACGTGGTAAGCCAGGCACAGAGAGACAAATACTGTGAGCTCTCACTTCTCCATGGTATCTAAAGTAGGCACAATCACAGAAATAAAGAGTGAAATGATGGTTATTGATGACAGGATCATGATAAAGGGAAAATACCATTAAAATGATAATAATAATAATAAATAAACTCCTATTAGAAAGAATCAGCTGTAATTTTTTTACTGCACAGTTTAGTGACTAGTTAATAATGTTTATTTCAAGGATTCTGAAAGAGATTTTGGGTGTTTTTTACTACACAAAGAAAAACCAAAAGAAAAACAATACAAAAAACCCAGCCTTATTTAATCATTGCACAGTATATATACATATATATATATATATATATATACTGTATATATATATACAGTATATATATATATATATATGTATATATATATATATCATCACATTATATCACACTCTATAAGAAAATTCAGTTGTCAATCACAAATGAAATAGATAAAATTTTTAAAATATATATACTAAACCTACCCAGCTGCCACACAATTACATTTTGGAACTACTCATAGATAAGATGAGCACCATGATTAGGTACTTCTGGGATGCTATTCCACCTGTTGACATGGTCCAGATCTCCATGGGCAGATGTGGCTGCCTAATACAAACAAGTTACACCCTCGAGGAGTTCTGTGGCTTTACTGCAACTGATTGTCTTGTTTACTCTTAAGTGTACACAATTTTAAATAAATCCAACTTGTGAAAATTCAGATCTGTCAAGTAGCAAAGCTGGTGGGTGTTAAAGAGAAGACTCTTTAGTTTGAAAACATGAATTTCTTAGCAATTCTGGATTTGCTGAAAATAAGATATACCTATATATGCCTCAGTGTTCTGGTGACATCTCCAGTTTCTAAGTCAGTGGGAAGTGGAATGGATAAACAACAGTCTATGTGATGTACCATATAGAAGTCCATTAAGTCCAGAATACAAAGCAATAATAATAATAATAATAATAATAATAATAATAATAATAATAATAATAATAACATAATTGAATTCTTGTTCCTAGCACTGATTTGCTGGAGCGGATTTTTGAACCTCAAACAAATCATTTTGTTTTGCTCATAGGGAAATCATATTAAGAATCTTATTTCACATAAAATTCTTTGAGTTTCTGTGAAGAAAGAAAATATGATTGGCTTTGGCAGAATAGTAGAATACATATAGAGAAAATCAGATCTTCAGAGAATGTTGGGGTTTCAGTGAGGCTTAGCTATCTGTCCAAACATTTTATAGTATAGTTGCAAAAGCTATAGTGGGCGTTTTAGCTATGATGGTCTAGAATTTCTTCGCTTCTCCCCCAGGATTACAGATGAGTCTGTTTCCAAGGAAGAGTGCCATTGAATGGAGGCATTCTTGGCACCACAATGTCAAGCCTTCTCAGATGATTCCACTGCAGGTTTTCACTTTGTCACACTAGGTATGAGATAATCTCTCATGTGTGTTGAGTGTCGGAGATACTGAGTGAATTCAATGTTCCACAGTAATGTTATTTTAATTGTGATCAACTGAAGAACATTTGGGATTTGTTGCTGTTGGTTCTGATTCCTTGTGCTTTGGCCCCAGAGAAGACAGGACAGAGAGCGTGATTATAAAGGATGAAGCATCACGCCATGCATACAGAAACACTAACATAAATGGACCTTTGAGCTTGAGTTAATCTGCATGATGACTAAACAATGCACTCTTCCTCCTCTTCTTCCTCCCCCCTCCTCCTCTCCTTTGTCCTCCTCCTCCTTATTATCGTCGTCGTCGTCGTCGTCGTCGTCGTCGTCGTCGTCGTCGTCGTCATCCCTCTCCTTATCCTTCTTACAGCATAGAGAAGATAGTTTCTGGGTTGAGAACCCCTTTCTAGTCTGTCTTGATTCCCATTCAGGAATATGAAGGACTTATTAGCTGGGAGGGAGTCGTGTTATTGTAGTGACCAGTTGTTTTGAAAGTAAATATTTTAGTTCTGTTGAAAATAAGTAGAGAGATTAGTGGTAGATAAATCTCATTGCATTTTGAATCTGAGTTTACTGTCTTAGAGGGTTCTAGGATACTAGGTTTACTGACAAATTACAGAAGTATTTAGGGACTAAAGACGTCAACTAATCCAGGAAAAATATGTCATCTTAATGATATTTTTAAAAACAATATTTGCTTGTGTGTTTATATGCATATATATTTACCATTTTTAACAATAAACACAAGTACACCTCTATTTACTTACTTTTATTAGCTTAAATCTGTGAGGGATACAGCATCACAAGGGTTCTGTGTCCAATGGCCTTTGCAGAAAGGTTGTTTTGGAATTTGGCATGATTCATGGGGGAGTTTATTTTCCCCTGATTACTCTGACTTTGTTTTGTTAGTCTCTAGTAGTCACTGTGCTGCTTTTTGCTTTAAACACATCTTTTGCAGAAGTAGAATTCGGTTTTATCTCTGGCATAAAGACCTTTTTTTATCTTGTTTTTTTAAGACGATGCTTGAGTTGTCTGTGGTTTTCAGGACCCTGCTTATAAGCCAGTGAAAATGGCTTTGCACTACAGCCTTCCAGAATTTTTTTCTTATTACCAGCAGCCTTCCAAAGGCACTGAAATGGACAGAAATAGCTAGCTACTTAGCATCTTCATTCCAGAAGAGAAAAATAAATAATTGAGGCTGTAAATCCACCCAGCTATCCAGAGTTATATGGGATAGGAGGGTCCAATCCCAGCAGGTGCTTACTGTAGTAAGCGACTCAGACAGGAGACTACAGGACAGTTCTCTGTGGCCATGTGGATAACCAGACTGTGTTGTGAGTAAACAGAGACAAGATGATCTGAGATTAAATCCCACTTCTCCTCTTTTAGGAACCGAGTGGTCTATTTAGGATACTCTACCTCTGAGGGTTCCTATTTCTTCATCTTAGAGAAAAGAGGATAACAGTTGAAGACAGAATTCCTACTATGAAATAAACTGTGAAACAATGCTGAATTAAAAAAAATAATAATAACTGCAAGTGTGTGTTAATGTTTGTGCATGCACTCATGTGCGTGTTTATATGTATATGTGCTTCTGTGAATGTGAAAGTATGTATACATGTGTTAGGAAGTCAGAGGTTAATATCAGGTCTTCCTCCATCATTCTTACCTTTTGAGGCAGGGTCTATAAGAAAACTGGAGTTCAGAGATTCAGCTAGATTACTAGTTAACGTACAACAAGGATTTTCCTATCCTTGCCTCCCCAGTGCTGAGATTATAGGCATGTACTATGTCTAGCTTTGTGTGGGTACAAGAGGTTTGAACTCAGGTATTCCTGTTTATGTAGCAAGCATTTCACCAACTGAGTTATCTTCCCATCTGCAAATTATAACCGTTAAAGAATAAAACAAAAGTTCTTTGAAATCTACATGCACGCTGGTAGTGCAAAGAACCTTTTCTGTGCAAAAAGGCCCATAGCTCAGATGGGAGGACTGCTTTAGTATGCTGGACCACTCAGTCCTAGATCAGCAGGGATTATGGGGCTTCAACACAGCTAGTGCACTGGCCCCTGCTAGAGATCATGGCTCACTGGCATTGAGATTGTCCTCCAGAATTCACTGCCCTTGGAAACTCAGGGAGTTAGCTGCATTGTTGTTTGGTATCTGTGGGGTACAATGCTGAACTGAATGTTTGTGACTCCCAAAGACTCAGGTGTCAAAGCCCTGATGCCCAGTAGCAGCGGTACAATCAGGACACGATGAAGTCAAACAAAGCCATAGAGATGGCACACCCATCTGGAGTTAGAACCTTATACAAAGGAAGAGAGGGCGTATCTCTCCCCAGCGTGTGAGAGAGAGCACATGGCGAAAGGCACTTGCTTGAAAGTCAAGAGGTAGATATCTCGATCTTCGGTTTCTTATCTCCTTGAACTGTGAGGAATAAACATGGCCTCTTAACTGTGGGTCACAATCCCATATGGCGTAAATGAACATAGGGAGGGCCACAAAAACTGTCAACAGTTCAATGTCTCTGACCATACGACAGCAAAACGTGATTGTAAAAGCACATGTGTGACAAATTCAGGATGTTCTGACAATGCTCAACACTTTAGAGTGACTTTGCTACAGCCCTGGTTCAGACAACGAGATAAGTACTTTGGTCATGTGACACATTCAAGTAGCATGAACAAATACCGTGGCCTGAAGTGCTGAGTCAGACTGGACAGATCGCGAGGGAGTGAACTGCAGTACTTTTACTGTGGATACGAAGATTTCTGCAGCTACACAAGCATAGGAGTTTATAGAAACAAAGACAAAATTTCTACTGTCACCTATATATAAGTATTATATTAGTTTACCTTTGAATTACATTGAGTTATAATCTTTGGTTTAAATTTTTGTTCTTTCAGCCCCAGGAGAAATGCCTCAGGGATTAATGTATGCTGCCATTGCAGAATACCAGAGTTTGGTTCCCAGTGCCCATGCCAGGTGGCTCCCAGCTGTCTGAGACTCCAGTTGTGGGGAATTTCAAATCCTCTTTAGGCCTATGAAGGTACTGTGCTCTTGTACACAAACCCCCCTCCAGACACATACTTATACACCCAATTAAAAATAAAGCCTTTATTTTTTTTCTGAGTTGAATTTTAGTTTTTGAAAAGCTCATTAAATATAGCTGGGGTTAGGATGGGGCCAAATTTCCAATGACTTCTGCAATGGTTCAAAACGCACTTCTGTCACTTTGTACATGAAGCAACATTCTTAGCATTCACTGTTTAGAAAATAAAAATATCCATCAACTCCAAAAACATTTTGGAAGATGTTTTACATCCTGCAGTATCAAATATGTAGCTGATAGTCACTTGTGCAAAATAAAAAAGCATACCCATATTATTAGTATAAAATTTCATTTCTATTTTTAGTGATAAATTATTAGTATACCAAAAAATTAACTTAAAATAAATTTCTTTACAACTTATTATAAATAAATGCTTGATTTGTAAACTACTTTATATACCTGTTGTTATAGTTAGTATCGATTGTCAGGATGACAGGGTCTAGAACCATCCATGAAACAAACCTCTGGGAATGCCTGTTGTGGTTATCTCGACTATATTAGCGAGGCTGAGAGGTTAAACAGCGCAGGAAGGTGCACCCTAAGCATGGGTGGCATGATTTCAGAGGGTTGGGTGCTGGGGCTGAATAAAAAGGAGATATCAACCCAAGTCCAAGTATTCATTTCTTTCTGCTTCTTGACTGTATATGCACTGTGACCAGATAGTTCAAACTCCTATTGCCATGGATTCTAAGCTATGATAGACTGTTCCCTGGAACTAGAAGCCAAGTAAACTGTTTCTTATTGGAGTTGCTCTTGTCAAGGTATTTTTCCCTAGCAATGGGTAAAGTAACTAAAGGACCTATATACCTATAATACTATATTTTTTGGAAAAGATATGGGGGAGGTTAGTAATAGAAAACATTTAAGTTTAAAAACTCCCAAGCCTGTGATCCTGCTATAGCAGCTCAATCTGAGTACCACAAGAATAAAAATCTTCTTCCATACTTTGCTGATACTGATGCAAGTCACAAATGAAATACTGTATTTAATAAAATGTCTGCAAATCTGCAATAACCAAGCAAATCTTTAAGTGTTATATAAGGGCCTGCAGATATGTGAATATGAATCAGCTTCAGAGATAGCAATAAATAATTTAAGTCCCTTGTTTTTATTGCATCTGGGTCAGATGAATGGTCAATATATCTATAAATGGAACTGAAGGTATAACTCAGTGGTAGAGCCCTTGCTTAGCATAAATAAGGCTCTGAGTTTAATCTCCAAAACTGTAAAATAAGGAGAAAAGAGCAAAACGAGTACATAATATGCCTAGAGATAAGAAGTGCCTACGAGACCCACGGGTACCCCACCACCACCAGCAGTGGGCAAAGAGACACCTTGTTGATGGTGGTGTTTTTGTATCAGTCAGGGACAAAGCAGATAGCAGTCCTTTGTTCAATCTAGCTTGATTCCTGGATTATTGGCTAGAGCTGTTTTATGTCTAGGACAAAAAAAAAATCAAATCAAATCCAGGCAGGACAGTGTGGGAGGAGGAAGACAGGCAGAGATCTGTGTTTCATCGTGCCATACAGTGTGACAACAGAAAGATACCCACGGCCCTACTCTCTGCCCCATAGCACACAGGCAAACCTCAGGCTCTCACTTGCCACCATACAAGCAGGTAGTGGTCAGATGGAAGAGAAACAAAAGTGGAGCAGCCTGAGCATTATGAAGAGACATGGAACTGGAGGATCGCAGGTGGAGAGACCAGGCGATGAGACCACAACCAATCAAAATGTAGATCCCAGTCCCAATTGATACCATCTACAGCATAACTCCTCCATCTAAGGTTCAAGGAACTGTGAAGAAAGGTGGGCAGAAATATTCTAAGAACTAGAGTAATCAGGAAGATTACTGTGAAACTGTGTCTCCTAATAATTACAGAAGCAACACCCACAAAGTCTCACTAACATGTCTGCCTAAATATGAGCTGAACAAGAACAATAACAGGAAGCATGCTGTTGGGGCAGGGGTGAGGGGTAGCAAATGGGACTCAAGTCTACACAGAAAACTACAACAATCAAGAGATGCTGACAGTGGGAGAAATCGCCTTCTACAGGGACAAAAGAGCACAACAGTCACTTAGCTAATATGAGATGGTCAGTCCTACATACAGACAGCATGCTGTGTGTGTATTATGTATGTATATACACACATGCATACACACATACATACATACATACATACATGTAAGTAACAATAACTAAAAAGAGAGAGACCATGGGTTTGAAAGTGAACAAGGAAGGATATATGGAAGGGTTTGGAAAGAGCAAAGAGAAAGGGGGAATAATTATTATATTATAATAATGATTATTAAACTATTATATTATAATCTCAAAAAATAAGCAATTTTTAAAAGGCCTAGTCTAGTCTGCCTGATAAATGGCATTTGAGAATAGCTCTCCATGAACTAAGCTCTTAGGTGTGATTAGTAGTTTTAATTGTCATCCTGATAATCTGGAGTCTCAGTGAAAAATTGTCTAGACTATGTTGGCCGGTGGGTATAAGTTTTGAGAAACTTTCTTAAGAAAAAAGACCGACCCTTAATATTGCTAATACCATTTCATGGATGGGGTACTGGACTGAAGACAGAGAGAGAGTCAGTAGAAAGCAGCCATGTATAGACTCTCTCTTTCTACCCTTGGCTGTGGCTATAATGTGACTATATCTCTCAGGCTATTCCTGCTGATGGACTGGAATTGTGGACTAGAAGAAATAATTGTCCCCCAAGTAGCCACTGTGAGTATATTTTATCTAACAAATAGATAAAAATGGAAACAAAGACAAGATAAACAGGACTTGGGGAGGATAATGTTCTAAGCAAAGGTGCATGTAGCCAAAGGTCTCAAGGCAAGAGAGCGGGGAACAAAAATGACCTTTCCAAAGCACTCTGGGAATTCACAGCTAAGGCTTTTAGAGAGAGGTGATTGTGATGCCACCCCTTGTCCACTTCAGAGAGGAAAGAGGTCCTGCTAGAAGAGAGGATTTTAAAATGACACCATATTTTTTAGCCAGTATTATATATGCTCATGGATTGTTGCTTAGATCATGTAAATTCTATCCACACATACATATTTATAATTCTTATCTAATCCTCAAAGCAAAGCCTTTGTAGTGGTTGATCTTCATTTTTTTACTTGTCTGGATTTGAAATCATATAGCTGACACACCTGTAGATGTGTCTGCTGGGGGTATTATCAGAGAGGATTAACTAAAGAAGGCATACACACTCTAAATGTAGGTAGCATCGTCCCTTAGGCTAGAGTTGAAGACTGAATACAAAACAGAAGAGAAGAAGACAAGAGGAATAGCATCCATCTCCCTTTTTTTTTTCCTGGCTAGATGCAGTATGAGCTCATGCCTGCCTCATGCTGCTTGCCGCCATGCCTTCATAACGTGATGGATCATATCCCTTCTTAAATTATCAGCGAACATAAATCCTTCTTCCCCTGTGTTGATCTTACTAGTTATTTTTCACAGTGTGGAGAAAATAACAGCTATAACCATAAACTAACACATGCCAGTTTCTTATGAACACGGGTGGCCACTCTTCTTAGCCTATTCCAACTTAGTAATATGCTCATCATTTTTACACTTAGTGGACTGTAGTTAAGAAACTGCGCATTGAAGTCAAGCAGAGAGGTGTTCAAATTAGGAGCCTACCAGATCTCCAACCTTGGGAACACTACTGCCCATGCCCTCAGAAAGAAGAGTTTCATTCATCTCATTTTGTATAAAGCCCTTCATGGGTGTGGAAATGAGAAATTGTTCTCTGGTGTTATCCATTTCTACACTCTCTTTATTGAAATATTTATAATCTTGGGCTATACAGGAAGACACTGAAATTGTAAAATTTATTCTCAAAATTTTACCTAAAATAGAAGCAAGTAGATATAAGAGAAACAACATAAATAAGTATGCCTTTAGTGTACAAAAGAGACTTCTGTGAACATTACTCTTTTCATGTTTGGATGATGCACCTATAGCTTGAATAGTCTCCATCTTCTCCATTTCCCAGGTAAACATATGGCCAAGACAAGATGAGCGATTTTAGTCAAAATCTCAGTAGCTTGTCTGTGGCAAAACTGGAACTGGTATTCAGCTCTTCTCTTTGTAATTTCCAGGGATCAAGTGGAACAACTTCAGCCCCCATACCTTAGCAGGACTTGGAGAAGGGCAACTTCAAGTGACTAACCCAGTGGCTTTATTGTAATCCTCTCTCTTCCTTTTTGGTTTTGCTTCCTTGCTGGGGATCATTAATGGAAATTTTGGAACCCTCATCACAAACCTTCAAAACTGTCTGATTATGTGCTGAATAATGAGGATGTATGAAAAAAAAACCAACTTTATTCTGAATGGATTCTAGAGGATGTAGAATTGAAACACAAGGCCAGAAAGCCCTCTGTATTCTATAGGCTCATTTTGGAAGAAAGGATTATTTCCCATTCATCTTTGGATCCAAGGATAACCACAGAGCCTGCCATGTGGGAAGCACCTGTGTGGTGTTTTGAAGCATCATACTGACATGACAGGTCCTGTGATGACTGATACCAGTTATCATAAACAGTCAAGCTGGAATAGACCAGACCTCAACTGTCATGAGGAAAAACATCTCCTGAAAACTTTGTGACTTCTGTTCTAAATCTACAGTGCTTACCTGGGAATGATAGGACAGATCCTAGATGTGTCTCCAGTGCCCATGGAGACTCCCTCTACTTGGTACATAGAGGCAGTTTCTTTTGCATTCATTATAATCTGAGCTAGAGCTTCAGGTCTAGTTCATCTCCATGGAAAAGTAATTTTATATATTTATTTATGTATTTACCTGTATGTGGATATGACATTATATGCACCACATGTCTCCAAGTACCCAGGGAGACCAAAGAGAACATCAAATCCCATAGAGCTAAATTTTCTGGTGGTGTAAGCCATCCTAGGTAGGTGCTGAGAACTGAACCCTGTACTCTGCAGTGAGCTAAGCATCCTTAACAACCAAGCCATCTCTCTAGCTCTGGAAAAGCACATAAAAATAAAAGAACACACAACCTCCTCTCTTTGGAGTGTTTGGTTGCCTCCAACCTTGCCATGAGGAATGCAGGGAATGATAATGACTTCCAAAAGAGTGAAGTGCCCTCAGTATCTGCTGAGAAAGACTGGCACTTGGTGTCAGTCTACACAGTCACTGGTAGTTGACCTACCTTGTCTTTTGCTGGGTTCACTTCACATACTCAAGATTCTGTGTCAAGATCAGCAAACAATTCCTGCTGCTATTTCCATTTTGTAGAGGAGCTAAATTAGAATACACAGGTGAAGTAACTTTCCTGAGATCACAGAGAACAAGTGGCCAATGTCGGACTTCACTGCTCCATTGCCACACATGTAACGTTGGCTGAGTGAGAGATGCTCTGCCCTTCTCTTTCCTTATAAGAGAAATGAGGGAGAAACACTGACCCCCTCAGACTTTAGGGAAAGCTAATTTGGAAAATGCACAAAAACCTCTGATTTCTCCAAGCATTCCAGCTTTTTCTGTTCTCTCCTGTCCCTCACATAACCTGGCAAGGGGAAGTATCGCCTCTTGAGCAATCCTGTAGAAATATAAAGCTGAAAAGAATATGCTTCTTGCCAGAGCCAATGATAACAATGCTGATTTGTTCAGACTTATTATTTTGTTTCAATAAAAGATCTGTCTCTGGTTTCCCCAGCAGTTGACGGAGCCAACCCAAACTGAAAGGACACGCAGCACAGAGAGTACAACCTCATTGTTGAAACATGACAGATACTTGAAGAATCAGGAAATTCCTTCTGTAAATGGCCAGCTCTTCAGCCAACGGTCATGGCTGAAACAAGACAGCGGTGCAGTCATGGCCTGTGAGGCACACAGTAGGACTTCATACTCCTGTATGGAATAGATACCCAAGTCTATGCTTGCCAGCTGGCACACATAGCCCATGGACAAGATATGTAGGGCCTGGCCTTCCAACTTGGAGCAACTGCTGGCAGAACACTGTGAGCATGTCAAAGGAAGGGTAATTTTTTTTTAGGCCCATCACTGTTTTTGTTTCTTTAAATGGTAGCCACTGAAAAGTTGTGCAAACACTTCAGCTGCAGACTATTTAATCTGACATTTGGCAAGGCTCCTTTGTTGATCCAAGACATGAAGAATGTGTGTATACTCTTAGTTCTTTCAAAAACAAAAAACAAAAAAACAAAAAATGAATAAACCAGATACGGCAGTTTCATGTTCCTCCTCCTCGCTTTGAAGTGGATCTGTAGCTGGATGTATCCCTGGTTCACCAGAAATGGAATGATAATAACAGACCACAAGTTGGGAGATGAACAGTCATTTAACCAGGTGGCTGGACTTAATGCCTTTCAGGAGGAGGTTGATAAAAACTTTAGGGGGTTACCATGACTGTAGGAGGTGGGCAGCCCTTCCTCTAGAACCTGGCATGTCATGGCTTTGGAGCCTCTCATGGAACTATTACCCAAAAGATTCCCCCATTCCTCCCTTGGTTTTGGTGAGAAGGAACAAAAGCAAAACCCAAACACCAGGAAGAAGAACCTGGTGGGAGTCTCCTACCTGCTGCACTGGTCATACAGCCTGCTGCCTCTACTCGCCAGTTCCAAGGGGGAGATACTCATTCTACTCCTTCTGAGTTGTCTCATTAATTAATGCATTGTTTCCTTAGAACATGTATCACTTCTGGGTTATCTTTAATTAAGATGAAACAGTTTCTAGCTCAACCCAAATGAGAACATTTCCCACCTAGAAAAGTCAGCTCTCCCAAAAAGCCTAGGTAGCACACAGTTCTTTCTCACTGTGTGGAGGGAAGAACAAAGTCCTGAGCAACATTGCACAGTAAAGCATGAGACTTTCCAGATGTTTCTCCACTAGAGAATGGGAGTGGTTGATTGACGTCAGAAAACTCAGCTCAAGTCCCATCCTCTGCAGGCAAGCCAGTCATGCTGACTGTACTCGCATCACAAGCCAAGGAAGGCAACCTATTCATCCTCCCCCACTAAATTCTCAGTGGCAACCACTCTGACCTAAAGCTGTAGCTAATATGATCTGTGTCAGAACCAATGATAAGAAGAACCATTGCTGTCACTTGGATATAGATGATGTAATTCTGAGTCAACAAATTCCTAAAACAATATTCCATTTTATTGTAGGATGGATGAAGCTGGACAGGCAGTAAAGAGAATCGGGTAGAGATACTCAACTAAGGAAAACAAAAAGTCAACCAAAGACCCGGACACTGCAAAGAACACTGGAGACTGATAAATCTGGATATTTCCTTAGTTCTGATTCAAGTTTCCAGGCCATGTTCCAAATGAAAAAATTTGTCTTTGTTTCTCATGGAAAGTTAAAAAAAAAACAAATTTGTTTTAAAAATAATGTCCATGTTTGTGCTTTTATGGTTTTAAAGCTTGAATAATTCAGTTTGATGAGAAAGAAACTTCTAGAACTCAAAGAAAAACTTTAGTCAATGAACAAAAATGGGCTCCAAAGTAAGAAATGGCTGTAAGAATGGGTCTTTTGGGCAAACACTATTTCGATTTAAAATAGATATGTAAAAATCACTACTTACTTTCTTCCTCTATTTTGGAGTTTTTGACATTATTTGTTTTATATGTATCAGGAAAGTGATGATAAATAAATAAATAAATAAACAAACAAACTAAACTGCATTCTCCCAAACTTTTTTCTGTTGGATATGAACAATGGATGGTGTAGTCTGCAACATTTACTATGCATTTTGAAAAGACTAGAAGAGAATTTAAGGTTCTCAATCCAAATAATATGTTTGAGAAGTTGGAAAGGGTGAATAGCCTGATTTGATCATTAATATGTATAATACTAATATTACTATATGTCTATGCAAGTATTATGCATCAATTACAGATAAAAAAAAATCTATGTATTTTTTTGTTGTTGTTGAAGACCTTCACACTGTGTTTTTTTCTGGCAAGGTGTTCCTAAGTTGTGGCATGAGATAATTCTGAGTGTCTTCAGTGTGACAAGGTACACCAAGTCAGAGAACTGCCATGGAGAGTTTCCACAAGTTGTTCTTCTCAAAACAGCTTAATGTGTTCTTCATCTATCTTTGTCAAGCATCAGTTCTTCCTCAAAACAGTTTCTATGTGTTCTTCATCACCTTTGTCAAGTGTCACTCATGTTTGAAGATCTTAATGTTGTGTCTCAGTAATGAACCAGTGACAACTAAAACTCAAGTGTGAGAGATTCCTTAAGTGAAGAATGTTCCATAGAAATCACTTCTTGGAGTTTCTCAAAGTCATCTTAGCAGTCTGGTGCCTCAAAGATGGCATTAAGGCATTTGTCAGTAAACAGTTTGGAAGCCCCATAGGGTTGACAAATCCTCTTAGGTTTCTTACTATAACTTAGTGCAGGTGTTGAGCAACTATGTAGAGCATAAGCTGAAGAATAATGATATCTTGCATGCTGATTCAACTTGACTGGAAGGAGTTTCTGGAATGTTTTGTTGAGAAGTAGTAGAAGGTATGGGTACAAACTGATTAACAATGGCTGTCATTTGTATAATGTAGTAATGTTGATAACACATTGGTTTATAATTACAAACTGTATTCCAAAATTTGACTAGACGAGTTTCTACTGGTTCTAAGCTGATCAACATATCTTTCCCCCAGGGTTCAGATGGTGACTTTCTAAGCCTAACCCAAGGCAGCTGGAACTATTCCAGTTTTCATTTGCACATGTCTCTGTCCATGTCTATATGCTCCGTGGTCATTTACCAAGGCTGTAGGAAGACCATGATCTATGCTAGGCACTGCAGTAAACCAGTTAAGTCACTGTGACACCACCACCTCCCTTAGAAAATCATTGCATCATATTTAAATGTTTAAAACGATGGAAAAAGAATGATTTATTTTATGATCTGCCTTTACCTTCATATTTCCCTGTCCTTGTATCACCTTCTCCATGAAAGGGACAGTTTGAAAGAAGATAATATTAGGAACATAGTGTAAGAGTATGTCCCAGCATCACCCCTACCATTTAGAATTCTTATGTGTATGTATTCAGAGTATGCAGGGGAAACCTTAGAGAAATGAACTCAATTCCTATGGAAAATATTAAAATTACTTCCTGTCATATGGCTGCAGTAGAAATGTTATTGGCAAAGTAAGTTGCAATATTATTCCCTGCAGAAGATTTCTGCATATGGGAAAAAGTATAATTGCTTAATTCAACACAGAAGAGAAAAAAAGTGAGCAAGTTGGGAAGTGTGTTGCTATAGTCTTAAGTTAAGCTCCATGTTTATCAAAATTGAACTTATGAAAAGATAAATTTATTAAACATATAAAGAAAGTGATAAATTGTCTAAGGATATCACACTCAATAAAGCTCAGGTCCATTGAGGGTCCATTAAAATAAAAATGAGTCATAACTTTTAATATAAAAAATATAAAAGCTTAAGGGCTTGTTTGGAGGCTCTAGCTAGGAAGCACAGCTACCGGCACACCCCTGGTAGAAGACTGGTCCTCCTCTATCAAAGAAGGGCATCCTGTCTGACCAAGTCTACAACTTCTGGAGAGGTGCATGTAGAACAATGAGGGAGGAAGAGGAGAACTTCCTAGGCATCTGGATCTGCACAATCAATCATACTAATCATTGGGAGTACAAATATTGCAGTCAGATTGCCCTCACATTCTGAAACAAGAAAGTTTAAATGGGGTGGGGAATAGAAAGGCAGATAGGAGGCTGGAGTATGGGGAAGGATGACTGAAAACCTTTGAAAATGCCATACAGAAGCTTACTGCTATAGACTATTCCTAATATATACATATATTATATATGCACACACACACATATATATGTACATATATACATATATATATATATATATATATATGAATATACACACATGCACACTACTAGGAGGGAAAGGTTATTAAGAGTTTAAGAGTTTAATACTGCTATGAACTGAGTAAGCTACAAGAATGCCTACAATAGCAAGATATGTCCACTAGTATAATAGTAGCACAAAAATTGTGGGAGTAACCAATCACTTTTGGATTAATTATAAGATCTGTTCCATAAGATGAAACTCATTTCTGTTATCCTTAATTGGACAAAAAATTATGGCTGGCTAGATCATAGGCCCTAAGAAAAACTAATACTATTCTTATGATAAATGAACAATTAACAAAACAGACCCCTAAGTTCTTGTCATTGTGTCTATAGATGGACACCTGTCTTAACTTTCATCAGAGAATCTTCTTCTTATCCTTAATGCCAATCAGCAGAGAGAACTACAATTGGTCAAGTACAGACAGTAAAACACTGCAGAGTTCTCAGCTGTAAATGGGACAGTTATATCTTACATCCTCCTTGAAAGATCCATGGAACATCAGAAAAAAATGGGTGGAAAGACTGTAATAGCTGGAAGTATTGGACATATGTACCAAAATAGAATTTGCCAAACATGACAGTGCCACTATAGTATGAACTCACAGCATGCTGAAATCAAGCCAGCCAAAATCCCAATATAGATGGAAGAGGATATGAAGTCCCACATCTAGTTCAGGGGGTATTGGCGATTGATAGCTACTGGGAGAAGGTAGCCAATATTGTTCAATAATGAGACCCCTGTAAAACTACCCATGCTCCAGTAGATAGCCATACTGACAACACTAGTTAGATTCTGTGGGTTTTAAGGGGAAAAAAGCATGTGACGTTGGACAGGAGGAAGTACAGGGTGGACAGAAGAAGAACTGGAGGGTAGAATAGGTGGATGAACTTGATTAAGACTCATATGCATATAGAAAATTCTCAAACATTAAAAAATAGAAGAGATCGTGATTTTAGGAGATGCTTGAATATTTTATAAAGGGATACATGTTCATGAGAGCTTCAAACATTACCAAGCAGATTTGATAAAAACATCTCTGCAGTTGGCACACAGGAAAAAAATTAAACAGGAATAAAAGAGATTGGGAACAGCAGCAACAAAGAAAAATACAAGATTTAGAAAAGAAAGATGAAATAATTTCAGCACTTTCCCCATCAACCACCAAAATGTATTAAAAACAACTAAATAGAAGCAGCAAAATCTACAAAAATCACCCCAGTACTGAGCCACAGGGATGAAGTCAATATTGTAATATGAAACTATAATTGTTGCTATCAGAACAAAAAAAAAGTGTTTGAATCAAAGCAAAGAGAACTCCCCCCCACACACACACACACACAATACTGAGAGAACAAAATACAGAAAGTGTCTTAGACAAATCCTGGAATAGTCTCCTAAATCAACTTTAGGGTTTTTTTTTTTACATTTTTTATTAATTTATTTATTCACTTTACATCCCAATCTCATTACCCTCCTCCTCTCCTCCAGTTCTCCCCTCAACCACACCCTTCTTCCCTCCCCAAGGGAGGTCAGTTAGTGAAAGTGGATCCACAGACAGGCAACACAGCCAGAGACAGCTCTGCTCCAGTTATTTTTTTCTTGGATATTTTCATTATTTACATTTCAAATGTTTCCCCTTTCCAGGTCTCTCCTTTGGAAACTCCATATCCCATCCCCCTCCTGCTGCCTCTATGAGGATGCTCTCCCACCCACACACTCCCATCTTCCCACAGCAGGAGGGTGGACTAGGGGTAGATAAAATATGGAGTGTTAAAAAAATAATTAATTAATTAATTAAAAAATACCAAAAGATACTGCAACATTCAATAAGGACACATGCTCTACCATGTTCATAGCAGCCTTATTTATAATAGCCAGAACCTGGAAACAAC
>NW_022196914.1:62637599-62659584 GCF_008632895.1 Mastomys coucha | reverse complement strand
AAAAAAAAAAAAAAAAAGATGTACATCCATGTTCACCAAAGACAGAAGAAAAAAGCAGCTGGATATAGTCAAATACTTCTTAATAGGAACATGCATTTTCTTTATTTATACAAACAAATTGTATAAAATGAGAATAAACTGTTTTGTTGGGCAGTGGTGGTGCATGTCTTTAATCCCAGCACTTGGGAGGCAGAGATAGGCAGATTTCTGAGTTGGAGGCCAGCCTGGTCTACAGAGTGAGTTCCAGGACAGCCAGGGCTACACAGAGAAACCCTGTCTTAAAACAAAACAAAACAAAATAAAATCTCATAAAATAATAATACCGAATAAATGAAGTACTAGATGAAAGAGTGTGCCGAAAGGAGGCATTAGTAGCACTTCAGTGGTGGGGGGTCACTGTCTTCCTTCTCTACACCCATCATGGCATGCAGCATTATCACCCACTTTATGGAATTGACTGAATTGTACACTGACACACTAGATAAAATATCAGTCTACTATTAGAGAGAAGTCATCTGAAATGACAGTGTTCAGTGGCTAGTGCTCCAATTTTCCTTAACATTTTAAAATATTTGCATTAGAGATTTAATGGCAATCACATGTGATACAGCACAGCTTCAAAATGAACAGCAATGAAAGTGAAGGAAGAAGGAAGAAAGGAAGGAAGGAAGGAAGGAAGGGAGGGAAGGAAGGAGGGAGGGAAGGAGAAAGGAAGGAAGGAAGGGAGGGATGGAGGGAGAGAGGGAGGAAGGAAGGAAGAGAGGGAGAGAGGGAGAGGAGGGAGGAAGGAAGGGAGGGAGGGAGGGAGGGAGAAAGGAAGGAAAGAAGAAAGGAAATAATAACAGAAGGAAGAAAGGAAGAAAGGGAGGGAGGAAGAAAGAAAGGCTAGAAAGAAAGAAGGATGGAAGTAAGTAAGGAAGGGATTTTTACCAAGGGAAAATATAAAACAATGAAAAGATATAAAAACAAAACTAAAAAAAATAATGTGACAAAAAGTACTTTAAATGTGTCAGTCATCACAATAAAATGTAAGTAGCTTAAACATTTTTTTTTAAATAAGCATGTTAGAAACTGTGAAGTAAAAACATATCTACAATCCAGATCATACTTCCAAATTCCAAATACATTCGTTCTCCCACGAAAGTAATAAGTGGTCCTAAGGGAAAAGAGAAGGAAGGGGGCTGCTGAAGGAGGAGAGCTAGAGGATGGCAGGATTCTCCCCTGGAATTGTGGATAAGGTCTCTCTCTGATGAATGAGGTCTTCGTTTTCTTATTGGCAGGTGTTGGGGCCTAAGTGTTGGGTTTAAAGTCAGAATGATGCCTATAATGTGGCCTCAGTTGTGCTAGGGCTTGAGGGCCTGTTATGTAATCATGGCTGAACTCAATTTGCACTTTTGTAGATGTGTTGACAAAACGAGGGCTCAAATGCATACTCGAGACTCCTTGGACTAATGTCTTCTTTCTTTTTTATTTATTTTTTCATCCACCCTTATGAGAGTAATGGATTGGTTGCTTTTCCTTATCCCCTTCTCATTTGATTTTACTGCAGAGTCTATACTGTCATTACAAATCGATTAGGTGTTCCATTTTCAAAATTTTTAGTTATAAAATTTTGTAAAACAATTATCATTGCTTACTTATGTCATTGCAAATATTTATTTACCCTTCTATCTGAGTATCTTTTCTGCTTCTGTGATTAAAATACTCTGACACACATAACTTAAGAAAGGACTTATTTGGCTCACAACTCTGGGTGACAGTCCATCCTGACAGAGAAGTCATGGGGATAGGAGCTTGAGAGAACTGATGGCGTCACATTCACTGTCAATAGCAAAGAACAATGAATGTATGCATGCTAGTATTCAGCTTCCTTTTCCCACTCTTATATGGTCCAGGATCCTCTGCCCTTGGAATGGTGCCTCCTACAGTGGGTGGATCTTCTCATCCCAGTTAATACAATCAAGATAATCCCTACAAACCTGCTCAAATATAATCTTAGATTTCCTCAAGCTTTGGGCAAAGAAGCAAGCTCTTTGGGCAGCTCCTAATGCAATCTCCTTGCCAACATAGCAGGGTCTTTGTGAAAGAATCAAAAGCACATTTAATCTCCATGACACCAATCTTAAAGGTACACTTATAAGCAGGGGTATCTCCTTAACACCTTGTACTAAATATTTCCAGCAATCTCTCTACTCAAGAACTTTGCTACGTGTGGCTGTGTCTGACTCTATTACCTGCCTTTGAGACTGTTTCCCTCCTACTGGGCTCCATCCTTTAGCCCCAATAGGAGAAGATGCTCCAAGGTTTACTGCAACTTGATATGCTAAGTCTAGTTGACATCCATGGGAGGCCTCCCCTTTTCTGAAGAGAAAGGGAAGAAGAGTGGATGGAGGGAAGAACTAGGAGGAGAGGAAGGAGGGGGAAATGTGGTCAGGATATAAAGTGAATTAATTAATTTTTTAAAAAGAAAAGAACTTTGCTATGGCTGACTCTGGACTGTGTTCTCTACAAAGGTCTATTGTGATAAAAAGTTTAGTCCCCAGGTGAGTATGTTGAGGGCTTGTGGAATGTTTGGGAAGTGGCATGTAAAGGGAGGCCACAGAAACTCTTCATTTGTGTGGACTATGTGACTCCAGCCTCTTTCTAACCTTCTCTTTAATAATGAAGTCGGCCCTTGCCATATATTCTTTCCACGGTGTGACTCTACCTGTTCCTCTCGCTAGAGGCCAAACCACCTGGTTCTGGAGTTGAACAGCTATGATTGTTATCTAAACATCTCCTTTTGATTTATTTTTCTTGGGTGCTTCATCATAGCACTTCAAACATAACATTCATAAGCTTCCTAAGAAAAGAACAAGAAAGTTATCAACAGTAAATATATAAACAGAATTTTACTTCTGCTAATTTTGGGGAAAGGTACAGGAAAAAAAATAAATATTGGTCTCATTGACCAGATTAATCTTGGACATGATCTGGCTACCTCCATCTGCATTTGGAAGATAGAGAATGGAGTTGGTTGGATTCTTCTTGAAAATACGCCATACTCTGAGCTAGTGGCTGTACTGCATGGATGAACTGCATATATCCTTCCATTAGAAGATGTAATTGAATATGACTGAGGTAATGAGGCTGAATGTGTCAGCTTGGAGCCCTGCAAAGATGCAAATCATTGGCAACCTCAAGGCATCTGCTAATGTGTCAATCACCATCCCTGCCGTGACCCACCTGGCCTTAAAATTGCTTTGCAGTCCTTTATATTATGAGAGGATCATTGTGTTGCTTTGGAAATAATATCATGTCCAAATCTGAATTGTTAAAATAGCTGATTATCTGAAAATAGCCAACTATTTTACTATAACTTGTCACTTTTTAAAAAGAAACCTAGCATTACAATCTCAGGAATCATATTTTTAGGTTTCAGATTCTGGCCTTGCTACTTTCAGTTGTATGTATAATCTTGAGCAAATCAATCATTAACAAGATTTGAATTTTGAACTCCCTGACAAACTTCTAGGACCTTATTTGTGAAGGTTGTGGGGTCTTTAGAACGTGGGGGTTGGCTGAACTAGTTAAGTGTGTGTGTGCGTGTGCATGTGCGTGTGAGTGTGTGCGTGCGCATGCGTGTGTGTGTGTGTTTGTATGTGTGTGTGTGTGTGTGTGTGATGGGGTGGGGTGTTGAAGGTGCCAGCCTGTGCTCTCTCTTTCCTGCATGCAGCCCTGTGAGAGCACCTTTTCCTATGTTCCTGAGGCCATGATTTCTCCACAGTGAAAGACTGAAATCTCTTTCCAAGACAAGAGGAAAACCCATTTTCTCCTTTGTTTCTGTCAGGTTTCAGTCGGTGACAAAAACCTAGCATAATTACCTTTATATGAGCTTAATTTTCCTTAATTGCAAATGTTCCTATTGGATTGAATTGAACGGTATACACAAAGTATTTAGAATAGTATCTGGAATCAGAGATGTGCTCAATAATGGTTCTCATTATGCAGTAATTAATTTCTTTGGTGTTTTGTTGACATCCTCTGGGACAATTCTATTTAAAGATCTGGGTTTTGTTCAATAAATGCCACCCTGTTTCCTAAATAAATTGAAGCCTGTAGGCCTTGAATATGAAACAACTGACACAAGCTGATTATAATTCAAGAGTTTAAAATTAGATTTAAACACAATTTTTGTTTCAGTATTGAAGTGAAAAATCTTTTAGCTTTGCCTTATGCCTTAAGAGCTCACCCATGGATAGCTGTTCTGAATGATTAAACATGGATGGTCTCAGCAAGGCCTGCCTGCTATGGAATGTTGTCCCCTTCTGTTAGAATGTCACAGACCCAGCTCCTACTCATGAGGGGGTGGCCTCTGAGCCAAGACTTGCTCCTGCATGAAAGACTGAAGGAATCAGATACCAGCATCTCCATCACTGAGCAGACCTGATAGATGTATGTATGAATTCATTCATTCATATAGGTAGATTATTGCCAAGTGCCATTGGAGTTTAAGTTCAATGTGAGCCACAAACAATACATGGGTTTTCATAAACCCATGTATAAATACAAAAGCATCTGTAACTAAAAGGGAATTTTAATTTTAAAATAAGAACTCTCCACAGTTAGCTCTCTTTTGTTTTCCTCCCACCAATTCATAAAAGTTTACAATGTATACTTTTACATTATATGTTATACAACTATGATAAAATATTTCACTCTCTTTGCTGAGCAAAAATCACATGTTCAGTTGGGTGACTTATGAAGTGAGGAGCTCATTGACACTTGGTTCATCTATCAGTTTCTTCTTTGTGCTCCTTAGAGTCTAACCTTTAGCCTGCTACCAGTTGTCATGGCCACAGTTAGATTTCCTTCCTATACCTCTAGCTACCCCTGAATATTTCTCATATTCTGAGTCCATAACTCTCTACTGTCATGCTTGATGGCCATGCATTCAAGATATGGCTTACATTCCACTAAGTCAATTTAACTAACAGTTCTTTTTCCCTATGCATTTTTCTTTACTGTGCTGGCCACGTTGTGAAGTTATCAAAAGTCTGTTTCTAAACATTTTCATTAGCTCACAGGAGACTCTACATTAGTGTTCCGTCACTTCCATCTCCAGCCTCAGGCATGGACACCCAGTAAGCAACATTGTTACTTCTGATGCCACCCAATTCCACATTTCATTTCAATGAATCATGCAGCATGAGGAATTTATATTCCCCTAGACTTCTATCCTATGTTGTAGTTGGTATCATAAATATATTCATTTTTATTGCCAAGTATTTTGTTATATGGATGTACTATACTTGTAAAATTATATTCATGCATTGATGAACATCTGGCCTGTGTCCACTCTTTTACTATTTTGAATAGTGCTTTTAAATGTTTTATTAGCATATGTTGGTCTTCATAACCCTTGGTTTCTTTATGACACTTTTCATGCATGTCCATATTTTGATCTTATTCATTCTCAGTTATCCTCTCACCCCTGTTTTGTTCCCACTGATCTTTCTCTTCTCAAGATGTTATTATGAACATGAATATGTAACTGTTTAGGCAAATATATAATTTCTTTTCTGAGCTATGTAGTAAATCTATGTTCAGTTGCTGCAAGAATTATCAGTCTGTTTTCAAAGAGATAACATTGTAAATTCCCAAGTATTTTCAATTTTTCATGTCTTCAGCAAGTTCTTACTATCTGTAGTTTTTTTGCAATACATGTTCTAGTCACCCTAAAATAAAATCTTATCACTGTATTCATATGTTTCTCTTATAATTTATGTTACTTTTAAAATTGTTTTAAAGTCCTAAAGTAATTTTTTTCTATGAAAATACTTCTAAGCCCTGATCTGCCTTTTAGAGTTAGATTCATAAGTTACCTTTTATTATTTCTGGCTTGGGTATTTAAATCATGTTAAATGTCATGTAATAATTTAACACAATTCCTATCAATATTTTATGATTAGCTTGGTGCTGTTCTTAGGTTGTTGCTGTCACAAGGTAATAATGAAATTCTTGGTTTACAAAAAAAAAAAGCCACAGAACAACATTGAAAAACTATTTAAAATATTTTGAGCAGGATAAAAACATACTGCCAAAGAGTGACTGGAAAGTGAAGAAAGAACTGAAAGAACTGTAGTTCTGTGAATATTCTAGAAGTGCAAAGAAAGAACAAAACCCCAAGAGGAGAAAAAGACTAATACTTACCTCTTATATAACAACATATTAATGGAAGATATATTTTAACATAGTTTGCAGAACTTAGCAATTCAATGAGACATTAAAACAGTTTTGATTAAAACTTCTTTGGCTACCACCAAGTAGGGAAAATTTCTAGAATGATTAGTTTGTATAGCTATCAAAATGTGGATTTCCATGTGGAAGAATCATGTGTGTTCATTATATACCTGGAAAGTTTTAAAGGGCACTTAGTATAAGTGACAATGACGTCAATATCTAGAAAGACTTTTCTCAAGGTTCAAAGTTCACAAATAAAATCCCCACTCAGATGCACATGAAGCTTACATACACACATACACACACACACACACACACACACACACATATGCACACACCAGTTACAATATCCCAGATATTTTTTTTTATTTTTGGAGATTGTAATTATAGCATTTTTACTTTCTCTTTTTCCCCCTAAATCCCCTTATAAGCCCTTCCTTCCTTTCTCTCTTTCAAATTCATGACCTTTTTCCATTAAATTGTTGTTATAAGCATATGTGTATATATGTATGTTCTTAAATATATAAACATAACTTGGCTCACATAATGTTAATGTATATATGTTTTCAGGAATGACCATTTGGTATCGGATAACCAGTTGGTGTGCTCTTCCCTGGGGAAGAGCATTTCTCCCACTCTCAGCATCCCTTAGCTGCCTATAGGGTGTTGTGTTGGGTTGAGGCCTTGTAGACTTTCCCCATCCACCTTAGCAGTTTATTGTTGCTGTCCTTGTTCAGCTCATGTGAAAGTGAGAAGTTATGGAGGTTGCCTAAACATTAACTTGAGCTCCTAGGCTCTTAAATTTTTCATTAATATGAATAAACTCAAATATTTATAGAGGTTATCATTTGCACTCAGATATGAAAGTATTATAAAATAGTCTTCAAATCCAATCTGCATAATATTAGCACAGTGCATCAATGTAATATTCTGTATAATGTCCAAAATACATTATGCTGGAGGATTAGAAAGCTGAGTGAGGCTAGAAATGGGATTGGAAATGTCCTTCTTTCATATATGGGAATTGCTTTTACTTCTCCTTTATTGACATACATAATAAAAGAATAATGCAATTGCCAAATGATATTCCTGGGGCCACCTTGATGTGATCAAGCATAGTGGTTACTATGGAATCTAATCTTTGATGGGATCATGATATTCATTCTGAATTGCCAGGATCAATCTTTTAGAATCAGCTGTACTAGTGAGTCAAGCAAAAATAAAGGCAGCTACTACCTTGTACCAACAAAAACTCATATCAAACATCTGCTATTCTATCCAAGTTATAGAAAGTCTTGTTTCTTGAACTGAGGGTTAGCAGTTTTGTACATTTATACTTTGCTTTTCCTGCTAACTACAATATATATTTCAACACAATCCAAGTATTTTCTGTCAATTGCTGAACAGATCTCTTCAAAATATGCATTGATGAGTAAAGCAATGGCCAGCTGACCTTCCAATGAGTCAGACATGCTAGTGGGCCCCACTGGCTACCCCTCAAATATCATCACTTTCTTGGGGCCCATGAGATACAGAATTCCTCAACTATCAATGCTAACAAGAATCACTGCCAAAATAACATCCTTGAAACATTTGGTTGCAGTTCTTTTCTCAGGTGTATACCCTAGAAGGCTCCACAGTAGTGCCAAGTGGTTCTATTTGCAACATGGCTTCCTTTCTGCAATGAGGTCAAATCTGAGCTAAGGACCCAGATTTAGAGATTGACTTCTGTGAAAGGTGGGCTCAGAATTCAATTGTATATGATGCTGTACTCCCTTTAGTATCTGGTGGTAGATTTAGTTCTTTCCTTTTGTCATAGTTTGGATTTCATTGCTCTGATGACCATGACAACTCTTATAAAGGAAAACATTTAATTTGGGCTGGCTTGCAGATTTAGAGGTTCAGTCTTTTATCATCATGGTGGCAAGCGTGGTAGCATCCAAGCAGACATAGTGCTGGAGAAGGAGCTGAGAGTTCTACAGGCATCAAAGAGAGCCTCTGTTCCATACTTGCTATACTTTGAGCATATAAGAAAGAGCTCATCCCACAATGACACACTTCTTCCAACAAGCCCTACTCCAACAAGGTCATACCTAATAGTGTCACTCCCTATGAGCCAGGTATATACACACATGAGTCTGTGGAGGGGAGGGCACACATATTCAAACTATCACATGTTTTGTTGCAAAAGATGATTCTTTTAATACGTTTGTAGAAAGACTGGCAATGTTTGCCTTCTGCCCTATTCTTCCCTGACATTTTGCCAGATATCTCTGACTCATAAACAAGAGCAGACAAATAGACAAAAAATTCATAACACCCCTTATTATTACTCATTATTATTCTAGGATACTTCTAAACTCACAGGAGTAATTTGCTAACCACAACATCCATTTCAGCTGGTACATCCACTTTACCTCTAACACCAGGATAAACACCTGGACCATGTTGGCATACTAGGGTATATTAGTATTTACATAGAACAATTTGTAGGCTCTTTACTACCAGCTGGTCGACAGGCAATAAAGTATAATGCCACAATTTACAGTGTATTTCTCAGTATCACTTAGTATTTCTTACTCTCAATTAGTAACTACTTCTATCACTGCACCAAAAAAAAAGACACATACATTAAGATTTTTATGGGAAAAAAATTCCAGAGGAACAAGAAGAGTGGAGCTGCAGGAGAGAGAAACTGAACATGTGGTTATAATTGAGGCTTAACTGGTCTCAGCGGAATCTGTGGCACATTAATGACACTTCAGAGGTGTCCTGGATTGAGCACGGAGGCCACTCAGTAGAATCAGGTTACTCTTGGGAAGATGTGTAAAAGTTAATGAAGCTACTCTTTTCTGTGGGCAGTTTCTGGGTAGAGAGCATTTCTTTTAAGCTCTTGAGATCCATTAATATTACTAGTTGCAAAAGTGAGTACCTTTGTTCCCAAGGAAGATTGTAGGCTGGGGAGGTCTCAGGGAAAGATAGACAAATTGGACAGAGCAACCCCCTACTAAGTATTTGTTGGTTCTTGTGACTATCAGAGAGTGAGTCTGGATAGGAAACAATAAGGAATTGTCTGAGAGCTTTATTAAGGAGTGTAAGTGTGTGACATGTGGAATGAGGGAGAAAGGCTGGAAAAATCTTGATGACATGAGAAACAGGAAGGAAGCCCCACACTCTGGAATCAGCTTGAAATCTTTGCTGGTGGCAGATTAAGAATTTTAGCAGAATTAGCTGTTTGCTTTCTTTCTTCCCCGCCATTAATTCCTAGAACTCCATGGCTTTCTAGGAATCTCACCAGAAATCTTACATACAAGGAAAAGTCATGTCTTAAACCCTTGTGCAAACTTAGTGGCTTCTGGTTTGATTGTACCTGATTGTAATTACATCTAAAGCATCTTTTAAGGTACCTCTTACGTCTCTATTAGTCTCTATTATCTGAAGAGACAGAAGGAAAGAGAAACAGGTTTCCTAGCAACCTTTTAAGATGTAACTTGAGAGTCACAAGAGATTATATGCAGCTAATGCAAAGACAATTAATTGCTTACTGTCCTTGAGCCCAAGATTCATATTTCTGCACATCTTTCTCCTACTCCTACATGGATGGCACCTACCCCCATTGGGGTGCCTTTGTGTGTGTGTGTGTTTCCTTTTCTCTTTACCCTAGTGCTAAAGCCTATACTGAAAAAAAAAAACAAAAACAAAAAACTACTTCCAGTGGAATTTCCAACTCTGCCTCGTTATACTAATTATCCATCGAGTTACTTTTAGTGTCAGAGCCACAAAGCCAGGTTGGGCCTGAGTTGATGTCTCTAAAAGTCTAGCAGAACTGGTAAGGCTGTGAATGGTAGCAATGTGGAGCTGTGTCTCTCTAACCTCTAAAGGACGAGTGCACATACTCTTGGAGCAGATTGTAGCAAAACCAGGTTTGGGACATTAGTTTCCGTCTGCAGACATAGGGATGAAGCAATTTTTCATGGACTAAGATGTGGAAAATGCAATTGATGTTCAGAATGGATTGGTGAGTTTCTGGGATTCCCCTATTCCATCTTTATACAAGGTTTTCATTTGTGTCATCTTGTCAGATGCATCATTGCAATGGCTCAAATGTCATGGATATGCATTATAATGAAGCAAAAGGCAGTTACCAGTTGTCAGGGTCAGCTATGTTGGTCCCAGTAGGTTCTGACATGGTCTTGTTTTCCAGAATTTGGACAGTTGCTTGATGTTCTGATGTGATGTTCCTGTTCTGTAACACCCATTAGCCACATGGACATAAGGCTTACCCTTTTCCCTGTGCTGTGTAGCCAGCCTCCCTTTGAATCTGAAGATCCTCTGTGTATGCAGGACACTGTCCAGCACACCGAGATCATACAGTGGAAGATTGCAATAATGCTATATCAACCCAGCGTTCTGTTGAGTTTTTAAACTAGTCAGTTTATTGAAAAAATAGACTGCTCACAGGGATCCTGACACTTATTAAAATAAGAAAATATTCCCCTGGAGTAAAAATAAGCAAAACTCCTGCCCAGAGGTAGATCCTATTTCTTCCTGTCTATCTAACAATTAGCACATGCTGTAGAGAGAAGTGTGCTTCTGAATATCAAGTGAGTGATCTGAAACCCGGAATATATTCTGACAGGAAGACTGGAGCTTTCTTAGGTAAACATACCTCCCTACTGACTGCTCTCCAGCAGAAGGTCAACATACACACACACACACACACACACACACACACACACACACACACACATACAGTTCCTGGGAAGGAATAAGTCTAATTCTATCATTGCTGCTTCTGCCATTATTTCTGCTTCTTGCATCAGCATTTTTCTCTGTGTGCCTGGCTGTTAGGATACCATCAGGGTCTCTGGCAGATTCAGCCTTTCTGGAAATCGGAGTGAGTGAGTGTAGAGTAGCCTAGTTTGCTTCTGACCATTTTGAGAAGCATCATGACCAGAAGCAACTTTTTGAAGGGTTTATTTTATCTTTCAACTTACAGTGCATCATGAAGGAAAGCCAGGATGGGAATTCAAAGGAGAAAACTGAAGGTAGGAACTGAAACGAAGATCACAGTGGAGTGCTGCTTTGTAAGCTTTCTTTCCTGGCTCCCTTAGCCTGCTTTTCTATGCAGCCCAAGACCATCTGCCCACAGACTGGCTTACAGGCTAATCTGAAGAAGACAATTGAGGTCCCTCCTCCACATGTGTCAGGACAAAAACTAACTATAATATCATAGTGTCTGTGATTTTTGTTCTCCCAGGGTCATCACACACACAAATAGAAAGGCATATCTTGACACTTGAAGGAAATAGAGGATGGAGGAAGTGGTGAATGTATATGCTAGGGACATTTTAACACTCTCCAAAACGTCCAAAAATATGATATACCAACCACAGAGAAAACTTGACCAAGGACTCAGCGAGATACCTGTGGCTCTTTCGTCCAATGTGTCACCAGATTTTTCTTTTGACAATATTTTGAAAAGTGCAGAGAAAATTCTGATTGTTGACTCTATGTCAACACCAGAGCTTTAATAATTGTGGAGAGAAAAAGCATCTGAGAAATCCTTATACAATAAAAGACACAAGGCTTCCAAATGCACATACACTGTGCTAATAAGAAAATATCTGGATGTAAAACTAAGAACTGCCATTTGTGCTTGCTAACACAGAGCACATACATGCATCCATATGTGATCACACATTCACATTCTTCAACATCTATTGCAAATGATGGATGAATAAAGATTCCCAAAACCCTATAAAATGAATGAAAATTATAAGATAGAAGCAATTTGCATTCTTTGCATAAAGAAATACATTCAGCCCTTGGAAGTATAGTTCCCAATGTCAGCATCCATGGTCTATATGAATTGAAGACTACAACAGAATTCACAGGTTTTTTTTTTTTACTTCAAGTCTATATTAATTTCTTTCTTTGAAAGATAAAATACCTAACCAAAGCAAATTATGAAAAGAAAAGTACATTTATCTGGAAGTTGAAGTGGAAGACCCATATTACAAGAAAGTCTTTATATCAAGAGAGTGAGCCTGCTGGTCACATTGTTTCTGCAGTAAGGAGACAGCAGAGTGAATGCCCTGCTTGCTTGACTAGCTTGTTACTTTTGATACAGCTAGGGATCATGCCCCATGAACAGGCTATACATTTAGGGTAGGTCTTCCAGCATCAATTAACATGATTTAGAAAACTGGATCCATACATATCCAGAAACTATCTCCAAAATGACTCTGTTTTCTATCCAGTTGATAATCAATATTAACCATCCCAAATTATTCACTTGATTAATACTCTGGAGAAATTTAAGTCCAAGAAGCACTGAATTTGTCTGTGTTATGGGTCACATGGGTGCATTTCTCTGCTTAGCGATTTTCCTTTCAACAACCCCTTTCAACTCCATTTGGAAATTTTAATTGAAGCATAGTATAAAATGTCAACATAATGAATTAATTAGTCAACAAATAAGTGACAGTTATGAGATATGAGTTACAGATATGGTGGTGAGTGACTACAATTCTAGCACTGAGGAAAGGAACTAAAATAGAAGGATCATAAGTTAGAAGCCAGCCTCTGCTATACAATATAAATGTAATTTCTATTCTCCTGTTGTAATTGTTCTCTCTGAGGCTTACTGCCTTAGTCTGCTAACCTATGCCTAGTCATGGAAGCTTCTAGCCACTGCATAATTTTATCTAGGCCTAGGATGCTTTCAGCCTCTGAGACTTACTGTTGAATAAGCTCATCCTTTCTAATTCTTTCTGAACTCTAGGTGGCTAGTTCAACTTAGCTGCTCTGGCTCAAACTCCTCTCCCAGCTGACTGATTCAATCTGGCTTCTCTCAGCTTCTCCTGAATTGCTTTGCTTGGCCTCAAACTAACACTAGCAACATATTTTAATCTTCTGGTTCCTTCTCATTTTCTGGCTCATTCTGTCTTCACAAGTGTTTAGCTTATTCTCTTTTCAACTCTGTCTCTGTAAAACTCCCCTGATAAAACTGCCTCCTCTGTCTCTGCACAACTCCCTTAAGGGGCTACTCTTTCTGTTCTCATGAGAATTGGGCATTTCTTATTCTGCCAAATCTTTCTCTGATTCATCACTTCATGTACTTCATTAAGGGTGTGCATGTATTTCAACTAGAGAGATTAAAAGTGTGTGCTAAGGGCTGAGTCACACCACAACTAAAACCAGGTTTTTTTTTTCCAGTAAATAATACAACTTCAGGATTCACAGTCCTGTAACAATGTAGAAATAGCCTTGGAAGTTAGGAAGGAATGGGGAATTGTTGCAGAAAGGAAGGAAAGAAGGAAAGAAGGAAGGGAGAAAGAGAGCAAGAGAGAAGGGGAAAGGAAGGAGGGCAGAAAGGAAGGAAACGGTGAGAGAAAAAAGAAAGGAAAGGGGGATGGAAAAGAAAAAAGAATTATTAAGAAATTATTTCTTGCTGTTTTCTGTCAGTCTAGAAAAATAGGCTAAATAGCCTGTATGTATATTGAATCTTACATAAAGCAAATAATTGCAACAAACACTAATATAAGTATTCAATGAATTAAGTAATAAACCTATCCAAAGAAGACAGCACACATTTAACATCTGTGTCATAGAAGCTCACCATGGCATAAATAAGATGTGCAACAAAACAAACAAACAAAAATTAATGATATTTTAGAGGGTAATTTTAGGGGTCAAAACTTCCATGAATAATTATGGTCAAAGCTCTAAGTTATAAGAATATTAATGGGGCCAGTGAGATGGCTCAGTGGGTAAGAGCACTGATAGCTCTTCCAAAGATCATGAGTTCAAATCCCAGCAACCATCTGGTGGCTCACAACCACCCATAATGAGATCTGACACCCTCTTCTGTTGTGTCTGAAGATAGCTACAGTGTACTTATAATAAATAAATAAATAGATAAATAATAAATAAATTTTTAAAATGTTTAACAAAAAAGAATATTAACGTGCTTATTAGTAACAAATAATAATAGAATAGTCACTTGTAGCTACATTAGGCAAACCCTTCTTAGAACAGAATCTAAGAACTAGCAATAACAGCAAATGCAATTAACACACAACTAGAGTACTGTGCTTAGCAGGATTATACTGGGAAACCTAAGACCTGTTGAACCATGGGAACAAAGCAATCATGGGGTAGTAACACTCTGAGTGGGTTCTTTGAAGAGCTGAGTACAGTTAAGCCACCGGTGTTGGATGTTACAGAGGTGGCATTGGGTTCTTGGCAAGCTGGCCTGGAATAAAGGAAGTAATTACGTCACGACATTTGTCACACCATGCAGCAGGTGGAGATTTCTCAGAAAGCCACTTAATGTCACATCAGGACAGTAACTCTTCTGTTGAGAGCCACCTGCAACATAAAGCTTGAGAAGAATTCAAATTCCCATAGATGTTTTGATTATGCTAAGAAAAATACAGATCCCATGAGAACTGACCAAGAGCCAAATAAGGAAGGGATTGCTTAATATGCAGTGGAAATGATAAGCAATTAGAGACCAGCAAACATTACAAACACTATTTACCAAGCTTAGAGAGAAATGGCTCATGGGATGTAGACCAGATGGATATTTGATATTATTTGTCTCAGTTATTATTCCATTACTATTTTCCCCCAAATAAAGATAAGAACTATTTATCATGTGTTTATTGTATGCCCACTAGTAGGCTTTCTGCTTAAAAAAAAAATCTTCAGATAGTTTAATGAGCATTTAAATAAAGGGAAAGGTTAATTCTTCCAGCTGTCCTATAAGCATTACAATGAGAACATACAATGTTACTGCTAAGGGATGAAGCAGTTAAAATAAAAAGGATTGCCTTATTCTGAATCTATGAAGTTTACATTCAGCTGCATTGTGTAGGAAGTTGATGAAAGAATTAAGTCAAAAGCTAATAATGAACACTAAGGGTAGAACTGAAAGAGGAATGGGAGAAGTATGATGAGAGAGTTGGTTGAAAGAAGTTCAACCAGGGGAGTTTGAATAAGATCTGAGGCATGAAAGTCACATGAGCAGTGAATCTGACACATGGAACTTGAATAAGCTAGGAGTACTAGATGTGGCTGAGATTCTGGCATTAATATACCTGTCTGTATGACATCTGCCCGAGATCTTCTGGCTTTTAGAGTCTCTGTTGAGAAGTCTGGTGTAATTCTGATAGGTTTGGCTGGGCAGTGGTGGCACATGCCTTTAATCCCAGCACTTGGGAGGCAGAGGCAGGTGGATTTCTGAGTTTGAGGTCAGCCTGGTCTACAGAGTGAGTTCCAGGACAGCCAGGGCTACACAGAGAAACCCTGTCTTGAAAAGCAAAAAAAAAAAAAAAAAAAATTCTGATAGGTCTGCCTTTATATGTTAATTGACTTTTTCCTTACCACTTTTAATATTCTTTCTTTGTTCTGTGTACTTGGTGTTTTGATTATTATGTGATGAGAAGAATTTTTTTTCTGGTCCAATCTATGTGGTGTTCTGTAAGCTTCTTGTATGTTTATAGGCATCTCTTTCTTTGGGTTAGGGAAGTTTTCTTCTATAGTTTTGTTGAAGATATTTACTGACCCTTTGAGTTCGGAATCTTCACTCTCTTCTATATCTATTATTCTTAGGTTTGGCCTTTCCATTGTGTCCTGAATTTACTGGATATTTTGGATTAGAAGCTATTTGCACTTTGTATTTTCTTTCACTGTTGTGTCAATGTCTTCCATGGTATCTTCTATGCTTAAGATTTTCTCTTCTACTCTTGTATTTTGTTGGTGATATTTGTATCCGTGATTCCTGATCTCTTTCCTAGGTTTTCCATCTCAAGAGCTGTCTCCCTTTGTGATTTCTTTAATGTTTCTATTTCCATTTTTAGATCCTGGATGGTTTTGTTCAATTCCTTCACCTGTTTGTGTTTTCCTGTATTTCTTTAGGGGATTTGTGTTTCCTCTTTAAGGGCTTCTTCCTGCTAACCTGTGTTCTTTTGTATTTCTTTAAGGGAGTTATTTATGTCCTCCTTAAGGTCCTCTATAATCTTCATGAGATGGGATTTTGGATCAGAATCTTGCTTTCTGGGTATGTTAGGGTCTCCAGGGCTTGCTGTGGTGAGAGAACTGGGTTCTGATGTTGCCAAGTGGAATTGGTTTCTGTTGCTTATGTTCGACCTGACTGTGGCAGACCTCCTGGGAGTCAAGCTGACTCTGGGTATGGGGGGTGGGTGCTAGAGCTCACAGTTTGATCCCATGCAATTATAGACTGGAAGGAAGATGTGCCTCTAAGAGGTCAGGAGGTCCGGTGTCCTTTGGGCTGAAGCTGGGTGGGGATTGCAGTAGTGAGGTAGGGGGTTGCGGTAGGGGGTATTGGAGGGTAGGTGTCCCAGTTAGGACAAGTACTGGGGAGGAGGTAATTTACCTGTGAGCATGGTAGTGTCGGAATTTCTGGAGATCAAGCTGTCTCTCTGTGTATATGTGAGGGAAAGGCTGCAGCACACAGCTCCCTGCTCCCTTGCAGTTGCAAACCAGAAGGACTATGTGTCTTTGGCAGGGTGGGAGGTCTTATGTCTTCTGGGCTGGGGGAGGTCCCATGTAGGCCAGGTAATGGGGTGCCAGGGGACTCACCTTTGTGCCTGGGGGTGTTTAAACTCCTGGGGGTCAAGCTGTCTCTGGGTATGAGCAGGAGGGTGGCCTAGAGCACAGGATCTGCTTCCAGGAGCAGGAAACACATGGACAAAAAATTGTGCAGAGACCAAAGGAAAGGGCATCCAGAGACTGACCCACCCATCCCATCTGCAGACACCATATCTCGACACTACTGTTGATGCCAAGAAGTGCTTGCTGACAGGATCCTGGTATAACTGTCCTCTAGAGGCTCTGCCAGCACCTGATGAATGCAGATGTAGATACTCACAGCCGACCAATAGACTGAGCCTGGGGACCCCAATGGAAGAGTTAGGGGAAGGACTGAAGGAGCTGAAGGGGATTGCAACTCCATAGGAAGAACAACAATATCAACTAAATGGATCCCCCAGAGCTCCCAGGGGCTAAATCGCCATCCAAAGAGTACACATGGATAGGTCCATGGCTCTGGCAAACTATGTAGCAGAGAATTGCCTTATCTGGCATCAATGGGAGGGAAGGCCCTTGGTCCTGTCGAGGCTTGTTACCCCAGTGTAGGGGGATGCTAGAGGGATGAGGCAGGAGTGGGTGTGTGGGGAGAATCCTCTTAGAGGCAAAGGGGAGGGGGATAGGATGGGAGGTTTGCAGAGGAGAGACCAGGAAGGAGGGCAACACTTGAAATGTAAATAAATAAAATAAATAAATAATAATAATAATAATAATAATAATAATAATAATAAAGGATATACCTGTCATGAGGATGCTGGCTTGATATCTCTTTAGAATGTCCTACACTTGAGATTGTGAATGTCAAGAAAAATGTGAGGCTTGTGCAGTGTTGTTGTGGTCCCAGGCAGTTCCTTTTTTGATAATGAGTATCTACATGGTTGTGACTTCAGACATCTAGGGTCTGGGTAGTCTGACATCTACTTTCTGATTTTATGCACAGAATGAACTCTCAGATTAAAGTGATCCAATCAACCAGGACTTTTGATCTTCCCTATTATCCTATCTGCACACACATGTTAATCTATAGAAAACTATGGGAATTATGAGCTAGGGTGATAAGGACCCATCTGGCATTGTGCCTATACCACATCAAATTCTTAAACATCTTTTCCAGAGATATTCCAAAAAATTTGCATATTCTCCTAATCTGATGACCCTCTTTGTCCTACTTTTCCCTTGCCAACATAAACTTCAACACAGCATCTAAATTAGCATGTCAAACAAGTGGGCTATTAGGCCATTGGGTATAAGAGTTCATCTGCTACCATCTTGTTAATGTTATGCAAGAAGAATTTGAAGCTTAGCTAATGGACTATGTTTTATAAACCCAGCTGGTTCTCAATTATCCTGACTAACCAGGCACACAAACTCCCTAAGAACAGTGACAAAGAGGTCTCAAGCTGTTTTCTGCATAACAAAGCTACAGAAAGAATCTAGATCTCTCCCCATGAAGTGGGGATTCCTTGATTGAAATTCTGCACTTACATTTCTGAGTGGTACTGATAACATTTAATTACTGAGCTGTAGCCAGAGCAGATGCATTGAACTTCAGAAAATTGAAGAGACCAGCAAGGTCCCAAGTTAATAGACCATTGTAGCCATACAAATAGGTCATATAAACCTAATGTATGTATCAGAGACAAACCTCTGAACAGAGTGGGCAGATAGCCAGCTAACTTTGAGAAATAGGTGTATTTGTAGTGATTAGATCTGAACATAAAGCTCTGAAATACATACAGATTTACTAGATTGATAGTATATGTGCATGCATATATACAATGAAACATAACTTGATGTTTTCTCCATCCAATTCCTGGTCCTCCAAAACCAATTTTTGTCATAAGCTATTTATCATCTTATAAGTAAGATTGTCTCTAAGATAATTCCTTGGAAGAATTCTAAGTTAGTTTCCACAATTCTGAGTTCCAACCAACTGTTGTTGCAGGAACTGTAGAAAAACTGTTGTTTTGACTGCGGAACATCCACAAAGGAAAAGGGAGCATGCTAAAACAGTTCTGTCTAAAATTCCACGCATTAGGGAACTTCACCTATTTCAACATGGAAATGTGTTGCAATTATTACCAACAAAGTCAAGTGTCTTTCATTAGTGAAGTCTGTTCTTCAGGAATATACATTGTTTCCTAATTGTGATGGCTTCCCTCACTCCTGTAACCTACTGTAATTTTTCCCACAAGGTTTATTAAGTAATTTTGTCTAAAGCTGCTCAGAGACCAGACCTTCTATGTAATACTTCCTTTTTTGTTAATTCAGAGTAGTGCATGTTCAGTGATGCCTAAATATTAAGCCAGCTTTATTAATCTCATGAAATAAGATTGGAAGTATAAAAATGTTTTCCAGATGCAGTAGAAATGGGTCACTTTGGTCTCTTCAAGACACTGACTTTTCCATGGTCACAATCCACCCCCCCATGAGTATCTGTACTGTGTTAGAAGCTCTGTGTCAATTGCCTAACCTCAATCCTCTGAGAAACTTGGGGAGACCCACTTTGGAGCTTTAAAGTTGAATAACCTAGATGCCATTGACATAGCTCACCTCTAGCTTTTATTTACTATGGACTGTGGCTAAAAATATGATTGCAAGCAGAGATGAAGGTTTTTACATGGGACCACATATTCAGAGACCTATAGGATTCAGGTACCAGTGAGGGGGCAAGAGTGGGTGCCATGAGTGGCTAGAAAGTTCCTGACTCAGCTAAAGCTATAACAATGTTATTATTATTATTATTATTATTATTATTATTATTATTATTATTATTTGGGTATTCAAGCAGGGCTTCTCTGTATAGCCCTGGCTGTCCTGGAACTCACTCTGTAGACCAGGCTGGCCTTGAACTCAGAAATCTGCCTGCCTCTGCCTCCCAAGTGCTGGGATTAAAGGCATGTGCCACCACTGCCCAGCTCAATTTTGATATTTTAAAATTTAAAATTTATTTGTGGTTTGTATAATAATGGCTCCCATAGGTACCGAGATTTGAATGCTTGATCACCAGAGAGTGTCACACCAGGGAGATGTGGCCTGGTTAGAGTAACTGCTATGATCTTGTAGGAGGAAGTATGTCATTGGAGATGGAGTTTGAGGTTTTAGAAGCCCAATCCAAGTACAATGTTGATCTATTTCTGCTGCTTAAAGATCTGGATGTAGAACTCTCAGCTACTTCTCCAGCACCATGTCTACTAGTGTGCCACCATGATATTCACCATGATGATGATGGACTAAACCTCTGAAACTGTGAGAAAGCACTGACGGAATGCTTTTCTTCTATGAGTCTTGCCAGCATCATGGTGTCTCTTCACAGCAACTGAACACTGACTTAAGACACTATTATAAAGAGTAAAGAGACTACCTTAGTACAGGATACTCTTGCTTCCCCCAGGGCTATGCCTGGGGCACAGGTTAGAGGCCATATGATGTCCTTGCCCTACATATTTGCTACTGAGCCATGAGCTACAATTTAATCTAATGATATCTAACTGTTGACTACTTGTTTTTTGACAGTATCTCCAAATTCAGGTCTTGTGCCTGCCAAGGAGATTTTGGTGGACTTGACTCTCTATATGATGCCTGATAGAATGTGATATAATTAATATTTGAAAGAAATAGAAACATATCCTTTAGGAGAATGGTTCTCAACCTATGAGTCATCAGCCCCTTGGGATTTGAATGACCCTTTTTATGGCAGTCACCTAGGACCATCAGAAAACACAGATATGATATTTACATTAACAGTAGGATATTTACAGCTATAAATTAGCAATGGAGATAATTTTATGATTGAGGGTCACCACAACATGAAAATTTGAATTAAATAGTTGCAGCATTAGGGAGGTTGAGAACTACTATTTTAGGAGGTATTTAAAGGGGCTCAAATTTAGTAATAATATAGTAAAGATGCAATTATCAGAACACATTTCATGTTTCACTAATCCAACTGGAAAACACATCTTGGGTCTTTCTAACCCTCAGTAATACACCATACATGGGAGAGAGAAAACAGATCATGTGGCAGTGACTGCATTCATGGAGTTCACAACCTGACTATTCCATGTGTTTTATATTTTATTTACACCATTTAAATATTACCTAATAAGACAATTACAATGTCTGTATTTTTTTTTTCGAAAAAAGGCATAGTCTCCAGAGAATTTTTAAAATGTGGCAATTGGTTTGTTCTCATTCTGGCGACCAGTTTTGCACATACTACTTTCATTATATGACTTTATTTTTCTTTGCCATAATCTAATGGAATCTTGGAGAGAGCAAGGGCTACACAATTAGAACCATGCTTGAGCCATACCTGCCAAGTCAACAGAAAATGAGTAACTGATTAGGAATTGTGAGTGCTTCCATGAATTTGCATCAAGTGAGATAGGCTCTGAAAGTCTTCAACCTATTAGTAACTTCACTTGGAGATGAGTCAATATGTATTTTGCCTAATTTATGAGATAGTGTCTGGACTAGGAACAGGGTCAACGTGAGATGAACAGAGTAGAATGTAACAGCTTAGAGTAGTTATAAGGATTGTAAACCAGACTTTGCTCAATCCTAAGGCAATTTCTGGGGCAAGAAAAGAGGAAGAAAATTTGGATTCAGACCAATTTCCCTTCACCTTAGCAACGGTGCATGCTGATAGGAGTTTGGTAATCCTAATCCTTTATTTTACATAAAAGTTCAATTAGAATATTAAATAATCTGACTCTTACTTCTTCCTTGCAAAGAGTGAAAAACCTATATATATATAATATAGTGATGATTATACCTGTTATATTTTAAATATGTAACATAAATATATAGCATATGAACATGGCATTAATAAAGGACATTAATTATTTTATAATTTTTACAAAAATAGCATAATTTTAACTAACTTTGAGAGTTTACCAAGTATATTTAGAAAGCAAATTATGAAAGGTATCTTGTTTTATACAAATCTTTCAATGTTTTAATGTAATATAATTAATGAATTTATATATATGTTATATGTTATATATATATAATAAATAATGTTATTTAATGTAATCAAAATGCTTGCAAGAGCATAGGAGGATTATTTGATATTTACCAAAATATTTTTTTTCTTTTAGATATTTTCTTTATTTACATGTAAATTTCTCCATTCCCAGTTTCC
>NW_022196914.1:62624822-62636521 GCF_008632895.1 Mastomys coucha | reverse complement strand
TGGGTATATGCCCAGGAGTGGTATAGCTGGGTCCTCCGGTAGAACTATGTCCAGTTTCTGGAGGAACCACCAAACTGATTTCCAGTTTGCAATCTCACCAGCAATGAAGTAATGTTCCTCTTTTTCCACAACCTCTCCAGCATCTGCTGTCACCTGAGCTTTTTATCCTAGCCATTCTGACTGGTGTGAGGTGGAATCTCAGGGTTGTTTTGATTTCCCTGATGACTAAGGATGTTGAACATTTCTTTAGGTGCTTCTCAGCCATTCAGTGTTCATCAATTGAGAATTCTTTGTTTAGCTCTGTACCCCATTTTTAATAGGGTTATTTGGTCCTCTGGTGTCTAACTTCTTGAGTTCTTTGTATACATTTTACCAAAATATTTTAAAATTACAAAATATTAAACATTAAAATAATCTCACATTATGAAAACATCTCCTAACAGAGATTCATAGCCATCACACTAGACTGGACCTTATGTAGGCAATTTTTATGCTTCTCCTTGTTTTTCATGCCAGTGCCTCTAGACTAGCTCTTAGGCATACATTTGCCTGCTCCCCTGACCGCCTCTCTTATCCCACCTCCATTCCCTCGAGACTTGACCCCTTGGTGCAGAGCAGAGTTCAGAGTCCCCATAGTTATTTTCCACTTCCTCTTGGCCAGAATCTAAGGATCCCACAGCTACACATTTGTTTAAGATCCAGAGTGAGTAAAAGCAACTAAAAAAAAAAAAAAAAAAAAAAAAAAAAAAGGAACACTCACCCTACAACAACAACAGGACAGGTAATTATACCAAGAGGACAGGTAATTATACCAAGAAACACTTCAAAGATCAATAATTGCAGATGTCTAGATCCCAGTTCAAAGCATAAGCATTAACAATCCACACAACATGCTTCCTCCAGAAGCTAGCAACCCTATTGTGTTATGACCTGAGAAAAGCGATTTATCCAAAGCTCAAGATATGCGCTTCAAAACAGCAATTATGAATATATTGAAGGACCTTAGAGAAGATATGAATAAATGCTTTAATGAAGACCATAAAAACAGCAACAGTTGAATAAAGTAATACAAACAATTTAAAACATGAACATAGAATTCAACAACAACAAAATGGAACCACTAAAGAAAACCCAGCCTGAAATAAAATTGGAAATTAAAATCTCAGGTTTTCAAACAAAAACCTAAGATAAAGCCTTGCTTACAGATTAAAAGACAAGGAAGAAAGAACTTCCAGTCTTGGAGACAAGGCAGAAGAAATATATAGCTCAGTTGAAGAAAAATTTAAATATTAAAAAAAAATCTAGGCACAAAACATTCAGTAAATCTGGAATACTCTGAAAGACCAGTTCTATGAATGATAAATACAGAGAAGGAGAAGAAATCTGAGTCAAAGACACAGAAAATATGTTTATCAAAATCATCAAAAAATCCTGATTCTAAAAGTAAAAAAAAAAATGCTATCAATATGTAAGAGACATACAAAAGAGCAAATAGACAGGACTAGAAACACTCCAGATACATAAACAAAATACTAGGTGTTCAGAACAAAGAAAGGATAATAGAAGCTGCAATGCAAAAGACCAAGTCATATAAAGGCAGGTCTATTATAATAACATGTGACTTTTCAATGGAGAGATGGAAATCTAGAAGGACATAAACTAGTGATCTACAAACTGAGTGATCCCAGGTGCCTGGTCAAACTAGTATACCCAACCAAACTAGCAATCACAGTTAACAGAGAAAGAAAACTATTTTATAATTTAAAAAAAAAATAAGCAAATTCTGTCTACCAAGCCATCTTTAGATAAAGAACTAGAAAGCGAACTTCAGTTTGAAGAGAGTTTAACAGTTTAGAAGTTACAAGGAATAAATAATCCCAGAAGATTTCATCAAAAAGGTAGAGATGGGGGGAACACAAAACAACAAAATAACAAAATCTAATAAAAATTACCCAGTAATAATGCTCAATTTTAATCACCCCCCTCCAAAAAAGACACTGAGTAATGGATTGGATTATGTCTTAATTATTGTTCTATTGCTATGTAGAAACATCATGACCAAGACAACTTATAAAAGGTAGCATTTAATTAGGAACTGTTTACAGTTTCAAAGGGTTAGTTCAGTATCATCAGGATCGGAACAAGGCAGCAAGCAGACAGGCATGAGGCTGGAGATGTAAGTCAGAGCTCACATGACCTGCATGTGCAGGCAGAAAGAAAGGCACAGAGGTTGGGGAGGGAGAAAAAGGGAGGAGAGAGTGAGACAGAGACAGACAGATAGAGACAGAGATAAAAAGACAGAAAGACAGAGAGATGGACTTACTGACTGGGTTTGATATGGACTTTTGAAGACTCAACAAGGTCATACCATCCAATCCTTCCAAATAGTTCCACTAACCAGGAACCAAGTATTGAAACACATGAGCTGATAGAGGCCATTCTCATCCTAACCACCACAGATGAAAAACAAACAAACAAACAAACAAACAAACAGAAAACCAGGATTCGTCTTTCTGCTGGATCCAAGAAACATACTTCACCATCAAGAACAGACATCATCTTAGATAGAAAAAGGCATAGCTATTTTAATATCTGTCAAACTAAGGTTCAAACAAAACAAATCAAAAGAGACAGGAAAAGAACACTTCAGAGCCATTAAAAAAAATTCACCAAGAAGTCATTACAAAACCATGCATTTATGCACCAAATACAGGGGCAGTGATGTTCTTGAACAAAACATTACTACAGCTAAAATCACATATTGGCTTCACACAATGATTGTAGTACTTTCAATATGTCACTGTCACTAATATAAAGGTCGTCCAAACAAAGCCTAAACACAGAAGTGATGAGTTAAATAATGCCATAAATCAAATAGACTTAACAGAATATTTCACCCAAACATAAAATGTATTCTTTCTTCTCAGTAGCTCATGAGATTTTCTCCAAAATGTATTACATATTAAGATACAGAGCAAGTTTAAAAAGTTATAGGAAATTTGAAAAAGAAAAGAAAGAACAAAACAAAACAAAAACCATTCTGCATCTTATCTGACCACCATGAATAAAAGTTGGGTATCAACAGCACAGAATTAGCAGAAGCTAGAAATACGAATGTAAGCCAAACAACCTAATGATGAATGTTAAATGGATAGAGGCAGAAATCAAGAAGGAAATTAAGAACTTTTTAGAATTGAGTGAAAATGAAATCATCATATACAAAACTATGGCACATGTGAAGCCATTTCTAAGAGGCAAGTTCATAACACTAAGCATATTTAAAAGAGATTTCATATTAATACTATTAGTACACTTGAAAACTCTAAAAAAAAGAAGAAGAAAGGAAAATTGATGCCCCAAAAGAGAAAGTAAAAATAAATAATCAAACTGAAAGTCAAAATGAATAGAATGGAGTTAAAGAAACAAAAACAATGCAAAGAATGAACAAAATTGATACTTGGTTCTTTGAAAAAATTGACAAGATTGATAAAATGTTAGGTAAACTAAATAAGAAACAGAGAAAATCTAAATGAAATATGAAAAGGAAACATTAAAATAGGCTCTGAAGAAATTCAGAAAACTATAAAGACTTTAAAAATCTATATTCCAATGAACTGGAAAACATAAAAAGAAAAAATATATACTTCTTGGTACATATGACACATCAAAGTAAGGACAAGATGAAATAAACAATTTAAATGAACCTATAACTCTAGGGAAATAGAAGCAGTAGTTTAAAATCTCCCAAATAAGCAAACAAACAAATAAACAAATCTGAGGGCCAAATGGATTAAGTACAAAATCCTACCAGATATTCAAAGAACTAATGGCAATATTTTTTAAATTATTTCATAAACCAGAAGCAGAATGAAGATCTTCTAATTATATTTTATAAAGCCACTACTACTCTATGACAAAATTACACAAAGACCTGACCAAAAAGGGGAAGAAAAAGAAATTTATAGACCAATAACCCTTATGAACATAGATGTGAAATTTGACCAGATGTGAAACCAAATTCAAGAACACATCAAAAAGATTATCTGTCATCACTAAGTTGGCTATGTTGTAGAGTCACAAAATATTTTAACATACATAAATCAATAAATGTAATCTACTACATAGACTAATGACAAAGACCATATGATAATCTAATTAGATGAAGAAAAAGTCTTTGACAAAAATAAAAAACCCCTTCATAATAAAAGTCCAGATACTAGAGATACTAGAGATAGAAGAATATACTTCAAAATAATAAAGATAATTCACATCAAGCCTACAGACAACATTATACTAAGTGGAGAGAAACTCAAAGCATTTCCACTAAAATCAGGAACAAGAAAAGGCTGACCACTACATCATATATATTCAATATGGTACTTGAAGTCTTAGCTAGAATAATAAGACAACTGATAGAAATTAAGAGGATACAAACAAGAAAAGAAGTCAAAGTATCCTTATTTGCAAATAAAATGATTATATAAACATAGGTCCCTAAAAACTTACTAGGAAAATTCTACAGTTTCAACAAAGGGGTAGGATAAAAAGTTAACACAAAAAATCAGTAGACTTTCTATGCACAAATTACAAATGTACTGAGAAAGAAATCAAGGACATAATACCTGACACAATAGCCTAAAAACAAACAACAAATAAAAACCAAAACAAAACAGAACACACACGGGGCAGTGGTGGAACACTTTAATTCCAGCACTTGGGAGGCAGAAGCAGGCAGATTTCTGAGTTCAAGGCCAGCCTGGTCTTCAGAGTGAGTTCCAGGACAGCCAGGGCTACACAGAGAAACCCAGTCTCGAAAAACAAAATAAAACAAAACAAACAAACAAACAAAAAACCAGAACACACACACACACATACACAAACTTGTGATAACTCTGACCAAGCAAGTGGAAGGTTGTATAATAACTTTATGACCTTGAGCAAAAGTTCTTAAGAAGAAAAGGTTTTCCATGTTCATGGATCATTCCTACAATTAGCATAGTAAGAGGAGTGGCCTTCTAACCAAATGCAATCCACAGATTCAATGCTCTCCTCATGAAAACTTCAGCACAATTCCTTTCAGCATTTGGAAAACAATATTCAACTTCCTGTGGAAATAAGAACCCAGATGGTAAGACAATCCTTAATAATTAAAGACATGCTTGATATGTCAGTATTCTAGATTTCAATTTATATTACAGAGCTATAGTAGTAAAAACATCATGGAATTGGCATACAAGCAGACATATTATAGCTTTTCCAAGGTCTCACCAAGAAAGACCCTTCCCATATGTACTCTCTTCCCAACTCTAGGACTAACCCAGAGTTCACATTCAGTAATTGCCCTTAACATGGATTCTACCCAACAATAGACATTGAAGAGAACTCAAGCTGAAATGAAAATATACTTGAAAAATCCAATAACTCAAATAGGAAACTCAAAGGAAAGCCATGCAAGTACAATGAATTAAACAGAAAATAGATATAAGGACTCAAAAGTTAAAATAGAGAATATAAAAGAAAAAAAGAAACGAAATGCCAGATATCATGACAAAAACTAAACCTTCTAATTATAGGCATATTTGAAAGAGAAGAATGTCAAGTCCAGTCACTGGCATACATGGGTGCTTCAGTTAGAGCACAGAGCAAAGAGTCCCTAACTCAAGGATAGATATAGGCATGTAGGTACAAGAAGCACGCAGAACACCAAATAGACATCACCAAAGAACAGAATCACTATGGCATATCATAGTTAAAACACTAAGTAAATATAACAACGAACATGTATTGAAAATGGTGAAAAAATTAACTCATATAAAGAGAAAAAGCCATCAAAATAAAAGCTGATTTCTCAATGAGAATTTTGAAAGCAAGAAGAAACTGGAGCAATATGTCTCAAGTCCTAAAAGACTATGATGGTTGATCTAGACTAATATACCTAGCAAAACTATTTTCCATAATTGAAAGAGAAAGAAAACTTTACACAATATAAACAGCCTAAAAATACCCAACAAATCAAACATAAGAAAACACCAGAAATACTGTTTTGGGATGAAGAAAGGAGTGAATTTAGCACAAAGACTGTGAAAGAAACACAAAGCCATAATTATTAAAACGCAAAGTACCACTGGAAACACAGTATCATACAATATACACAATTAACAAATATTTCAATAATAACTTTAAATAACAATGGCCTCAATCCCCCAATCAAAAGACACAGATTGGATAGATGGACTAGAAAACAAAATCCAATTCTCAGTTGCTTATAAGAAACACATTTTAGCTTTAAAGATAGGCACTGACTTAGTATAAAAGTATAGAAGTATAAAAGGTACTCCAATTAAATCAAACAAGAAACCAATCAAGAGTTGTGATCTTAATAGCTAAAAAAATGACTTTAAGCCAAAACTAATCAGAAGAGATACAGAGGGACATTTTGTTCTAATTAAGGAAAAATGTAACCAAGTAGACATTACTATGTTAAACATATATGTTCCAAATTTTGGGATGTCAGATTTCATAAAAATATATAGTACTGAATTTAAAGACACAGATTAACATCAATCAATTAATTGTGATTCCAAAACACTCTTTCTCCAAATAGATGATCTGGACAAAAAAATAAAGAAACAGAGAACATCAGAATTAATTGACATCATTCATCAAATGGACTTAACAAATATTCAACCCAAACATCCAAGGATATACATTCTATTCAACAGCACATGGAAGATTTTCTAAAATAGATTGTATCCTGGAACAAAAAACAAAATTTACAATTTTAAAAAGTTTGAAATCACTCCTTCTATTCTGACCACATTGTAATAAAATTTAAAACTGACAATAAACAAGTATCTATGAAAAACATGAACTTATGGATATTAAACAACTCATTACTGAGTAATAAATGGATTAAAAATGAAACAAAAAAGAAATAAAAATGTTTCCTGGAACTAAATGAAAATGAAACACAACATGGCAAAACCTTTGGGACACATTGAAAGCATTCCTGTGAGAGAAATTTACAGCTCTAAAGACCTACATTAAAAAATCAGAAAGCACACAAATTAATGACTTAATGATGCAACTCAAATATTTGGAAAAACAAGAATGAAGCAAATCCAGTCAGTGGTAAGAAATAATAAAATTCAGAGCAGATAAATAGAAATAAAGAAGACAACACAAAGGATCAATGAAAGTAGGACCTGGTTCTTTGAGAAATTAAACAAGATTGACAAAACCTTGATGCAACTAACCAAAAGAAAGAAAGAGAAGACCCAAAAGAGAAATGATCAAGGGAACATTATAACAGATATCAAGAAAACTCAGAATACTATAAGGGAACATTTTTAAAAATCTGTACTTCATTATGCCAGAAAACCTAAAAGAAATAGATGAACTTCTAGACTCAGCCAAACCACCAAATTGAAACCAAGTAGAAGTCAACAGTCCAAATAGGCCTACAACATGTAAGATTGAAATAGTAGTAAAGTACCTTTCATTTCATGAACAACAACAAAACAAACAAACAAAGAAACAAAAGCAAGGCCAGATGGAGTCACGACAGAATCCTACCAGACCTTTAAAGAAAATCTCTATCTAAGTTTTCTTAATTCAAAAACATAGACGCAAACAAATAAAAAAGCTCCCCAACTCATTCTATGAATCCAATATCCCTCTAATACACAAACCAGGTAAATACACAGTAAGAAAGAAAATGACAAGGCAATATTCCTTAAAATATGCTCACTAAAATACTTGCATACAGAATATGTATGTACTCACCATGACCAAATTAGCAGGGATGGTTCAATATGTACAAGTCAATAAATGTAATAAATCACATGAATGTACTTATAGACAAAAATCATGTGATCATCTTAATAGATGCAGAAAAAGCCTTTGACAAAACCTACATACCTTCATGATAAAAGTACTAGTGACAGTTCCTGGAGCTGATCCTGTGCCACAGTGTTCTACACCCAAATACCGCCAGGAGAGAGCTGATCTCCCAGGAGTATGCACACACCTGTGAGCACAGGTAAGACCACCTCTTCTACTCAGAGGGACCCACCAGGAACCCTCAGGACACAGGAACTGAGGATCAGCCTTGAACAGGATCCTTCCAGTTTCCATCTGTACCCTAAGCTGATCCTGTGCCACAGTGCTCCATACCCAAACACCAATGGGAGAGAGCTAGACTCTCAGGAATGCTGACACACCTGTGAGCACAGGTAAGAACACCACTTCTGCTCAAACTCCTGGACCAAGAGGGACCCGCTCAGAGGCATCAGGACATAGGAACCAAGGAACAGCAGGGGACAGGATCCTTCTGGTTTCTGTCTACACCCTGGAAATGACACTCTGCCACAGCTCTCCATACCCAAATTCTTCCCCCAGAGAAGTGTTCCCCCAGGAGTACTGACACATAGGCTTGCAATAGGGACAAGCCACAGTCAACCAGCTAGCACCAGAGATAACCAGGTGGTGAGAGGCAAGGGCAAGAACATAAGCAACAGAAACCAAGGCTAATTGGTATCATCAGAACCCTGTTCTCCCACCACAGCGAGCCCTGTATGCCCCCAACACACCAGAAAAGCAAGGTTCTGATTTCAGATCTCATCTCAATAATGATAGTGGACTTTAAGAAGGACATAAATAACTCTCTTAAAGAAATACAGGAGAACACAGGTAAACAGGTAGAAGACCTTAAAGAGGAAACAAAAAAAAAAAAATCTTAACGAATTACAGGAAAACACAACCAAACAGATGAAGGAACTGAAAAAAAAAAAAAAAAAAAAAAAAAAAAACATCCAGGATCTAAAAATGGAAATAGAAACAATAAAGAAATCACAAAAGGAGACAACCTTGGAGACAGAAAACCTAGGAAAGAGATCAGGAGTCATAGATACAAGTGTCACCAACAGAATACAAGAGATAGAAGAGAGAATCTCAAGGAGAGAAGATACCATAGAAAACATTGACACAATAGTCAAAGAAAATGCAAAATACAAAAAGCTCCTAACCCAAAACATCCAGGAAATTCAGGACACTATGAGAAGACCAAACCTAAGGATAACAGGTATAGAAGAGAGTGAAGATTCCCAATGTAATGGGCCAGTAAATATCTTCAACAAAATTACAGAAGAAAACTTCCCTAACTTAAAGAAGGAGAGGCCTATAAACATACACAAAGCCTACAGAAATCCAAATAGATTGGACTAGAAAAGAAATTCCTCCCATCACATAATAGTCAAAACACCAAATGCACAGAGAAAGTATATTAAAAGTATTACGGGAAAAAGGTCAAGTAACATATAAAGACAGACCTATCAGAATTACACCAGACTTCTCACCAGAGATAATGAAAGCTGGAAGATCCTGGGCAGATGTCATACAGACCCTAAGAGAATACAAATGCTAGTCCAGGCTACTATACCCAGCAAACTCTCAATTACCATAGACAGAGAAACCAAGGTATTCCATGACAAAACCAAATTTTTACAATATCTTTCTATAAATACAGCCCTCCAAAGGATAATAGATGGAAAAATGACAACACAAGGAGGGAAACTACACCCTAGGAAAAGTAAGAAATTAATCTTATTTTAACAAACCCAAAAGAAAATAGCCACTGAAACATAAAAATACTGTCAAAAATAACATCTCTTAACATCAATGGACTCAATTCCCCAATAAAAAGACATAGACTAACAGATTGGATATGTAAACAGGACCCAGTATTTTGCTGCATATAGGAAACACACCTCAGTGACAAAGACAAACACTACCTCAGAGTAAAGGGCTGGAAAACTATTTTCCAAGCAAATGTCCCAAGAAACAAGCTGGGAGTAGCCATTCTAATATCAAATAAAATCAACTTTCAACCAAAGGTTATCAAAAATGATAATGAAGTATACTTTATACTTATCAAGGAAAAAATCTATCAAGAAGAACTCTCAATTCTGAACGTCTATGCTGCAAATGCAAGGGCATCTACATCTATAAAAGAAACTTTACTAAAGCTCAAAGCACACATTGCGCCTCACACAATAATAATGGGAGAGTTCAACACCCCATTCTCATCAATGGACAGATCATGGAAACACAAACCAAACAGAGACAAAGTGAAAGTAACAGAACTTATGGACCAAATGGATTTAACAGATATCTATAGAACATTTCATCCTAAAACAAAAGAATATACCTTCTTCTCAGCACCTCATAGTATCTTCTCCAAAATTAACCATATAATCAGTCACAAAAGAGGCCTGAACAGATACATGAAGATTGAGATAATCCCATGCACCCTATCAGATCACCAAGGATTAAGGCTGGTCTTCAATAGCAACAAAAACAATAGAAAGCCTACATACACATGGAAGCTGAACAATACTCTAGTCAACGATAAATCGGTCAAGGAAGAAATAAAGAAAGGAATTAAAGACTTTGGAATTTAATGAAAAATGAAGGCACAACATACCCAAACTTATGGAACTCAATGAAAGCAGTGCTAAGAAGAAAACATAGAGCTCTGAGTGCCTTTAAAAAGTAACTGGAAAGAGGATACACTAGCAGCTTGACAGCACACCTGAAAGTTGTAGAACAAAAAGAAGTAAATACACCCAAGAAGAGTTGATGGCAGGAAATAATAAAACTGCAGGCTGAAAACAACCAAATCGAAACAAAAAGAACTATACAAAAAATCTACCAAATCAGGAGCTGGTTCTTTGAGAAAATCAACAAAGGTAGATAAACCCTTAGCCAGAGTAACCAGAGGGCACAGGCAGTATCCAAAATAACAAAAATCAGAAATAAAAAGGGACAGAAACTGAGGAAATTTAAAAAAATCATCAGATCCTACTACAAAAACCTATATTCAACAAAACTGGAAAATCTGGATGAGGTGGACAATTTTTTTAGACAGATACCAGGTACCAAACTTAAATCAGGATCAGATACACCATCTAAACAGTCCTATAACCCCTAAAAAAAATAGAAGCAATCATTAAAAGTCTCCCAACCAAAAAAAGCCCAGGACCAGATGGGTTTAGTGCAGAATTCTATCAGACCTTCAAAGAAGACCTAATACCAATACTCTTCAAAGTATTCCACAAAATAGAAACAGAAGGAATACTACACAATTCATTCTAGGAAGCCACAGTTTTGCTGTGTATTCTCCCTTGGAGAAGGAACAGTTTCTGTCTAATCAGGAACTTGTCACAGTTTCTATTCACAGAGGACTTCAGAAGAGATTTTTTTTCTACTTCTATCATGTTTAATATTCCAAATAGATTTTAAAAACTGGTTGAGTGCATATTACTTTCAGCTTCAGAAGATATCATGCATACTTAAGTCATTTATCTACTATAAATTATTTTTATGACTTAAAAATATCAATACTGAGTTGTATATTTTAAAATAACTTTTATTAGTTTAATAAAAAATACTAACAATGCACTGCTAGAGGGTGCATCTCAACACAAGAAAAGATACAACTGAGAAACCCATAGCCAACACAATCATAGATGGGGAAAAACGTGAAGCAATCTCCAGTTGAATGTCACTGAGTAAATATGATACATCAGGTCAGCCCTCATGCCCAGGAGTAGTTGATCAACACAAAATGGGTTCTCTCTCTTGTGTGCTTTTTGTGTTGGTGTTTTTTCTTTTATTGTTTGTTTGTTTTTTTTTTTTTT
>NW_022196914.1:62559834-62624575 GCF_008632895.1 Mastomys coucha | reverse complement strand
AGAGTCAAAACATGAAGTTGAATGGAAAAAGAACTGAGAAAGATCTAGGAGTTGGAGAAAGGAAAAGAATATATGAAAAATAAATTGTATGAAGAAATATTTTAATTCAATTTTCTCAAGTTATTTGTGGCAATGATTACACACAATTCTAAGTATTCTAAAATTACCACATTCTATATTTGAGGTTCATTGTACAAATTAAGTTTCAATAAACTTGTTATAAAAGAGAAATTTACATATACTTCTACTCAAAATTATGAATGTTTATGTCAGTAAATTACATATGTTCATAATGAGTTGAATAGGATATAAACTTTTGTAAATTTTATAAGTCCGTCAATAGAAATTAAAAATAATTTATGGAATATCTTTACTGTGAAATAGAACACTTCTTTTGAATAAATGAATAGATCTTTCTCTGTACAGAAATATATCCAACTCTGTCAAGTAAGAAAAGCAAGTCATTGAAGAAAATGTACAGTATTATCATATTCATGAACAAGTGGCATGTTCGTAGTCAAGTATGTGTAAATGCAATGAGAAGGGCTTGTGAATGTTTATCAGGCTATTAGAAGAACTTTTGTCTTGGCTGTAGATGTCATCTTGTAAGTGAGACATAAAACTAGGAAAAATAAAGAGGGGGGCTTTATATCTCACTTTATAAACAACTAGATATAAAATGAAAAAAAGAAGAAACTAAGTAAGATGGTATAGTGCATACTATTAACTATAGTCATGTACCTCCTCAGTCAAAGACACCACAGCATTAGTGCAGGACAGGTTTTATATTAGGTGACATTTTTCATGAGAAAAAGGAGATAATTGGTTTTGGTAGACACTGTCTGGTGCAAGTTCAGGCATTTTAATTTGCTATTCTGATTTCTTCTGCTTGGCATACTTCCCTGCAAATATTCCTATTTAGCTCTGCTTCTCTTAGTTTTTTTGCTCAATAATGATTTCCCAAACATTTCTTAACTGCCTACCTTGTGGAATTTAACTACCCATTGTCAATACCCCTTTTGAAATATTTCTGCTTAACCTTTTGACTGAACACTTTCACCATCAGACACCCTGAGCGTGCTCTTACTGGCTTATTTGATACCAGTTTTTCCTTCACTAAGAAAACTCTATGAAGCTGGTTAAGTTCATCTGTCACATGCTTTACAGCTGCAACTGTGAGCCAATAATATCAGCTGGTACCTAGTATGTCCTCTGTATGTGTGTGTGCCAGGAGAGAGCTCAGAAAAGAACTGAATAATAATTACACTTAAAAAACGAGGTTTTCGAATAACAGATGAGATGAAAAAGATTTATCTCTAAATTCTTATTATTACGTCTTTCTCAGTAGATGATCAAGTAGTTAAAAACCTAAACAAGCACAAGATATCTGAATTTTCTTCAGTAGTCTAGAACCATTTGCCCTAATTCTGCCATTCAACTTACCTATCTACAAACAGAAAAAAGAAAGAAAGAGAGAAGGGAAGAAAGAAAGAAAGAAAGAAAGAAAGAAAGAAAGAAAGAAAGAAAGAAAGAAAGAAAGAAAGAAAGAAAGGGCAGAAGGAAATGGAATAGAGAAACATGACTGAAGAAGTACTATTTTCCTACTTCTAGTCAAGCAAAAACAATAGTTACCACAAATAAATCAGGAATTTAATTGACAGCAGGAGAATTCTGGGATTTTTGAAGCCTAATTTTGGCTCATTAGAATGTTGTCTCCCAATCTGAGCTTGAACCTGAGGTCAACATAGTGTAAATACACATTTCCATTCTCTTCATTATTTCTGGTTATGTCTGAACAACAACAAAAAAATGCTATCTTCAAAATATAAGTTCAACAACCCAATATAAGACACACCAGATGGTGGCTTTCTGGATCCTTGTTTCCTTTTGAGCAAATGAAGACTGAGGGTAAGTATTAAAATATTTTTGGAAGCATATGTTTTGTCTTATTTTCCTTTCTTCTGCAGCTTAAAATTATATTTAGAATTAGCCACCTGGGCTCAGTTTAGGTAACCCCAATTTGATTGACAATACCTAAAGAATCACAATCTGGAGCCAGTTGAACATTTGCCTTTTGTTCTCCAGCAGGTATGAACAGGTTGCTTGCTTTGGCAGTGTTACTGTCACAGAGTGTCTTCACAGCCTATTTGGTCTGCAGTTTGTCAGACTTAGCATACACAGTCATTATGTTTGTGTGTTGTTTTCTATCTTCTGCAGACTCTGGGTCAGGGGAAAAGTGATATGATACAGTGGTCAAATTTGTTTCCCCTGATGGGCAAAATTTTCAAGAATGTGAGTGGCCTTCAGAACTCCAGTGTTTGGGATCAGTAGAGGTAGATTGACAGGAAGGGCCTCATTTGTGGTTCACATTTCTCAACTGCCTTCTTCACATGTAGATCCTTTACATTGTCTTTCAGAGGGGTTGGAGGAGTCAGGGACTTCGTTCTTCAATTTTGGACCACCTTGGTGCAAGACTATACTTAATAAAGCTTTCATCCTCTGCCCACCTGCAGCCTATCTGAGTGCATCTTGTAGAACCAGTTTTGGAATGCGAAACCGAGAAGGAAGAGAACCTTAAAGAGGATTGACAGTGAAAACAACTAAAGAGTGATGACAAGTGAGCTGTGAACTCTCCATTGGTTAAAGGCTACAAAAATGTTTCCCCAAAGAGCTGCAGGGATTTCCTAATAACAGAACAAGAACATAAGAACACTGAGTTTTGAGACATGTGGTGACATTGAGCTTTTTCACATTTTAACACATTTTAGGCTACACTGATTTGGGTATTTTTAAAATGGATGGAGCTCTATCTAGTGATTTAAAAGTTTCCAAAAAGAGGTTGCTCTATTAGGAAACCATTCTCAGTTTAGAGCCCTAAGCACTTCAAATCTCTTTGTAAGTATGTCTTCTCTGATACCTCTTCAGCAGTAAAGAGACTTGGGTAAGACAAGAACTGGCCCTTCCTGGGAAAGCAGAAGCTTCTCAAAGCTCAAACAGCCCCGCCAAGGACTGGGCCTGGCTGCACACTGTGTGCTTCAAGGCACGGTGTAAAACATTGTGTTCCATAAACACCTGTAAGTACTGCTCAGAAATACTGAAACCACTTTGCCAATCAGATCTTGGGTGAATCTCACCTGACACACTCCTCCTCACTCATCGGAACAGAACTCATGTTGCCTGTAGGTCCAGCTGATAAAGTGAAAGTTATATTCCTAAATTGTTGGGTGATGAACAAGAGCTCTGTCATTGACCATTCAGTGGTTTTCAACCAACTGGTTTTGGAAACAAGACTGGCTAGGGTCTCCCAGGGAAGTCATGCCTCTCTGAGCTGTCTGATGGCTCAGGTGTTTTGAACTATGTCCTGATGGGATGAGGGTGAGGCGAGTCACATCAGTAAGATGAGGAAAGGAGCCGTTTTTGATCAACTGTTTCTTAAAGTCAAGAAACCAGATCAAGTTTGGCGAAGAGTGGCTATCATTGTTTGAGCTGCTCTGCCATTTGGCTTTTATAACAGTTTCAAAATAAGTAAGAAAAAATTAGCATTTGTCTTTCCTCTTTGTCTTATCCCATAACCTTTGTTACTAGATTCCGCTGTGTCAGCTGAATAAGGTTATACGCTCGCTGCGTGTGACCCATAATTTCACAAACACATTTTACTCACATTACAGAAAAGTAATTACTTACATAAAGCAATGATGCAATATCAATAAAGATGAAGTGGGGAGATGGACACCACCTATGGCCATATAAAGGTTATTTATCACTTCTATTACTGTGTGGTTTGTGCTATGTGCCTTGTCCAAGGCCTCGGGGATAATTAAAACTCAATGACTACACAAGTGTCTCATGAAATGTGTTAATGAGATTGTTTTCTGATATGCAAAAATGTCCTGACATGGTTTTTAAATGCATGCTGCACACCCCCAGCCAATTACACAGAACACCAGCTCTGTCTCCGTGTCTATCACTTGCAGCTGAGTAGACAGCATTAGACTGAACCACATAATTGCTGCTTAATTTTCATGTCTGATACTGTAGCGATGTCGTGAGGCACTACAGTGGCAAGAGCGAATGTTTGTTTTCTATGTGATTTTTCTTTCCTCAGCCTCTTTGTGCACCAAGTGCACTCCTTTGGTTTCTTAAGCAAAAATGAGTATGTGTAGGCACACACACAGCCCTCTGCTTGTTTTCTCATCTGGTGAGGATTTTGCAGGGTTGGGATGGGGTGAGGGGCCGTGAGCTACTGTTGGCGTACTTCCAAAGCATGAACAAATTGGGCAGTACTTTTATTAATGCGAAACTGATAACAGTATTAAAATATTGTGAAGAATGTCACTTGAGTGTGATTAAGTTTTGCATTAGTCTTTTAGGGCTACTGGAACAACAATGCCGCAAGTTTTTATGTAACTTGAATAACAATGAATTGTCCCAGAAATTCAAGAGTAAGACTTCCATGATATAGGCCTCTTCTGAAGGTTATGGGGAACAGCTGTGCCATGTCTCTCTCCCACCATTCTCTATGTAGACCAATCTTCCCCCTTTCAAGATTATATTGGATTTGAAGCCCATCTTGTTATGGCCTCAAATGAAATAATTATATCTGTACTGAAACTATTTCTAGGTGAGAGTCCTTCTGTTATGCTATTCTTAGATTGTAATTTGAACCTATACATTTTAGAAGGATGCAATTCAACTCACTAAACCTTTTTAGATCAATAATAGTTGATGTAACTCAATAAATGTATAAAATTATAGACTCAAAATAATCATGGAGTTATTTCTCAAGATTAGCATGACATCTGCATTTTATCTTCATGGAACTTGCTTCAGAGCACACTTGCATCTCGCTTTGCCAAGCGTGGAGAAAAGAAGTGGTAACCGAAAGATACCCACTGCCTGCTGAACTTCAACCTAGTCATTCTCAGTACAACATGTAAGAAAGAGCTTCTTATACATTCTTGGTGACCCAGGTCACTGCTTCCTTCATCGACTATATTAATTCTGAAAACAAACAAACCATGAGCGAGCATATGGCCTCACATGAGTGAGAGCTTTCCTAGGGTCCGACCACTTCAATCATAAACCTCATATTTTGCTGAGTCTAGGTACCTTTTGAGTTTGCTAATTCTTGGAAGAAAATTGCCTTGGGGATTTCAGCTCAGTGCTTTGTCACTCATCTTCTTGAACTGAAAAATATTACAGGAGGATGATGAGTTGGTCACTGGTGGCTGTCATGTTGGAAAGTGTAGTTGGCCACAATATTCATTTCTACCAGTTGCGCAGACTAGAGATCTGGTGAGAGGAAATGGATATACTTGAAGTACAGATTAAAGGTTTGGTCTAGGAGGTACATGATAATGTTCTCGAAAACCTGACATTAGTGTTAGGTGGGTTACCAAACCTCTGCAGCTCTAGAGAGACCCAACTTGAGATCACAGGGTTCAGAAGTAGAAACTGGTCTTGGGGCCCAAGAGGAAGAGATAGTGACTAGAAACCTAGGTGAACAAGTAGAAAGTAAGGAGTTAAACACAAGCCTGGTAGGATTCTTCTCATAAATATGCTGTAAACTCCCCTGGCTACTTTAACATTTCATTTCTCAGTACTTTAGGCCTCTTCTCTGGAGGGTCCTGTGCATTGATGCTGCACCTGTTTCTGTCCAGACTCTTGCCTATTATTGGGTCTTTTCTTAACCTATTTACATTGTACTTCAGGGAAGGAATGGTGATTAGAATAGGTAGACTCCATAGAATAGAGGGGATAACCATCTAGTAGGAGTGAGTAGAGGAAAGAAGAGAGACAAAAGATAAGCACCACCACAGGATAATTACATGGGCAGTCCCTGGAATACAGCCAGGCTGGGGTTTATGCCCTGTCTCTCCACCCACACTCATCCTGGAAATCATTTTATCTAGTTCCTCTTCCAAAATCATTCATATTATTGACTCCTCAGTGCTCTTAGGAAGGCCAGAACTCTACATTTAGATTTCCAAACACCATTCTGAGCTCACTACCAGTGTCTTCAGCAGAACAGAACTCAAAAAAATTTATTCAATTCTACCATTTCCACACTAAGATTCTCCATAGCTCTCTTTAGTATTTAGAAAGAATCAAATTTCTGTAGGATGGCCTTAAGACCTTACATAGTTTTCTTTCCCAGTCTGACTTTTGCTTTCCAATTAAGTAAGGTCCAGCCATGCTACTTGGCCATATGTGTGTTCACTTGTTGGTTGGGCAAGCCAAGAAAGCTGGAAACTTTCTCTCATGAACTTGCGGTGACATTATGTGGGCAATCATCTAATAGATCTTCTCTTGGCTGCTATCTCCTCATCATTCCAAATCAATACATCATATTGACATCTGAGCAGACTTCCCTCAATACACAATCTAAAATGGCCTTCAACTGCCTCTCTGGACAGCTTTTGTAGGGCACTAGTGGGTTTGCTTTATAGTATGTACTTTTCTGAAGGTATTTGGACTATTTGTTTATATCTACGCTGTCCACGCCTAACCCCAATTTTCCCTTGTGTAAAATAAATAAGTAAACAAACAAAAAGACATAAGACACAGAGAAGGGACTGTGGGTGAATTGGGGATAGAAAGGATTATTTTTGTTTTTATGACATTCAGCATAATATTTTAGTACTTTGGGTTACCACCAGCCAACAAAATAAACTCACTAAACAGTAACCAAATAAACTAGTTAACCCAGGGGAAGAATCCTCTACTTCTTTCCATACCTACTGCTGCTCTTTTGTATGCCTTGTCTTCACTTGTCAAAATAACGGGGAATAACTTCTGGATTGGCTCCTCTGCTGATCTTGTGTTCCTCAGTCTATTTACCACACACCAGAGAGAGTGGACCATTAGAAAGGAAATAAGCCTGCCTCCCTCTGCTCAACGTTCTTCCCTTAGAATGAAAGCCAGAGTCCTGGCCACTTGCTTCCTCTTTGCTACTTCCCTGACTTCTCCACCATCAGTCTCCCTTCCTCACCGTTCACCATCCACACTGATGTTTTCAGTGTTTTGCAGGGATGCTGAGTGTTCAGGCCTGTGAAGGTTTCCGATGGCTGCTCCTTTATCCATTCCTGCTATCTGTAACATCACTTCAGCACAAGGTCTTCCTGAATCATATAATATAAACACTCACTATCAGCCTGGAGCTTTGAGAAAACAGTGTCAGACGACAGGCAAACACTTGCCTGTGCCAGAACCTCAGTGGTCATCTGCTGAGCATCAGTGTTTTTACTTCATATTTCTGGCTGTGACTTCAGGTTATTGAGGATGTTGACAGGGTCCTGAGAAAAATCCCTTCCAATCAGCAACCTGCTTTGTATCAATATTGTCAGTCATTTAAAGAAAAAAAGCTCGCCTAACTCACAGGTTTGCTGCCAGAAAATAAAAAAACAACATGCATTTGACTTTGTATAAGGGTCACTTGGAAGATAGTGTGTCATTGGGAAAGAAAGGAAAGAAATATTGAAATAAGAAGCTCTCTAACACTATAGCTCAAAGAATAAACTTTATGATCTTGATTAACCTTAGAGATAAAAAGAGCATGGGGACACAAACATCCAGACCATATCACACTGGTCTTCCATAGAGAAGGACCTTGGGAAAGGGTTAGAAATCTAATGCTTTTTGGCAAGTGAGAGCATGGAGCAAGAGGATGGGATGAAGACACAAAAAAGGAAGACATTGATGGAAAAGCATGAACTTGGAGGGCTCACACTACTGAATGTTTTATAAGGTGACAGTTAAAGACTCTGGCATGGGTAAAAGGCAGGATTAGCAGACCATACTGAGGCCTCCACAGGTTGGAAAAGGCAACAAAAGAGCTCAATGGGCATAAGAGATCCTTTTCAGAAGATGATGCTTGACCTCAGCAAATGGACATCTGTGTGCACAAATACAAACCTGGAGGCCAGGCATGCTGGCTCATGTCTGTAATCTCAATTCTCAGAAGGCAGAGGCAGAAGGATTGCAAAGTTGAAGCCAGTATGTGTTATATAGGAAGACCTCACCTCAAATAACAAAAGCAAAACAAAAACCATAACGATACAAAAAAAAAAAAAAAACCTAGGTACAGACTTCACACCCTTAGGAAGGGAAAAGTCCCCATGGATCACAGAGCTAAACAAAGTGGAAAAGTAAAAAGTATCTAGAAGAAGAGGAAAGAAAGGTCTGTGAACTCAGATTTCGTAATGAGCTTTTAGCTACAACACTCAGAGAGTGCCCAGTGGAAGGATGAAAGTAATAAGTAAGACTTTATTAAAAATGTTCTTTATATCAGCTTTGTGAAAGACACAGTTAAAAGATTGTAGGGGCAAGGTATGAATGGAAAGAAAATATTTGTAAACTGCATATCTGTGAAAGGAGTTATCTCTAAAACATACTGAGAACACCAAAAGCCATAAGAAATTAAACAGCTCAGTTTCAAAGTAAACCAAAAATACGAGCAAACTCCTCATCAGAAAATGCACCCAGAAAGAATATGTAAAATCGGTGTCATGCTCAGCAACAAAGTGTAAACTCAAACAAAATGACAAGGCATACCAGCTAATGTGGCTATAAGAAAAGCAAGATCAATAAATAGGAAATGGTGATATCCAGAGCAATGACTCATCTTCATTGCTTGCACAAATGCAAGGCTGTTTAAAAGCAGTTAGGCACATTCTTGTAACATCACATGTGGGCTAACCATATAACAGTGAATGCCTTCTAAGTGTTCATCTAACATCGTAAAATTCACCCAAATGAAACAGCTCAAGGAGGTTTAAAACAGTTTTATTCATAATATCTCTAAATTCAAAATAAGCAAGATGCATTTCAATGGACAAGTAACTAAAGTGTACCACAATGAAATATTTATTTAGCAACAAATGAGATCAACCAAGTGAGAGAGCTAGCAAGAGAGGGATCTAAGTCATGAACACACAGGCAGGCTTATCAACATACTGCCAAGTGAACTAGTCAGTCCTAAAGGAATTGGTATTGGGTGACTCCGAGTATATGTCATTATTAAAGGGGAAATTTGCAGAGACAATAACCTGAGGAGTGCCTGCTAAGAGCCCTGTGTATGGGGGAGGGAGGGGAGCAAAATACCTAAAGATAACTAAAGATCCTTTTGGATATGATAATGATATAATCACATACTTTGTCTGTATCTAAAGAAATAGATGTTCACATACAAGAATAAACTGTACCATATGCAAAAATCTGTTGAAATCATGTAGAAGGTCAAATGGCTCTAGGGTGGCTTTAGTATGTAACAGAACACTGTGTCATTAGTCTATATAACACTGTCACTGAAGGGAGTGATGGATAAAGAATCAATGCTAAAAATTTCTGAAAGTGACTAAAGGTGGGAAACCTAAAAGGAAATTTGTCTGCCACATTGTAGCCTGGTTGATAATGTCCTTCCAGGTAAAGGGACATACACTATACCAGTTCTGACACCATTAAAATTATGCCCAAGTTAGCAGTTAGCAGGAGCCAGCTTTCTCATTTTATACTGAAAGTTGCACATAGCAAAGAAAGAGGATACAATACATAGTCTGTGGTGATGTCTTTGAGTTGGCTGTGTCAAAATGAACTCATGTTTAAATTAGTATAGAGACATGACTACACATAGAAATATCTCTGGGTATGTGGGTACACTCACCTATTTATATATACTGTATTTAATCCATAGACATGATTGAGCACAAATACACACACACACACACACACACACACACACATACTTTACATTATATTATGCAACAGAACTCTCTAGTCCCTTCCCAGAGAACGAGCCTATGTAATATAATTTTACACATAATTTGGACTAAGGAAAAAATGTACTTGGTTTTAATAATATATTGTATTTCTGTTGTTTATGTGTTCTGAATAATTTAAAATATGATTTTTTTCTTTTTGTTGTAAATTATGTATAACAGAAAATCCTTCCAATCTAACATTTTGACTGTAGAAGTGTAATAATTAAATTATTTGAGAAAGACACTCAGCAATATACAATGAATGGGAGAGTGTATTTAATTCAGAGTGATGTCTTTATTTCTTGATGTCTTTACAGGAAGCTGGCAAATGGATAAGTTAATACACAGTGATGTCTACCACAATCACACGTTAATAACACAAGCATGGAAATGCTTTAACTTCCATTTAGTAAAGAAATGGATAATTGGTTGGCTTATTTTTATACTAAACCAGCGTATAGAAATGGAAAACTTTTAATTTTAAAGGGTAGTTATTTCTTATTGTTCTTTGTGTGTCATGTGTGTGGGAGGGGTCAAATGCCTGGTATGAATGTGGAGGTTAAACAACATGTGTTGGTTCTCTCCTTCTATCTACATAGGTTTTAGGACCTAAACTCAGGTTGTCAGATGTGTATGGGAAATGCCTTTACCTGCTGAGCCATCTATCTGGCCCCAAATAATTTTAATCTATTAAGTCAAAAAAGATATATTTCAAAAACAATACTCGAGTTAGTAAAAGTTAATAATTCCTACATGAAATTTAATACTCCAAATATGAGCCAAATACCTTATGAATATTTCATACACACACATACATATATATGTATACATATATATGTATGAGAGAGAGAATAAAAGTTCAAATCCAAAGATATCAAGAAGAAACATACATAGAGGTAGAATTCTATCTCCAAAATTATTATTTATCAATATTTGATAAAGAAAACTTTTTATAGTGTCCACTCAATCTTGAGTTTGAGTTTTCTATGTTTTCTACATACTTTCTGTAATACTTAAAACTCTAAACGTGGTTCTTTTAACATTTTTAGGTTTAACATAATTATTGAAACTACAAAATTTTAACTTCGGTAGCTTGAGGATCAGCATCCAGGAAGTGCACCGAGACTGAAGAATGCTGAGTGCTAAACCTTAATCTACTGTCCTGCTTCCTTCTGCCCTTGGACTTCGGTGTGTGGAGGCTAAGCCCTGTCAGTGCTTTTTCTATGATGCTCTCTGTCCTTACAGAAACTTCTTGCTGTCCCGTGTGTCATCACATTCTTCTCCTTTTTCGCAAACCAACACTGTGTACACACTCTCTTAGTAACTCCATACATACGTTCAGTCAGTAAAGGACATTGTCCAGTGAGGCTTGAGTGTCTTGTCAACTAGTACTAGAGACAAAAAAAAAAGGGGGGGGGATAAATTTTAGTCTCAAATCAAAGATGTTCAACAGGGAAGAATTGAGAAGGTGGCACTAATGATTTCATGAGAGTTTCCTCGAGGTGATAAGAGTAAGCCGAAAGCTACTAAAATATTAGCAACGGATGAGACATATCTAAAAACCAGTTTTATCACTCAGCAACAAAAGCCATGAAATCCAGGCAATGCCCTCAAGACCCACATGAGAGTGGTGCCCTAAAGTAAGGGTGGCTTCACTTAATTAACCTTGGCCATAGAGCTTGAAGTTAAAAGACTACATTTCCCAGGCTCCCTTTCAGGTTAGTGGGGTCCCTTCACCAACTTTGGATTAAATAAGCATGAACAGAAGTACTGAATAAGAAGAAACCGAATCTTAAAGAACGGAGACAGGCCCTTTGTTACATTCTGCCTGGCAGGAACGATACCATGCCAGCAGGAACCAGAAGAGTTCAATGAAGACCACAATGAAGGGAGATGGTTAGATGGTTAAATCTTACGAGTCTATGTCCCAGACATCACATTCAAACTGTTCCATAAAGTAGGAGGCCCGTTCTAGCCGGTCAAGCCACTGTTCCCTATGGATCTTAGTTCCAGAAGCTAAGTCTGTTTATCAACTCATACATTCTCTAGATTATGTGCACTTTTATGTCATGAGAAAGAAATATATGAAGATAGATGACAAATAAAAACAGGTAAGGAAAGGCTCTTTTCTGTCATCCCTATAGACTAACAAGAGCAAGTTTTCAATGGCCATATAATTTTCCCTTTTAATAATAAGAACATTGGAGAACTGCTTTTAATCTTACTCTCCTCCCACTCAACATTATTGAGTATGTTTTTGAGACTCTTTAATTTTAATTTTTTTTAAATAATTTGTGTGGGTGTTTTGCCTGCATGTCTCTGTGTACTGTGTGTGTGTACAGTGCCAATAGACACCAGGAGAAAGCATTAGATCCCCTTGGAACAGGGGTTATAAATGGTTGTGACTTGCCATGTCGGTGCTGGAAATCAAACCCAGATCCTCTGGAAGATCATTCAATGCTCTTAACCCGTGAGCTATTTCTCCATTCCTTATTAGCATATTTTAAATGATCTGTGGTACAGTGGCAAATGCTATTTCTTCCAAGCTCCTAGATATAATGATGGATGTTCTTTTAATTACTTTGATGCTTTCTTTTGTATCCTGTTCCCCTTTTCTCTGACATATGAGTTTACTAGCAATCAGAAACATCACCATTAATTCTACTGGTTTTTACTTTCTCCTTGGAATCCCATCTTCAACATCTTGCAATTTGCAGGTCATTCTGAGTGTCAGGAACAATTTCTTAATCTCTGCCTTACAATGTCTATGATCTGTCAATGACTCCCAGTTTTTATTTTAATTATTTTCACATTAATCAAAAGATAATAGTACTCTTTATTTATTTGCTAATGGTCCTAAATGGTTTCTGCCAGTTGGCTGATGAGTTGAACCACTGGAAGATACTATCCTCTTGGATTCTGGCTAGAGTCCTCAGAAGGCAAACATGCCAAAAAAACGTGAGTTTCAGCCAGAGGAGTGAGAATGGCCCCAGATGCTAATTGTGCCCAATGTGCCCCAACTCCTTTTAATTGATGGGCACTGTGTTCTTCTCTGAGCCTCAGAAGAAGGAAAAATAGTTGCCAAATGTATTAGGGTTCAGGCGACAGATTCATTACGTTTCTGAAGCCTTACAGAACATTCTTTCAAACTGACCCCTCCTTCTAAACTCTTTTCAGGCCAAGCAAGAGCAAGGTTCATTTTGCAAACTCATTAAAAGGAATGCTCAGAAGTTTGAGAAAATCATCAGGCTCCAAAACTCTTGCCCTTCACTTGGCAGTGATGGTATTTTAAATAAAAGTATGTGTCTCTATAGGTTTGGTTGGAATAGCTCTCAACACACATTGCATTATTATTTTAGAGAAACCCCCAGCAATATGCATGTGGTTTTTACCAAAACCAACACAAAACAAAACAAACACCTCTAGGGCTCAAGGGATGTTTGATGGGAGGAGACTGTGCTTGGGCTCATACTGTGTAAACTTTCATCAGTTCATTTCATTCCAGACCAGCTCAAGCTGTGAAGAATCAATCCTGTCCTCTACTCAGGACACATTCACTGGCTGCTAAATGATGAGTTTTGTTTCTCTCTCCCTCTCTCTCTGTCTCTCTCTGTGTCTCTCTCTCTTTTGCCATCTTCTCCTCTTCCTTTTCTTCCTCCTTTTTCCTCCTCTTTTTCCTCTTCTTCATCCTCCTCCTCCCTTCCCCCATCTTTCATAAAGTATGTAGCAGTACACTGGAATTTAACATGGAATGCAGTCAACATCATTGTTTTTCTTTTTCAACACTGATGATCTTTATGTAAGGAAACTCACCTTCTCGCACTGGACTTGAACTGTCAGTGCCCTTTGAACATTTCTCTTTCTACTCCAGAAATGAAGACAAATGTTCTGGTGAACATATTTTTCCTTCTGGTGCAAGCAAAAATTTACCCAGGCAGCCATGAGCTGACATGATGTTTTGAAAAGGGAAACAACATCCAGGGGCTCAAGGATTCTTGAAATTTAATTCTCTTAGTCAAAGGGCATATTTCATAATAAGCAAAACACTTACTTAGTGTCGGGTTGGATTCATGGACTCTATCACTTACATCCCAAGGAGGGATGGGAGCACACATGGATTTACATTTTCTTTCACTATATACACAACATTTTTTCCCCCAGTGTAAGACTGAAAGGGCCTCTCTGTGAGTTAGGAAGGAGAATACATGTGTAATAAAGCTAACAATGGAGAGAACACTGGAGTCTCTGAAATAGTCTGGTGACTTTAAAAGCAATCAAGTAATCAGTGGGAATTTACTACGTGCCTTGAGCCACGCTCATCTCTGCAGAGGAAAGCACACAATCCTTTGGCTGTGAGGGAAGTAAGCAGGAAGCATGACACACATTATAAATAGGGGAGTCAAAGAGTCAAAGACCCATACACCCAGACTGCATTGTCTTCACCCAGCTTACTTTTCTTGAATTAGACCTGGACTGGTGCCATTAATCTGCTTTGAGGGATTTTTCTAAGCATCAACTTGAATGAAATTCACTGAAGTATGTAGCATTGGGGAGTTGTGGAAAACAACAACAACAACAATACTGGTCCTTAATAAGGAAATAGTCTAAATACCCAAAGGATAATCAACAAAGAGATGTGAGATATAGGGATGCAGATGAAGTAACAAAGGTTGAGAAAAATTTGGCAATCTTAAGGAACTCTCCCCAGATAATTAAGATTTACTTTCTGTGCTGAAAGAATAGTTAAATTGTCAATTCAAAGATTGAGTAGAGAAGTCAAATCATTGGTGACCAGGGACAGCTAGTGTAAAAAGGTGAGGTGATATCATCAAACTTGAGTAAGAATAGATACTAGCAGAACCCCACACATCATTAAGTGTTGGCAGAATGAGGAAGAAAGGAAGTTTTTTACATATGGTTGGTGGAAATGTAAATTATACAGTCATTGCGGAAAACAGTATGTGGATGCCCCAAAAACTAAAAATAGATCTACCCCATGATCCAGCTATCTAGTTTCCAGGTGTGTACTCAGAGAAAATTAATTAGCATACAAAAGAGAGCCTGTCCACTTATTTTTAGTTTTACACTGTTCTCAATAGCTAAGAAACAGAGCCTGCTTGTTTCTCACCAACAAATGAATAGAAAAGAAAATATAAGCAATATACATATGTATACATATCACACATATATCACATATGTATACATATCACACATATTTGTGTAATATCTACATTTGTAAGATATATGATATATTAATAATAAAATATAACACAAACACAAGAAAAGTATAATCCGGCCATTTTTGTCAACGTGAGTAGAGCTAGAGCACATCGGGGTGCCTGAAATAGTCCAGGAACACAGAGTCAGGTGGTACAAGTTCTTGCTTTCTCCCCGTGGCAGCTGAACATTATCTGTCTGATTGCAGCACACTGAATAATAGTAAGTGGTGGTAATAGAAGATGAACATGTTCGTTACTCTTCTCACCCTGTCATAAAACACTTAATGGAAGCAACTTAAGGAGGCAAGGATTTATGTCGGTTCACAGTTTGAGGGAATACAGCCCACCATAGTGGCGAAGGCATGGTGATAGGGGGACAGTTCCGTGACAATGGCAGTGTGAAGCAGCTGCTTGTTCTATAACACCAATTACCAAGTACAGATCTTGGTCCAGACAATCATCTTCATCCCATTTGCTGAAGGCTTCGGCCCCCAAACAGCATCATTAGCTAGGGATTGACTGCTAAAATACATGAGCCCACAGGGAAAATGTAATTCAAATCTTTAAGAATGAGATTTTTTTTTCATGAACTCTGTAAAACCTAAAAACATCTCTGGGGTAAGAATAATTTATCATGAGCTGGTGGATCATGTATCACCATGGTGGTACACACCTTTCATCCCAGCACTCAGGAGGCAGAGGCAAACAGATCTCTGAGTTTGAGGCCAGCCTGGTCTACAGAATAAGTTCCAGAATGGCCAGAACTACACAGAAAAACCCTATCATGAAGAAAATACAATCAAAGGAATGGTTTGTCTTTATATTTCCCAAATATCCATAGTTACCAGAATGACCTGAGCAATTATTTAAAATACCAATTCTTGCATGGCCTGGTTTGGTAGCTTTGACACTCATCTGGGAGTCAGTATTTTAAACCCAAGGTTTGGAAGATATTGTCTCAAGTGCATTGAAAATGCTACATGTTCCCCGCTCCCCAAGAATGTACCCTGTGTCACCAGTCTCCCTGTGTTCCTTTTCTGGGCAAGCATACATTCTTCCTTATACTGGTCTAGGAAGTGACTGCTCTTCTCTCTGAGTTTCCACATGGGAAAGAACAAAGCTAATCTGCTAGCACAGAGCAATTTATGTTTAATAACCAAATGCTACTATGCTTGTGACTTTGACCTCTTCGAAAGAAGCACAGTTTGTCATCCCAGAGCTAAGCTTGTGCAAGCAACCAATTTGACCCTCTGGCATCTAACTAAAGACACTAGGCCTCTAAATGCCACAACTAACAATTGTTGTTTAAGATGTAGCTTCTTTACAGCTATAGAACCTTCATAGTATGATCAGCTATAAGGCAACAAGGATAATTTTGAAAGACCCGGATGCTTCCAGTAATTTACATGATTCATGCAGTTTTTCATAGGAGCTTATTAGCTACCTAGATTAGCTAGATGGTCTTCAAGCATAAGCCAGCAATTAGCTGATAGTCTCCTGAGGTTAGCCTAATAAGTTTTCTAAACAGCAAGACGGTTCACATATGTGGTATGGCTTTTCTAGCTGATCTAACACATTGGTTACAGCTCAGCTTGGGGTCAGATAAACTTATATTCCAGTCCCACTTGGCCATTTTGCACCTGTATGCCCTATGGCACATTTCTTACTGTGTTCTGGCCTTGTCTTGCTTCTACAAAGTGGGAATTGAGGTATCATCTAACATGGTTTCTTGCATTGAAAGGAATACAGAGCACCTAGGCTTGGCCCTTTTTGTCCTGTGGAAAGCTCTTTCATTGCTTTTAGTGAAAAGACAAACAACTTTATTCTAACAGTAAACTATCTTGTTGTGTGTGTGTTCATGACTTCTTACTTAGAGTGCTTGTGTTTTGCTGTGTTGTCTGATAGTTTGGACTGCACTATAGAATCACCTGTCTCTCCTAAAGTAAACATGACCATGGCGTCTCCTTTCTCCTACATACTCTCTTATGGCTTTCCATGGAGGTTTTTCTTGATATGGAAATGTTGTTAAGATGCCTATTAGTATGCAAAGGATCTTTATCCAAAAAAAAACCCTAAAAAGCACAAAGTAAGTTTTCATCAGATTATAAAAATAAAAAGGTACACATGGATTCCTCTCCTTTGAAAACCATTTTATGACTCAAATACTGAATCAAGTTCCTCTGATATATGATCTTGATAATTTTTGGTAGAATTTTAGAGTTTGTAATGTTCTGTACATTGGTGTGAGCATTGCCCGCAAGGCCAACTCTTCTTTCTCAATCCCTTTGTAACTTTAACTATAATGGGGAGTGGAGGAATGTACTTGATGCTAACTTTGTTCCCAGCTCTGAAAACTGTACCCAGTGCCCAGAAAGGTGCCTGATGAATTTCTAAGTTCCACAGACACAGCCTTACTCCGACCAAATCCCCTGGGATGCTCTTGGTGTTTCCCAGTGCCCCTCTGCTGGTATCTGTGATTTTGTCTGGATCTTCTGGAGTGTCATCATTCAGCCATTCAGAGAGTTGGAAGCCTGGGATTTTCAGACTCTCAACCCAACCTCAGCAAGTGACTGGCTCCTGTAAGAGCATAAATGTTCCAGCCACTTGTGAGGTGTGAGCCTGTGTCTAAACTCTTCTGCACTGTAGAGTCCACAGGGTCAAGTGGAGATTTCTTAGGACCCTATCTGAAGTCACACTGTAGAGTCTACAGGGTCAAGTGGAGATTTCTTAGGACCCTATCTGAAATCACACCCTTGCTGGGCTCCTCCTACCCTCCTCGACTGCCTAGATTTCTTGTATGTCATCAACAAATCACTTCACCACATATCTTCACATGGGAGGCAGCTTCTAGTAACCCAGACCTAAGAGATTAAGTGACTTGGTTTTAGGAACTATTTAGGAACTATACCTGATGTGTAGAAAGTCTTTATTCAAGTCCTGGCCTCTGAGTCTTATCCAGAATAACAGTGAAAGTTTGCTGTTCAGCTGCCTTATGAGATATCAGGTCAGACATCACCTGGAGGTTCTTCAGTGGCAGACACTCACTAGTGTGCTTCTGTGCGCACACACACATAGATAGATAGATAGATAGATAGATAGATAGATAGATAGATAGATAGATAGAGAGAGAGATAGTTACATACATACATACATACATACATACATACATACATACATACATACATACAGAGATACAGAGATACAGAGATACAGAGATAGAGATAGGCACGGGGGGAATACAGGCAACAAATACCATGTACAACAAGAGTCAATCCATGATTCCCACCATGTGTTCTCTTTGGTTGGTCGTTTAGTCACTGGGAGCTCTGAGGATACTAGGTAGTTCATATTGTAGTTCCTCCTAAGGGGCTGTAAGCCCCTTCAGCTCCTTGGGTCCTTTGTCTAGCTTCTTCATTGGGGACCCTGTGCTCAGTCCAATGGATGGCTGTGAGCCTCTACTTCTGTATTAGTTGGGCATTATCAGAGCCTCTCAGGAGACAGATATATCAGGCCCCTGTCAGCCAGCACTTGCTGGCATGTACAATAGTGTCTGGGTTTGGTGATTGAATATGGGAAGGATTCCCAGGTGTGACAGTCTCTGGATTGTCCTTCCTTCAGTCTTTGCTCCATACTTTGTCTCTGCAAATCCTTCCATGGGTATTTTGTTCCCCCTTCTAAGAAGAATTGAAGTATCCATACATTGGTCTTCCTTCTTCTTTGGTTTCTTGTGGTTTGTGGATTGTATCTTGTGTATTCCGATCTTCTGGGCTAATATCCACTTATCAGTGAGTGCATACCATGTGTGTTCTTTTGTGATTGAGTTACCTCACTCAGGATGATATTCTCTAGATCCATCCATTTGCCTAAGAATTTCATCAATTCATTGTTTTTAATCGCTGAGTAGTACTCCAATGTGTAAATATACCACATTTTCTATATCCATTCCTCTGTTGAGGGACATCTGAGTTGTTTACAGCTTCTGGCTATTATAAATAAGGCTGCTATGAACTAAACCACCAACCAAAGAGTACACACGGTGGGACTCATGGCTCCAGCTGCATATGTATCAGAGGATAACCTAGTCAGTCATCAATGGGAGGAGAGGCCCTTGGTCCTGTGAAGGTTCTATGCCCCAGTGTAGGGGAATGCCAGGGCCAGGAATCAGGACAGGGTGGGCTGGTGAGCAGGGAGGGAGTAGGTAACAGGGTTTTTTTCAGAGGGGAAACCAGGAAAGGGTATATCATTTGAAATGTAAATAAAGAAAATATCTAATTAAAAAGGGGGGCTGATGAGATGGCTCAGCAGGTAAAAGCACTGATTGCTTTTCCAAAGGGCCTGAGTTCAAATCCCAGCACCTACATGGTGGTTCACAACCATCCGTAATGAGATCTGACACCCTCTTCTGTGTGTCTGAAGACAGCTACAGTGTACTTATTTATAATAATAAAAAAAAACTTTAAAAAAACAAAACAACAACAACAAAAGAAATGACACCAAGAGAGTCTGGCTACACACACACACACACACACACACACACACACACACACACTCACAAATCACCCTGTGAACACAGACATAGAATAATGGCATATTCCTCCCCACTCCTCAAAAAGAAAAAAAAAACCCAAGAGTCAGGGAAAATGGAAAGATGATGGGGTCTGTCTTTCTCTTTTCCTCCCTGTCTCCCTCCCTCCCATCTTCTCTCTCTCCTTCCTTCCTTCCTTCCTTTCTTTCTTTCTTTCTTTCTCTCTCTCTCTCTCTCTCTCTCTCTCTCTCTCTCTCTCTCTCTCCCTTCCTTTCTTTCTTTCTTCCTTCCTTTCTTCCTTCCTTTCTTCCTTTCTTTCTTTCTTTCTTTCTTTCTTTCTTTCTTTCTTTCTTTCTTTCTTTCTCATTTCATACTTTAGGAGAGAAAAGAAGTCTATATCTAAAGCATCTTCAGTTTGCTAACACACTTCACACTTAAGAGCACAGATTCATTTAAATGGATATTTTTAAAGAGTTGGACTTTAGCCAAGTCATCAAAAGAAATGCATCATTTTCCTAGGTGTGGCTACGCCATTCTTTAAAATCTTTTGAAAGTCTGAGCTATATAAACCGGAGAGGAAATGGTCAATGAAATTTCAGCTTTGTTACTGTGAAAGCTGCAAGGATGTCAGGGATTTTTTTCAAACTGTCAGGAAAAGCCTGAGTGTGCGAGAATGACTGTGAGTGTGAAAATGCACAGGAGATTGTGTCTGTGCGAGAGCAGTTCACTTCTAACAGCAAAAGGGGAGCACACCATTTGTTTAGTAGGAAGATATTTTAAGCAAAACTACACAAGATTTCAGAGGGAGTGTATGTGAACTGAAGCAGAGCGGTTGCTATGGCCAAGTGTATAAAATAAAATCTCTGTGCCTGTGGACAAGAGTAAAGAAACCTTTTCTTCAGTAGGACTCTAAAGGTGACTTCCTCCTCAGGCTGCTTGAGGTGGTTGTGTTTATAACTCTTCAACTAGTGGATGTTCTTTTCAGTGTTGGGGTATGTGTGATTATCTGTCTCTGTCTCCCTCCCTCTCTCTCCTTAATCCCTCTCTCCCCTTAATCCCTCTCTCCCTCCCTCCCTCCCTCCTTCTTATTACCTCTTCTTCCATCCCTCTCTCTGTCATCTATTCCTTCTTTCCTCCATCCCTCCTCTTCTCTGTCTTTCTGTCTGTCTCTCTCTTTCTCTACGTACACACACACACACACACACACACACACACACTTACTTAATTTATAAACATACAGTACAGTTCCAAAAACTGTTTTAAACCCCATCTTTAAATCCTAACATCTGTATGAGTTAAGAGTAAGCTTTGACTAACTGCTTTTTTTGTCATGGGTTTTGCATAATCCTCCACCTTCCAAAAGACACCCAGAGACAGGAATAGGGAAAAGCATTTTATTAGCAACTTTTTATATGTTGAATGCCAGGGATTATGAATTTCACCTTTTCTAAGTGATAAATATTTCTATATTCCTGAAAATATTCTCATGTTCTGCTCTGAGAGACACTTATTGGGAAATAATTTCTTTCACATATTTCCTTTAGGACTGGTTAATGGTAGCCAAAGCCATGTAGAACTCGGGGCTATTTTTCCTTACTGCTTAGGCAAGACTCTTCTGAGGACTCAAAACTTATGTGACTAACTTAGTTCTCCTCCCTCCCTGATAGAAGCAGGCTCTTCAAGGCCCTGTGTGAGCACCTCATTCTGCTACCTTCAGCCAATCTCCTGGATCCTTCCCTACCTTACTCCTTCCCTTTATGTGTATGTGGTGAAGTCAACAAGAGATGCTTTGCGGTCTTCCAGAGCTTTCTTTTTGTAAGACTCTAATCACTGGTGTCTGAAGAATCTTAGCTGTCAAAGATGCTCCGACCCTTGTTCCTGGCTTTTCCATTCAGGAGTCTGCTGGTGCATACTTGATACTCTAGGGCTGCCAGTGTGCTTCATGATCAAGAGGCCTCTGGTACTCAAGCAGAACCATCCCAATAATCATAGGTCTTGATTCGTTGGCTTCGCATAATCCATGAACCACCGGGTCTTCGCTATCTGATACCCAGCATCTTGGAAACCTGTACAGTGTTTTATTTTTGTGCAATGTCTCATGTGTCTGACAGGAGAGTGCATGAAGTCTCCGAACGTGTTTTGTAGCAGAAGCAAAAGTACTAGCATCCTATTTATTCTGTGTGTACCTCTGTCTTCCAGGTGGACAAGGAGGGCTTAAAGAGGTCAAGTTACTCACTCAGTATCATGAGCCAGAAAACGGCTGTGGCTAGGATCTCGGATCAGATTATTTGGTGGGTCTTTATACGTTTTCTCTACTGAACATTTATTTCTGAATGTTTCAAATCTAAGTATGAAAGATTAGCAAAGAGGCAGAACAGGGACATAGTCTTAGCAAAAGGACTTAATTTTCTAAATATGCTGGTGAATGGAACACTGATAGCGAGCCCCCTGCCGGAGGTCATGCCTTGAAATGATTGGCATGTGGACTACTCTACAATTCAATGGTAGCCTTTCCTAGCTGACCTTTCAAAAATAAACAATCTGCTATGTCTATACAAAAAGCATTGTTGCATTGAATTATTTCCCACTCCATGCCTTCCTGGGGCACAATGAATGAATGTGAGCAGAGGAAGCTGACCACCTGCACCATAACACACGGCTCCTTTTTCTACAGCAATTGGGGGATTACAGCTCTGTCTCTGGATTTTAAGCCAAACAGTCCTTTTCCCTGCATGTGTAGAATCGTGTGCTTAAAAAAAAGTAACCTTGATCTTTAACTTCAGCTGGCAAAAGTCAACTTGCATCAAATCGGTTCAGTGCTTTTGATTTTAATAAAGTTATTTGTTTCTGTGCAGTTGTGTGTACACATGTATGTGTGTAACTGCAGTTATGCATGTATCATGATGTACATGTTAGAAGGCAACATTAGGGAATTAGGCCTCTGCTTCCACCATGCATTTCAGGAATCAAATTCAGGTTCGAAGCTTTGCATAGTGAGCATCCTTACTCACTGCCACCTCACCAGCACCCCTTTCTCTTTCAAACTTTTCATTTAGTTTTGAGAATTTATATGGCATGTAATGAAGTATGAGTATATCCCCTCCCTGTTTCTCTTTCTGAGTCCTTATACCCTAATCATGTCTCCCTCCCAACTTCATGTCTTTTTGGTTATTGTAGGGTTTTTTGGTTTTATTTTATTTTATTTTATTTTATTTTTGTTGTTTTTGTTTTTGATAAACAACGAAGTCCAAACAAGCCTCTATGTGCATGGGTATGGGCCACGCACTGGAGCATGGGAAACCTACTAGTTGCCAGGGATACCTCTGAGCCCAAACCAGGACGCTTCTGCCCAAGAAGCATCAATTTTCTAACTTGCATGAAGGTTTATTGACCCTAAACAAGGTCTGGAGTCCAAAATCAATCCCAATTCAGGCTCTTCTCATGGGTCTGTCTAGTTCATCCCATCTTTCTTGCTTCCCATTCCCTAACAGCTTACCTTTTCTTGATAAACATTTCTGTTTAAACTTGAAATGATCAGTGTAACAGAAATATCATAGTCTGGGTGAGATTGATGATAATCGTTCACTTTTTGTAGTTCTGAAGTTTGAGAAGTCCATGATCAAAGCATCAGATTCAACATGTGGTAAGGACTTCTTTACAGGTTAATAGATGGGCATCTTCCCTGTCAACATGTGAGTGAGTAAGGGAGCTCTCTGGGATCTCACTGGCTCCTCCCTCCTCACTTAATCACTTTCCAGAGATCCACTCTCCTAACACCATCACATTTGGGACTGGGATTCCAACACATCCCAACATTGTCTCATGACCCACCCATCTTTGCTTCTCCTTTTTTCTAATTCCTTCCTAGATAAAATTCCTTCAACCCTGAAAATGTTCCACATCTGTGCAGTCCAGTATGTGCAACAACTAGCTGCGTGTTCTTGTGTGACAGGAATCAAACTGTTACATTTCACTCTGTTGTAATGATTTGACTTTAAATAATCCATGAGGCATGCAGCTACCATATTGAACAATATAAGTTTAAAAGATTATGTATGTCATACCACCCACTGGGATGAAAACATTTTTCCCTGTCTTCATGCTTCATCTCCTCCACTCTGCCTTGGCTCTTTCATATTTAGTAAATACATGATTGTACCAACCCCACCATTAAAGTAATGAGCTCCCACATCTCACATGCACTTCCCTCTTTCACACATGCTAATATATCTTATAAGATTCTTTAATTTGTGAGGCCATTCAATGTTATTTGGCTCTATCTGTCTTGTGTTTGATTTCATTGAACAGTTCCTGTTCAGAGCTCTATAGACCTAGGAAACAGTAGTTATAGAACTAATGCTTTATTGGGGAGTAATTATGAGGTCAAGGTTAATGGACTACTACTGCATACCATAGCTGGGACAGCACATTAAAATACATAAAGGGGAAAAAAGAAACAATAACAGTGTAAGAAATTCAAGATTTAAATACAAGATTCTGAGTAGAGTGGAGGGAAAGACCTATGGGCTGTAACTTTGGTGGCTGGGGTTAGTTCCAATGACATCTAAATGACACCATGTAGCCTCTCAAGGACTCAGTTTCTGACCAGGTATTTCTTTCAGGATCAATGGGTTTCAGGACTAATGTAGTCTTAGGAATAAACAGATACATACGATCAGTTAAAAATAAAAAAAGCTTTACTTCTTTCTAACCTCATGGTTTCATTGTTTTGCTGGAATGTTACAAGATTTTATATTCTTCCAGGAAATTCTAGCCATCATGTCTGACTCATGTTTATTCAAAATTTTATGCCCTTTGGGGCACTTCCTGACATCTATTTTATAAAAGGTATCTGTTAATTACATGAGTGGATTGCAATGAAGGGGTGTGTGACCCAGGGGTCCTTCTGTCCCCCAGGAGGCTTTGGTGTCTGTGAGAAAGGAGGGAGGTTTGGGAGGAAGGGAAGCTGCAAACAGGGGCAGATGGAGGCTGCAGAAAACTGATAGATCCGTGAGCGAGCAGTCAGCATATTTATGAGGTCATCATAAAGGTAACCGTTCTCATAATGGCAGTATTGGAGGAAATCCTATTCTTATAAAAAGATTTGAATGTGTAGTATACATGGCTTATATGAGGATCTGCAAGATGCTCTGGAAAATAAAGTCCTTGCTGGACAGATCAATTCCAAGCATCTTAATTTCTATCTGCTCGACAGCTTGCTGTTTGGGGATTTGCCTGTAAAGCTGTTACATAGCAAAGGCAGGCGAGCTGAGAGTCTCTTCCTTCGTTGGGTGTGATTCATTTTCTCTGTCTCTCTCTCTCTGTCTCTCTCTATCTCTCTGTCTCTGTCTCTCTCTTTGTGTGTGTGTATGTGTGTGTGCGTGTGTGTGTGTGTGTGTGTGTGCACTTGAGCACTTGTGTATATGTCTGAGTTTTAAAAGATTTCTGAAATCATTGATCATTCATTCAAGTAATCTCCTAAAAGAGATGCAGATGTCTGCTGGATTTCAGATGCAGGGAAGATAAATAACTCAGTCTGGAATTCATTGTAGGAGAGCCACAGCTCTCTTCTTTAGTAGGAGTCATCTTTTAGGAGATATCCTGTGACTTAGGATAGTTTGTGTGCTGAGTTAGTTCCAGAGATTTGAATATATAGGTCAGTAAAAAATATCATTTGCTTCTAAAAATAATTGTAGTCTTTATCTGCAGAGGGTGTGCAATTTTGATAACACAAGAGCATAATTTCTAAAATGAGTTTTTCACCCTGGGGAAACAATTAAATGATAAACTACAGGTCACCCGATTACACAGGCAAAAAGGAAGCAAAAGCAAGTCCATCTATGTAAAGCAGATTAGTTGACAGAAACTTAACTCAGAACATAATCATTTCTAAGTAAATAGAGGGAGGAGAAAAGTTCTCACAAATTCTAAGAGACAGTCTGGAGAAAGAAAAAAGGGTAGAAATGAGAGTAGAAAGCATTTAAGGATGTGAGCTGTGAAGGGGTCCTGGGTCTTGAGAAGTAACTATAAACAAACAAACAAACAAACAAATAAATAACCCGATGAAAGCTGGACAAAGTACATGACTAGACATTTCTCCAAAAGTGACACATGCATGGCCAATATGTCTCTTCAAAGATGCTCAGCATCTCTAACAACAAGAGAATGTCACGTTGAGTTAGTTGTTATGAAAACAAAGACCCTTAGAATATACAACATGTTGCTTAGAAAGTAGATAAAATAAAACCTGGGTGTTGCTAAGGGGGCTGCAATTTCTATGCAGGTTTGAGTTACAATCAGAATTTCCCAGAAATTCGACTTCTGGATACGCATGCGAAGACTTGAGAACAAGGTCACAAAGAGAAACATAGCCCTGTTTATACTAGCACTGTTTAAAACAACTCAATAGCCATTGACAGGTCAGTGACAGTGACGATCAGTGAAGTGTGGAGCCCACTCAGATGTGCATGGGCTATTAGAACACTAGAGTAAGGAAATTTTGGAACATTCTCAACAATCTTGATATTCTTTAAGGTGAAATCATCTAGTTGCAAAAGTATGGATTCTGCATATATCATTTACACAAATACCTAGAATAGACAAATTCATAGACAAAGGAAGTTCAATGTTAGTTTCCTGGGGCTGGAGAAGGGATGAATGGGGAGATTTCTTCAACTGTTATGACTTCCAAAATATGAGAAGGTGCTGGAGATTGGTTGCAGACCAAGTTAATACATTTACCATTGCTAAACTGTAAATTTTGGGGGATGTTTAAATTGATAGATCATATATTTTAATTACTAAAATTAAAAAAATATTCAATGCTATCATATATCTATATCTTTTACAGTATTTCCTCAAAAATGTTTATAAAGTCAACATACTTGAGAAAATTAACACATTTATTGACACAAACACATATTTGACTTGTTCATGAGTAGAAAAGCATATGGCTTATTTGCATACCAATATAAACAACTATGTCATTTTATATTCATTTATTTTTCTAATTAAAATTAAAATGGTTAAAATTAAATTTTAATTGAAATATTGAATTAGTTTTAAAGTTTGCATGCATTTGCAGAGATAATGTGTTGTGTATTATTTTGGAAATATCTAAGACATATTCAGGTAACTCTGAAGAACAATAATAAGTATTTTGAAAATAATAAACTAAAAAGTAGAATTAGAAATTCTGCTGAGATTGAAAAAGCCACATTGATCATCTAGATTAATTAGACTCATTGAATAATTGTCTAATTGTAAAGCCACAAACAATATTAGTCTCTCATGTCAGAGAAAAACACTGGGGAGTTTTAACTTGTGTTTATGACACTCCTATTGCAGTGAGATGCTGTCAGACCATAGATAGATGATCTCTTTATGCTTTTCTAATCCTTTGTGACAAAAAGGGATCTAACACAAAGTAACACTAAAATACTATTCTCAGAGACTCTGGGGCATAATTCTTAACTCATAAAGCTGCATCTTTGTGTGAACAAGACGAAAGCTGCCCTGTAATGTTCTCTTTCATACTCTTCCCTCTAGACCATCAACGGCATTCCTTCTAACAGGATATGAAGCAGGAATAAAAGAACAAAGCAACCCTTGGGAAAAACAGAAAACATTCCCTAAGAGAGGAGCTGAATTTCTTCTATGTTAAAAAGCAAAGAGCTTGACTTCAGTTTTTCAAAATATGTGAGTCACTTGGCCAATGCCAAGGCAGCACAAGAGAAGTAGGGGGTCTGTTTTCAAGGAATTTGCAGTCTAGAGAAATGTGATTCTCCACAACCTTAGAATGAAAAGAACTAGTTTTATACAGAAATTTTGGTTAGTTTTCCATGTATATAAGAAAGATATATGTGTGTGTGTGTGTGTGTGTGTGTGTATATATATATATATATATATATATATATAAACATATTTTATGTGTGACATATAATTTTTTGTTCTTTAAAAAACTGATCTATTCAACATCTGAGGGTAAGTATTTGTCAGAATGAGGTGGGCAGAACTTTAAAACTACAGTTATGGTTGACAGGCTCAGAGCACTGGTGGGCAGCATACAGTAACTCATGGAAGGATTGAGCAAAAAGATGGAAAATGCTTAATTAATGTAAAAATGAATTGCCAGGAATGTGGGGGGGGCGGGGAGAACTGATGATGTCTATGTTAGGGTCATTAACACACTGGATATGGCTAAGGGGAAGGAATCCACAAACTTGAAAACATGCCAGTAGAAACTCTTTAAGTGAAAACCAATAAGAAAAACAAGCAAATAAACAAAAACTATAAGCCAGAATATCTACGAAATGTGGAACACCTATAATAAAGTCCCTGGAGTGTAATTTCCAATGGTAGATAAACCAGAGAAAGAAGAAATTAAAAGAAAGAAAGAAAGAGATAGAGAGAGAAAGAGAGAGAGAGAGAGAGAGAGAGAGAGAGTAACAACTCAGCATTTCCCTCAAATTAACGTGAGACATGAATCTTCCGATCTAAGGACTCCAGAGAGGTTAGAGCAAGGTAAATATAAATACTGGAAAAACTATATGTGCATATCACTTGGCAGGAAAAGGAAAATACATACAAAAGAAGCCAGTCACTAAACACATCTAGACAAGTCTTCCCCAGAAAGCATCCCAACATGGAAAATGAAAAGCTAAATTAATCTGTATCTAATAGGTTATAGCCAGAGTCTAGAAAACTCTTTGAAAGTTGTGTAGGAGAGGAATATACTCAGAATCCCTCTGATGTAGCAGGTGGCTGAACTCTGTTACAGAAATAAGTCCTCCTAAGGCAGGACTATGGTGCTGTTTTGAGGGTGGGAAACAACTTCCCTAAACAGGGCAAGGCTCTTCCACCCTGCCTACTCACCATCCTGTCTCTTTTGCTCAGTCCAAGCTGACTGCTTAATCCCTGCTTCAAGAACCCAATGGCTAGCAGTGTTTGTCACCTTCCTATTTGCAGGCAATATTTTTATATCACCCATGATATAACTAGAAAACAGTGTAGCATGAATAACTGTATAAGCTATTCTTTCATTCACAGAACAAACTCACTGACTGTTGTGGAAAATATTAAAAAGAGCAGCATGTTCCTTGACTATGCCAGGCACTGGTGGGCCACAAGACACCATCTCGGCAGACTCTCTGGCCCTAAGCTCCCGAAAAGTCTCCAGCTAACTCTCTAAGTGTGGAGAGCCGCAGCTGCTACCCTAAATATGGCGCCTGGCCTCTGGCCAGAGCAGAGAGCACCACAATAAACAAGTCCTTATTTGGAGCATCACGATAAACAAGTCCTTATTTAGAAAAGTTGAGTGCCTCCAGTTTGTGATGCAAGCTGGCATGATTTCTCGTGGCCTATTATGCTTTGCCGTAGCCGACTGGGACCAGGGAAAGTATTTAACCCGCGAGTTCTGGGGGCTGGAAGGAGAGATGAATGAATGATTCTGTAGTACAAGGTTCCTGAATAAACTACCTGGAGAAGAGTTTGTGGTTGCCTCCTTATTTCCGCTGGTCGGTGAGGTGGCGACAGCTAAGTTCCCTTGGTGGGTTGTTGCCACACCAGCCCCATGCAATGACTGCCTACCTCACAGTTAGATGTCACAATACCCAGTAACCCAGTAAAATCAAAACTCTAGAAACTTATAATTAACTAGTCAGATGTATATACCAATAAATTCTCAATTCACAACATACCCACACAATAATTTCAGAGCCATCTGATAATGGTACCAACAACCCACCTAGCTTAGACAAGCTATCTCAATTATTCTGTCCTTTATGGTATTTATAGATACCTGTGGCTATTTAAAGCCACGTGTAGCTCCATCTTTCCTCCTTCCTCTACTCGTCTCCTCTGTCTCCCTCTCTGCAACTTTTCACTCTGCCTCCCTTTTCCCTGTCCAATCACGGGCTTCTTGCTGTATTAATAATTAAATTGGACAGGAAATACCTGCTACAACCATCTAGCCAAAGTGTGTCCATGTATTTTGCTTTTTTTTTTTTTAACATGTAGAATATGCATATTCTTTGCAGTTTGCATTTAGGAATCCCACAAATGTGGCCCATGTCTTTGAAATATGTACTTGAAATTCCAGCATGGCCAAGTCCAGTCATCAAGGCTTAGGTGTCTGTAAGGCAATTGCTTCTCTCTGTGTGGAAAAGATTTATCTAAAGAAGGCCTATGCAAAGAGCCCAGGAAATGGCTCAGGCGTTAAAGTGTTTGCTACACAAGCACAAGAACTTAAATTTGGTCCCCAGCACCCAACACCCATGTAGAAGCTAGGCTCTGTGATCTACACCTATAGTACTGGTGCTGAGGAAGTAGAGACAAGAGACTCCTTGACATTTGCTGTCTTCCAGTCTAACCGAAAAACACGATCTCCAGGTTCAATGTGAGACCTTGTCTTGATGGAAAGTGATCTAGGGAAGCAGCCAGTATCCTTCCCTGGTCTCTGTACACATACACACAGGGATGCTCATGTGCACACATATTTATCTCCAGGTTCAATGTGAGACCTTGTCTTGATGGAAAGTGATCTAGGGAAGCAGCCAGTATCCTTCCCTGGTCTCTGTACACATACACACAGGGATGCTCATGTGTACACATATTTATACACACAAGTATACACCACAAACAAATACATAAATGCATTTTAAATCACTGGGGAAATGTTTGTTTGATGCCTGATAACACAAGTTGTTTTTCTAAGCATTAAAAAAAAAAGTTGGGAAAAGTCATGAAAGATAATCTATTCCAAATACATGATTGTAGCTTCTGCCTCTAGAAAAGTATACAAAAATTGAATGAAATTCATGAAAAAGAAGGTGGAAATATTCTCTCTTTATGGCTAATAAACTAACGCTCACAGGAAATGCAATAGCAATATATGATTCACAAAAAGACACTGAATGCCAGCACTATGTGAAAAGTAATAACTATTGGTGAAATTTTGCTGGGAATTGGAAACTATGCTGAATATTTCAATAACTGTATTTAAACTACAGAATTAAAGAAGGACTTCACAAACACCTGTGAGTGATCTGCATGTCCCAAATCCAGCAAGAGGCAGGTTGGGGAGCCTAAGCCTGGCCAAGTCCAAGCTCACCATGGAACCACAATTCTGTTCCTCCACTGGAGTGCCACAGCCTAGGGCTCTGGCTTGCAAGAGTTCCCTGGCTCTCTCTCTTCTCAACTCTATATTCAGTCACACCTACTGATACCTTGAAATGAGCTGCAGTGAAGGTTGTGGATCCACAGAATCCAGACAACACTGACAAAGCTGTCATCCCTTCTGCTGAAGCTGATACTCGATAATTTACCAGCACAACCTTACTTTCTCCCTGAAAACAAAACAAAACAAAACAAAAGCAAACAAAGCAAACACAAAACAATGACCTATAGACAAGTCACTGAACAGTTGAAGACGGGGATTTGATGTGAGCACAAGAGACACTTGTTGACCTGCTTCCCCAGCTTAAATACTTTAAAATTTTTTGATCTAAAATTAGGGTTAAATGCCATGTTTTCCTATGAATTAGCAACAGCAAACAAAGCAAGGACCAGCAGTGCTAGCTAGCTTTCTGAACTGAGTTTATAAAGAGAAAGGGTTTATTTTAGCTCACAGTTTTAATAGCTCCAATTTGGGATTAGGTGAACATTGCTTTTAGTCCTCTGGTGGAATATGAGGGATTAGCACATAATAGTGGAATGTTACAGTGGAACAAAGAGGTCATGGTCCAAAAGCAAAAACAAAGCAGGGCCAGGAATCCCTCAGTGCCCCTAAAGTGTACCTTCAATGTTCTAAAAATCCCATGGGTTCCCAGTCTCTTTGGTTACAATATCTCTCATTAGCACCAATGGCTGAGGATGAGTTTTTAACACATGGGCTTTTAGAGTACATTCTAAGTCTTTACTATGATAAATGGTGACTATTCAATTAGCTCAATCTTTCCAAAACAGTGTGTGGTGGAATGTATCAAGGTTGCTTGAGAAATTCATGTATATCAATCTTTAAGTCAAGAGGAATTAATCAGAGATACATATGTGAACCATAAAGATTTTAATTTCAATAATATTTAGAAATTGAATGTGTGTGGTATCTATGTATGTGTAGACAAATAAAGTATGCATGCATATGCATATGGAAGCTCAAAATTAATTTTGACTTTCTTTCTTAATAGCTCTCCATTTTATTTTTAAGTCAGAAGACTTTCTGATCCCAGAGCTCACCAATCTTGTTCTAGGAATCCTTTGTCTCTGTCTCCTGAGTGATGAGATTATAGGAGGCTTCTACATTTCCCAAGCTTCTGGGGATTCGAACTTTGACCCTCATATGTGTGTGCAATATCCACTCACCTTATCCACTGAGCCATCCATCTTTGTAATCTAATGTTGAGAACAAAACTAGAAACACCAGGAGAGCTATCAGTAGTATAATAGTTAAATATTATTTATTGTATGCTACTAATCATATAATAATAGAAAATAGAGCTCTGAACAAACATCAAGTACAAAGACATAATAAAATTGCTTAAAAAATACTTATCCTACTATTCAATGGATATCTATACATATATGATATTGAGGCACATGGGGTCTTTTTATACAAATCTGTAAAATTTTAAATTTTCTTAGTGTCTTTAACAGGTGTGTACAAATGCACATTTATAATTTATGCACATGTGTAGTGAGATAGATTCTTAAAATCAAAAGTGTAATATGTTTATAGACACAAAACTAAATACCACAAACATGACCATGCTTCAAAACTTAAACTGTGAAATTTATAAAATATGATCATGAAATATGAAATGCAGTTTCAGTAAATTTTTTCTTTCTGAGCTTGATTAAATGATTCCATAGCTCATCTATAAACTTAGCTGAGGTTATGAATGGTATTCTCACTTAGCTTAGTATTCAAAATTTTACATAATGAGGACATTATCACTCTATATCTGGAAATTCTTAATATGAGAGTATAAATCATTAATGCATATTTAATAAATAATGGGGTCTAAAAATGTGTTTAATCTTTTATGTGTGTGTATCCTGTGAGGAAAGAAATATAGAAATTATAAATTGTGTGCCACAGATGTCAGAAGAGACAGGATTTCATCTACCATGCAGATGGAGGAGTCGGAAAAGCCATATACAGAGACTAGTTGAACATCATGCTCAAGTCAGGATTATAATCTGCTCACTTAATATTGAGACATTAAGCCACTGCCCTTCTCAAGGCCCTGACTATGGCATTATTCACTAGAAGGGGTTGGTTGGAAACAGCCCAGTTTTGTGGAGGAGAACTTGCAGGATCAATGCCTACAGCAGCTATGGTGTGGGATGTCAAACCTTTGCATCTTCTTTGTAAAACCGATGCTTTCTTTCAACAGGGAAAATAAAAAAGAAAATGCTAGTCTGTGACACATTTCCACCCCATGAGAATGTGACAGGGGCCCTGTGTTTCCTGTCTCAATTAGTTTATTTGTCCCAGGATATAAACACTGAAACTAAATATAAGTTTTGCAATAGAGGCAACCATGTGTCCAAGAAACAGCATGGAATTTGAAATACAAAAATGTGATTGAATCACTTCTCCCTCCCCACCTAACTGAGCCATGCATACCAAGCCAATTAATTCATTTCATGCATCCCTTCATTTGTTAAGTTAGCAAATACCTGTTACGCTACCATGCATCAAGACATAGCTCTATACGAGAAATCAGTACCATCAACCAGAAGCCCAACAGCATGCAGACACCAACAACAAAATAACTGGAAAAAAATCTTTTTAATTATTTGATATGAACGTTTTGCCTACATGTATGTTGTTCACAATGTATATGCCTGGTGCCCGAGGAAGGCAGAAAAGGGAGTCAGACTTTCTGGAACTGATCTCACAGATGGTGGTGAGTTACCATGTGTGTGTTGGGAATCAAACCTGGGACTTCTGGAAGAGAAGCTCTTAACTGCTCAGTCATCTCTACAGACCAAAGATTATATTTTTAGGTAGGGAAAAAAAATTTAAGGAAAGTAAGTCAGAGAGTTGTGAAAGAACCGCCAGGGATGGGGGTGTAGGGTAGATTGCAGTTGTGGGCTCATGGAGTATATGCAGGCAGAGCCTGAACCCTAGGTTGCCCCGTAGCCTAGAGCTTCCAGGTAGGTGGGACATGTACTCACATAAGGAAGATATACAAGAAGGCTGGCATGGCTGGAGCAGAGAGCAAAGGAACACGAAGCTCACCACCATGGTGATTGTGTGGGTGGGAAGACAGCCCCAAGGTACCCAAGGACAAGGAAGACAATAAGGTAATGGTACCTAAATGTCCTTCAGTCATGCTGCTCAGGTTCTGTGTTTAGACAGAAGGCAATATGGCAGCTGAAGTTTTCCGTTGGAGGTCCTGCCAGCACCACTACAGTAGACACTTAGCAGAGGGCACACTGCATTCTGTATAGAAGGTGCCCATTTCTGCTGCAGAATTCTTTCGTGTTAATGGCTGATAAGTAACACACAGCTGGGCCCTCTATGCAGCAGGCATCTGGCATGCCAGTGTGCATGTCTGTTATTTTCACTTGCCATGTGACATGTCACATACAAGAACAGATACTTGGTAACAGGAAGCTTCAACAGTGTGTGGGGCAGTATAAGGGAGAGGAGTTTCAGGAGAGTTAGTTTCCAAATGCAAGCAATTGTGTGTAGGCCACCTTCACCATTTTCCTGTATTTTACCTGGATTCCACTCCTTGTCTCAGGTTGATGCAATCTCTCCCCTGCTTTACATTTGAAGAGATATGGTCACCTAAGAATGATGTGGGGACCCAGATTTGGTCACAGTCTCTCTTTCCCACAGTCTGAGGGAGAGAGAGTGGGAGTCACTTGGGTTAGCGTTTGACAGCATAATGCAGGGTTGTCAGGCCCAATGTTCACCTCAGACCATCGCTTCTTCTCTGCTACTCTGCCATTAGCCTTGACCCCGTTGCCCTCTCTCCTGTCTCTGCTTCTCAGTCTACCATATCTTGCTGTGCCAGCTCACACAGTATTTTCCTGGGGAGAATTTTCTGCTGAGAAATGTGAGAAAGGAGGAAGTCGCAGCTCTGTCTTCCTACCCAGGGCTATGGAGCCTCCAGGCCTTGGTATAGAAACACGGGCTTGTCCACAGGTTTACATGTCGCCAGACCCCACAGTCCTGAACAGACGATTTCATCACCCCTCGGCTAACTAAGTACCAGTGACATCTATGTAAGTTCAAGTAGCCTGAAAGCCTTTCAGATGTGCTTTCCCATTGCTAACTCACTGGTCATCTGGACATTCGGCTTGGAAAACTTGAAGTCACAGGATCAGCTCAGGGTAGCTAGCTTGGTGCTATAACAAAACAAAGCACAAGCTCATGGCATTAAGAAGCTTCTCTCATGATGCTGACTACCCTGGACTGAGGTACTTTGGGATGGTGATTCTTTGAGTTCAGCGGTGTGCATAACATTCAAACCTATACCAGAAATTGCCTTGTTTGTGCAGGGTTCAGGATGAAAAACTGCTATTATTGCTAGGTAAAACCCATGCAGGCAAAGCCTGTGGTGCCAATCCAGAAACTGCTCTACTGAGCCCTGGTCAGTAAACAAAGAGCTAACACACAGTGACCATTAGGATTTTGTTGCTAATTTGAATAGGCATTAAAAAAAAAAAAAAACGCTCTCCAAATGATCCTTAAGTAACTCATTCTGTTCAGTCTTCAGTCCCTTCTCTTCCTACCTAGAGTGTACAGAGCTGGCACTTAAATCCTCCAGTTCTTGTTTTAACCACAAACAGAATAAGACATTTGTAGACTTTGGAAAAATCATAATTCCCAAACACACAATTGTTTTATTCAGGTAAAGTCTGACAAGAACAAAACAAAGGAAAGTTAAGAGATAAAATTAATGGTCCAGTGGCCAGCAATGTTCTAAGAAAAGCCCATGCTCCGTGAGACATGTGGTACCAAACTAAGTCCCCAGCTTTCAGGCTATCCAGTGACCCCTGCCCTCTGCATTTACCAATTAACTGAGCATGTATGACTCTCAGTCAAGACTTTTTTTTTAATTAAAAACATGTGGCTATTTTCTTCTTGTTGCCTCATTCATGACAATCATAAAGACTTCCAACCCCCACCTATGTAAGAGTTTCCCTTTTGTACATTTCAATAGGCTTTTAACATTGGTCAGCAGATACCCCAGCTACTTCATACCTATGATATGGTAGAGACCATCTTAGCACTTGGGAGATAGAGGCAGGAGGCATGGTGGCTCAAGATCATCTTGAGCTTCACAATGAGAATCCACCTCCAAACATCAGTTTACTTAGCCAAGATTTCTGTTTGGGTAATTGAATCAGCAAACCTTTAACCTAGTAATCTTGAAAGATACTCAGCAGGGAGTTTTAGAAATGTCAATGTATAAAAGTAGAAATCTTCTGCTGTCCCATGGAAATGCAGGCTAGAACCCACACAGTTCATGCTACAGGGATAAAGAAGTCTTCTTGAGGTAAATCATACTTAAACTGGCCCTTAGAGGACAAACAGGAAGTGGAGAAAGCTGTAAGAGAGTACAGAATACCCAATGACATATAAACGGGGGGCGTGGCTCCAGCATAGTCTGAGTCAGGAAGCAGCAGAAGATGAAGTTAAAAGATGAGTGAATGGGTGTGCCTATTGCCCACAGACCTGGTGGGCTTGGCAAAGGAGCCTGAACTCTGTAGCTGGTGGGTAGTCTTTGAAATTAGTTAAATGGAGACTGATGAGTGAGGTACATATTTTAGATAACTTCAGAAGTGTGTATTTCCAGGAGTAATTTTGAAGACTTAGAGATGGGACGTGGGGATACTGGTCCTGGTTTAGAGAGTGAGCAGAGCGGAGAAAGTGATCCTGAATACAGCAGTTTATGATGGACTCCACTTGGCTGTGGGAAGGGTCAGGATGAACTAACTGCAACAAGTTCTGGCTTCTCTGATGTGAAAGTGTGAGAATGGAGCCGTTGGTGCCATTAAGAACTATAGAAAGTGGGCGTGGTTTTGAGAGGTGACTAGAAGCAAAGGAGCAGAGAGCAGACACAGCCGGAATGCATGTGTGCTAGATAGTTTTAAGTCAACTGAACACAAGCTGAAGTCATCTGAGAAGAGGGAATCTCAATTTAGAAAATGCTTCTTTCTCTAAGATCAGATTGTAGGCAAGCCTATCTTCTTAATTAGTGATTGATGAGGGAGGGCCCAGCCCATTGTGGGTGGTGTCACCCCTGGGTGGTGGTCCTGTACCTTACAAGAACACAGGATGAGCAAGCCATTAGGGACAAGCCAGTAAGCATCACTCATCCCGGGCCTCTGCACTAGCTTCTGCCTTCAGCTTCCTGTCCTGTTTGAGTTCCTGTCCTGACTTACTTCAGTGATGGAGTGTGATCTGAAAGTGTAAACCAAATAAACTCTTTCCTTCCCAAGGGTCATGGTGTTTCATCACGGCAATAGAAACCCTAACAAAGACATTTTGGTTTGCAAGAGTGGGACTAGTGATTCTAACAGAAGGAATATTAAGATGCAAAAGTAACTAGCTCATCCTGACAGTCTCCAAAATAAGACCTTTTTTCCAGCTATACACCTGACAGAAAAAAAAATGTCCAGAATATATAACAAATTCAAAAAACCAAACATGCAACATTCTAAACAACTCCATTAGTAAGCAGGTTAGTGGAATGAACAGACCCTTTCCAAAAGATGAAATGTCAATGGCCAAAAAACATACATGCAAAAATATTTGTCATCCTTAGCTACCAGTGAAATGCAAGTCAAAACTGCTGTTGTGTTTCATTTCCTCCCTGACAGAGTGGCTACCATGAGAGGATAAATACTAGAGAGGACGGAAGAAAACTGGATCAGCTGTACACTGTTGCTGAGGATGTGAATTAGTCCAGCCACTGTGGAAACCAGTATGGTTGTTCATCGGGGACCTAAAAACAGAACTAACATATGACCCAGATACACCACTTGTGGGTATAGGGCTGAAGAATTGTAAGGCAACATACCACAGAAACACGTGGTATTTATTTCAGCCATTCACTGTAGCCAATGTGTGGAATCAATCTAGTTGTCTGACAAGAGATAAACAACTAAAGAAAAGTTACATGCATGTATGTGTCCACAAACACACACACACACAACATTAAAAAGAATGAAACAATGTCATTTGTGGGAAAATGAACTCACCATATTAACTGAAGTAAGTATTAAATGCAGAAAGACAAGTAGTGCCTGTTTCTCTCTTGCTTCTGAGTCCTACAACCCTCTATAAAAGCAGAAAGGTGACAGGGAGAAGAAGGGAGGGACCTTGTGAAAACAGGAATCAAGAAAGAGAACTAAGGGAAAGCCATGGGCAAAGGACGGACACAGCCACCAGCAGAGCAGCTGACAAGCTAGGCAAAGAGAATCATCTCTATAAAACCCAACACCATACACAACAGTTTAAAATGCAGCTCATTCAAGAGTAGAGCTAAGCTTTCTGGGAAACAGAAGAATGGCCCCTTTTAAGTAAAGTTCTCATCTCCAAGTGCTGTGATGAGTATCCCACTTCCTGTATGCTCAGCATACAGGAGGCTGAGTCAGGAGGATTGCTGGTGGCTCAAGGTTACCCCGGATTTCAGAGTGAGACCTTTTCTCAGAAACAAAACACTCTTGCCTTTTGGGTCAATAGTATCAAAGTAAAAATACACTGTGAGCCAAATACATAGAACTGTAATTTTCTTGTAGTCTAGTTGTTGAAGTATTGATATGTTGGCCCAGGGAGTGGCACTATTAGGAAGTATGGCCTTGTTGGAATAGGTGTGTCTCTATGGACATGCGCTTTAATACCTTCATCCTACCTGCCTGTAAGTCAATCTTTTCCTAGTGGCCATTAGATGGAGATGTAGACTCAGCCTTCTGTGTGCTGAGCATACAGGAAGGGGGATACTAGTCACAACACTTGGAGATTAGAACTTTACTTTGAATGAATCATTCTTCTGTTTTCCAGAAAGCCTAGTTCCACTCTCAGCTCCTTCTGGACCATGCCTATCTGGACACTTCCATGCTCCCACCTTGATGATGATGGACTGAACTGAACCAGTATGCCAGCCTCAATTACATGTTATCCTTATAAGAGTTGCCTTGGTCATGGTGTCTGTTCACAGCTGTAAAACCCTAACTAAGACACATATTAAAAAAAAAAAAAAAAGCAAAAAGACATTGTGTTTCTCTGGCTCTTACAATTGCTCTGCCCCAACACCTTTTCTACAATGTTCGCTGAACCTTGGGTGCAGCAGCAGTGTTATAGTTGGATCATTCAGGACTGGGTACCATGCAATCACTTGCTCTCTGTACTTTAACTGGATGTGGTTTTTTGTAACGGTCTCTGTTTGTTTCAAAGAGAAGTTTCTTTCTTGATGGTGGTGAGTTCTACACTTATTTCTAGGTATAAGGATAAATGTTTAGGACACAATTAGGGATTATGTTGGCTCAGTAAAGTGGGGGTTGTAGATTCTCCAAGATCTTACTAGCTCCTGGTAGTTTTGTCTCCTATAAATGTCAAGGAAGCTACACCCATGAAATGCACTCAACAACCTGGCTACCTAAATAGTACCTGAACAAGGATGACACCAACAGACATGCTACCATGGAAACAGGAAGTCTTCTGGGGTTCCACCCCCGTAATACAAGGAAGGAGTGCTGAGAACTGGAGAAAATAGTCTTCCCTAGACAAGAGTGCCAGTGCATTACCCAGTGCCAAGGAGTCAGCTCTTAAATCAAACTGTCATATACATACAAGCAGTATTATACAGACTGGGCAGAGCGTATTCACATATTTAGGAATATATGTGTGTATGCATATATACATGTATATATATGTGTGTGTATAAATTAACAAAAAAGAGGGCAGAAGCTATTAAATAGAGAGAACAAAGGAAGGGATGTACATGAGAGAGATTGGAAGGAAAAAGGGGATAGGGAAGAATGATGTAATTATATTGCAATTTCAAAAACTAAATTTTTTAAAGTCAAAAAGCTTAAAAAACAAAAATGAGAAACAGTTTAATTGTATATTTTATTAAACTCACTATATCTAAAATATCATTTCTGTATAATTTTACACATATATATCAATTAGTTTTTTCATGTGACATATCCAACATATATTTTATAGTATATCTCAATTTAGGTATTGAATCTCACTAGTGTTTGATATGTACTCAAAATTCATGTAGTTCAAGGTATAAAAACCATATTCCTGTACTTGGGTATTACAAACACCAAATTTTGTTGGTTTCACTTATGAAATTTTAAGGCCTCAGTAGCCATCTATGGCTTCTGTTGCTGTGACCCAATCTGTCACTGCTACAGACAAACTCCATTAGCTGAGTAATTCAGAAAGAGATCCATGAAAGTTTTGTTAATCACCTAACCCTTTGAGATGCTGCCTGTAAGTTCTAATGAATTGATTAAGGTAGCTCAGTCTAGGATTCTTTAAGAAGAGACATAACAGTCCAGCAGAGTGAGATAACAGAAAACAAGCACATTTGGGCAGAGGATGCTAGCTGGGAATGGTAGGTTTGAACAGAAGGTGGTTTCTTTGTTTGTTTGTTTGTTTGTTTGTTTGTTTGATTGTCTGACTTTGATGTTGGTAAGTTCCACAGTTAGTATTTGTGATAAGAAGGATGTGCCAATATACATCTGTTTACCTTCATAAAGGTAAGAGTAAAGGGCACCCCCAATACACCACACACACACATACACACACACAAATATACACAGAGACAGAGAGATTCAGAGAGATGAGAGACAGAGAGACAGAGAGACAAAGACAAAGAGTGAAAGACAGAGAGAGAGAAGGAGAGAGACACAGAGACACAGATTGAGATAGAGACAAACACAGAGAGAACTTTAGTGTCTGAACCAAAAACCCAAATCCCAGATCCCTACAACAGGCCAGCAGAGAAGCCTTATGACATTGTCTTAAGCAATATCAGAAACTGTTGATCAAGCTATTTCTTCACCATAATTTCTGAGAGGAGCTGAGAAAAGAAAGGTAGAAGAGCTCGTCATTAACTCCCTCTTGCTGAGCTGATGCTGGTGGGCTGGCAAAGTGTTCAACTATACCCTACAGAGTCAAGGACCAGGCATGGGAAGAAGGGTCAGAGAAAAAGACAGGAATGGAAATCCAGGTTCCTTCCAAACCACTCTGCACACCCTGCTTAGCCATACCGCTTCTGTGTGCCACAATTCACCTCCTGTTAGTGACCCCTTAGCACACTCTGTCCTCTGAGTCTCAGGTCACATTCCAGGATACACTGGACTTCCAATTCTTTCACTTCATGAACCAGTTTGGACTAGTTTTGAGTCAGGCACTGGCTATCCTAACTGTCCTCCAACTCACCGTTTTCCAATGTTTTCCTTAGCTTTAGCTCACCCTGTATTTAACACTAACATGCAGGCAAAGAATACTTGTATCTGCTGACACTATCCTGGCCTTGAGAGCTAATTGGTTAACAATGATTTCACAGTGATTTGGGGGACACTGGCTTTGTGCTAGGGCTTTGCTCAGGGCTTTTGATTCTCCTATACTCAGTAATATACAGGAAGGAAAAAAACATAAATAATGTTAGTCTTCCATCCATGTCCAAATAAGACACTAATTCCTTGGATATTCCTAAAGAATAACTGGATAAACAAATATATGTAAATTCCTTTCTTTGTCCTCAAACCATGTGCTGGTGATTTGATTTTTTTTATATCCAGTTCTTATTATATACCAATAAACATTTCATGAGAAATGTCTTTTCATGAAAGACATGAGAAGGCAAGGCAAAATAAGAATCAAAAAGAAAAAAGTGTGTGTGTGTGTGTGTGTGTGTGTGTGTGTGTGTGTGTGTGTTGGCTAGTTTTATGTCAACTTGACATGCTAGAGTCATTTTAGAAGAGGAAACTTCAATTGAGAAAATGTCTCCACCAGATTAGACTGTGGGTAAGCCTGTGGGGCATTTTCTTTACTGGTGATTGATAGAGGAGAGTCCGGCTCCCTGTGGGTGGCAGCTGAGCAAGCCATGAGGAGCAAGCCAACAATCAGTACTCTATCATGGTCTTTGTATCAGCTCCTTCCTCCAGACACCTGCCTTGAGTTCTCCCCAAGTTGAGTCTTTGCCCTGTATTCTTTCACTGATGGACTACGATGTGGAAGTTTAAAAGAAATAAACCCTTTGCTCCCTGAGTTGCCTCTGTTCACGATGTTTTATCACAGCAATATAACTCCTAAAGCAAAAGAGAAAAACGAAGAAAAAAATCTTGCCACCCTTTACTTATACCTCATCTCCTGCATTGATGATCAAGACTGACCTTAACAGCTAACTGCATGCATTCTGTGATTTAACTTTCCTTCATTAGAAGTGTGGTTTCTGATATCTGAACATATATTGCTCACAGGGAACATTTTTCCATCAAATACCTAATGGAACCTGCTGAAAGTATAATACAGGTTTGGTTTTGTTTTAGAAGAGAAGTCACTCTGAGTTGGTGAACTGGGAGGCAGAGAGATCAGCACTTAAAAATGAAGAGGGAAGAAAAAGGAAAATTCTCCTGGTTATGGAAGCCATCCCTAGGATAGAGAAACTTTGAAAAAAAAATAGATAGACAACCAAGTTAGGCGGCTCTGCCCATGCGGTCTCTAACACCTGCTTCTAAATTCCCTTCTCCAAAAGAGTCACACCCACTTCTGGTGTGAGACCCGGATGAGGAGGTTATTTTGGACTTCTTATTTTTACCCTCTGCAAGGTTATTTCACCTTGTGTGACTCACTCAGCAGCTGCCACCACTTTCTAAGGGGCAGGCACTTCCACCTCTGGCCATCTCATGCACAGTCCTTTGCCGACAAGCTAAAATGTTGCTGGGAAAAGAAAGAACCGGAGACTATTTGGGTTAGAGTACACTTCGAAAAGTTAAAGCTATAGGGAGGGAGAGAGCCTTTGTGACGGAGAAGTGAAACAGTGAGTTTCATTAGTGATGTGCCACAAACATTCGGCTGAGGTGCAATTATGACTAACTAGAAGACTGTGACTGAAGGAATCATCCCTGTGAAAGAAGAAAAGTAATTCCAGGGCCACTGGAAAAAAAAAAAACAGATTTTAGCAGAAGTTCAAATTGTGTCCCTCAGTTATAATGGAGCTTCTTTCCCAAGCTGTATGATCCTTGGTAATCTCTGAATCTCTCTGAGGATCAGTATCTTCATCTGTAAGATGCAAGACCTGTGATGATCACTTAGGTCCCTCAGCTGTGAAGCATGTTTCTTATTATTTTTACTTCTCAAAAGTCAGGAGAAGAAAACTTTGGAAAACATAAAATCTAGACATTTTCATCAAGGATTATATATATATATATATATATATATATATATATATATATATATATATATATGTGTGTGTAGAAAACACAGTGGGAAATCTGTTTTTAAACAAGTCTTGCTGATATCGTGAGCATTAGGGGTGGGAACAACCCTCTTTTCTGTGATCTTTATACATAGAAATAGTAATAGGAATAGTGCCTTTGTAGCCTGTGCTGCCCTTGATAAACTCTTGAGGAACCATTGCCTTAGTTGCTGATTGTGGCTGATCGGAAACTGGCAAGACAGTTCTTAGTTTTCATCAGTGACAAAGTCAGAGTTTAAAGGACTTGCTTATAGAATCTGTCGATGACAAGGTCGGGACATGAGTTGAGTTTGCTGTCCAACACTCTTTCTTGATGGCTCTAGCTTCTCCTAATTTGGAGAAGTTGACTTGTCACGTACTTGACTCACATCAAAAGAGGAAGCAGCTGCTCACACCGGATTTCACACCTGGTCAGTAAACTACTGTGTAACCTTTAGTGGGGAGCCTCCAAAGTTGTGGACAATCTCCCTGGGAACACACAGATGACATACTCTGCTTCCAGAAGATATAAAAGAAAAACTTCTTTGTGACCTCTGTGCATGCCTTTCTCCTTCCTCCATTAATATTTTGTGTGTTTTACAGACTAAATAATGTATAGCATAAAGTTTCAAAATAAACAAGATGGAAACATTATTTATAAATGATTGTGCATGTTGGAATCATGTTTTAAATTCTTTTATTTTTGAAACTATAATATAATTACATCATTTCACCTTTTCCTTTCCTCCTTCCAACCCCTCTCATATACCTATCCTTGCTCTTTTTAACATCCACAGACTCGTTTTCCATTCATTGTTGCCATGCAAGCGTGTATGTGTGTGTGTGTGTGTGTGTGTGTGTGTGTGTGTGTGTGTGTGTGTGTATTTCTAAATACTTAAGTACCGCCTGCTCAGTTCATATGTCACTTGTATGTAAGTTTCCAGGGATGATTGTTTGGTTTTGGATAACAGTTGATGTGCTCTTCCCTGGGAAACATACATCTTTAGCTGCATGTAGCTCTTTATGTAAAGTTAAAGCCTTTGCTATTTCCCCCACCCACTTTGGCACGTCTATTCCTAATGTCCTTGTTTAGCCCGTGTTTAGGCAGTCATGTTGGTGAGACTAAATAAGTATAGCTTCTGACATTCCTAGAAGACACAGTCTCACAGCAAACTCCTAAGCCTCTGGCTCTTACTATCTTCTGCAATGTTCCCAGGTTCAGTAGAACCTCAAAGAGAATTAGATATGGATATGTTTTGTAGAGGCATTCACTGGGCTCCAAAACTCTGCATTTGGAGTGGCCCTAGTTTTGTTTAAAGATCTCTGTCCATTGCAAAGAGAAGTTTCCTTGGTATGTCTTTAAGACTGCACTTATCTGGCTGAACCCTGGAGAGTAATATCTGGAATCCTTTTAAAATTCATGATTAAAGTTTATTGGGGGGGCGCAATTTTAGAAGACTGAAGAAAACAAAACCAGAATGAATGGCCTCCCAGCATCGATAGAGACGCCCCTCCTGGCATTGTTCTTGAGGAGTGTGGAAAGCACCAGGTTTTAAAAAATCCCAAAGAGAATCTAGACAAACAGAGTGACAGATGGAACTGGTCTGACCTGCCCATCTGGGGCAGATGGGCCCATGCCTCCACACAAAGATCCTTTTGTCTCCTATGCACACACAGAGGATCTTTGTCAATCATAATCAACAGTTCCGTTTAGCTCTTCTTGCACCTCTTCTCTCTTGACTTTCTAGTCTATGAGGCAATAAATGGGAGAGAAGACGTTGGATGACCTTTAAAAGATAAGAATGAAAGGAGAGAAATATAGCCTGACCAATAAATCCTTCCTAATGGGCTATTCCAAGAAAATTGCCAGAGTACTGAGGTATTATTCATCACTTGTACTTTAGTGACTACCTGATTTTTTAGCGTTCTCCGGAGATCCTTGTGTTATAAATGGGATGTTTGTAAAGTTGGGAGGAATAATGCTGAAGGAGAGGAAAATAATTGTCTCTTCCCTATGGGTTCCAGGAGGATAGTATTCTCAAGAGTGGAGAGTTCTTAATAGAGGTACTAAATAGAAATGTCATAGTATATTAATTAAGGAAATGCATGCTCTTACACAACAGCAAGTAGGAAGTCCTCGTTCAAGGTTAGCGTCTGTGACTACCTCAAGCAAAACTTATGAGCACGATGCTATTTGCTTCTTATTGTTGTTATATGTTATGTCTTTTTGACTTGTGTGTTGGAAAAACAGCAAAATGTCTCTTTTACATAGAGAATTGCTACAGTTGCCAAAGGCACCAGACTGAGAATTGTGCCTGTGCCACATGCCTGGATCTTTAAGCAGCTTTCTTCACTTGAAATTACTGAAAAGCCTCAAGCCCACCATATCTTGTCCTCTTGTTTTATAACCAGCAGAGGACCGAGGTGCTGTGCCCTCCCATGCAAGTCTGTGAGCATAGCACTGGCCAGCCAGGAGGAATCTGAAGGCTAGAGAACAGGAACATCCTGTATTCAGAAAGTGTGGAGATCTAAAGGGCCCTGGGTCAGTCAGGAGGACCAGGACCAAGGATTAAGTTCCCCTCCATTTCTGTAACTGAGCCCTTTGGGAAGTATCACTCTTATGGGAAATATTAGGCCAGAACTGTTTTCTCAACCATAGAATTCATTGATTTATCAGACATTATTGTATTTACTATGTGCCAAGGCCACATTAACTACCAGAGGCAAGATTAATAAAAGACTACCTTGCTGCCAGCTTGATTTAATAAGTAGCACACAGGAAGCCAACTCAGGAAGAAAAAAAAGAAAGCAAAGACAAACCTAGACACAACAATGATAATTTTAGTTAGTGTTATCATGCTGCTTCAATGAGCGGAGAAAGTTCTCATCTTGAAAATACTAAATCTAAAAAGCAAAAGCAAACAACACTGACAAAACAAAACACAAAACAAACAAGTGACGTCACCTCTCTGATGTGGCCTCTAGTTTTCATTGATCTGGAATAACAGTTTATGGATCCCCTTGACACAGTACAACAATGGATGGAACAGAGATTCCAGACATAAGGCAGAAATATGGCTCTCTTTTCATTTCCCATTCTAGAAGGTTCTGCCAGGCACTCAGTGCTGCCCACTGTAGAGTCACATGGAGAGGTAGAGAGGAAGTGAACAAAGGTGAACAGTTTGCACCCAATACTGTCCATATGCATGGTATCTATTCTGTGTGCAGACTGTGTGGATAAAAAAAAATTAAATCGCCAAACAATGCCTAGCAGACGCAACACTCCTTCATTTTCTTCTTAGAATTTAAAAATTAGCTATTTAAAATAACTTCCTGCCATGCTTTTCCGGTAGAGAGCGTAGGAAGCTGCTCGGAATAGTCACTGCTTTATAATTTACAATACAGAATGGGATAAAGGTGTGGCCTCCCTCTCTGACTCTGTCTGCAATTACACTTTAGCTACAAAGGTTAAAGTGAACGGAATGCATCTCAGTTCTGGAAGATGACCATTTTCTGCAAGTACTTAAGACTCTGATGCGTGTGAGTGCTCTGCCTGTCACTTGGCAATTTTCAGTCACTGTAGCCCAAGGCAGCAAGAGTTCCCAACAGCCAGCAGGTTAGAGTTACATGGTTGGACTCTGTGGAGCTTTAGGAAGTTTCTATTATTATCCCCTACCTCTCTCTCTTTCTCTCTCTCTAGCTCACTTTTACTGCTGTGAATTGCACTGGTTAAATCTCTATTTTTTAATGGTTGTTTTAAAAAAAATTAACAGAGAAACTTAACTATAGTTAGCATAGCTCAAATGTATTAAGTCGTTAGCTCTCTCCAAAATCAATCAAAGCAAGGAAGCAAACAAATACCCAGATACTCGACAATCTCTACTTATCGTGCCCTATTTTATAAATGTTAACAATCAATAGTGAAATATTCTGATTTTTCTTAAAAAAAAAAAAAAACCACAGGCACGACAAATTGCTCTAAAACACATGGGTTCTGTGTGTCAAGAAATCCATCAGAGTACCTTGTAATTTGATTGCTATATAGGAGCTTCAGTTTCTCTCCTTGTCTTCCCCATGTGTGGGTTTTCTGAATGAGCTAGATGGAGCTTCCTCAGAGCTTAGTGGGTGATTTCCCAGGGTCAGTGCCCAAAGAAAGGCACATCAGAACAGACTGATATAGCCTTGGCCTTGAGAACCACACAGCACTCCTCTCATAACCACATACCATTCAAAGGTCAGTGGCAGGAAGAGTAGACATGGCCTCATAGTGGGCATTCAGCAAGGGCTACAATAGCGTGGACTGGGACTACTACTGTGACACTTCCTAGATAATATACTATCTCACTAACGGGCACTACTGATTTCCACAAAGCCATGCATCATGTGCTTTTCCTGGGGGATCCTTTTACCTTAGGATGTACTGGTGGCTATGAATGATAAAGCATTTTAGGCTGTATATATCTGGTACTGCATGGCGTTCTAGCATAGCAGTTCTCAACAAATAAGTCACAAACTCCTTTGGGAGATCTGTCGAATGACCCTTTCATGGGGTCACCTAAGAACAGCAGAAAACACAGATATTTACATTATGATTCCTAACAGTAGCAAAATTATAGGGTTTTTTCTCTTTTTTCCTTTTATTGGTTTTTTATTTATTTATATTTCAAGAGTTATCCCCCTTCCCAGTTTCCCCTCCACAACCCCCATTCCTTCCCCCTACCCCCTGTCTCTATGAGGTTGCTCTCCCACCTGCCCACTCATTCCTGCCTCAGAGCCCTAGCATTCCTCTACTCTGGGAGCCTCCACAGGACCAAGGGGCTCCCCTCCCAGTGATGCACAATAAGGCCATCCTCTGCTACATATCCAGCTGGAGCCATGTGCCCCCCCCCATGTGTACTCTTTGGCTAATAAGTAGATATTAGCCAAAAAGGAGTTTGGAATACGCATGATACAACTCACAGACCATTTGAAACCCAAGAAGACAGAAAATTACAGTTTTGAAGTAGAAACAAAAGTAACTTGGGGGTCACCATAACATGAAGAATTGTATTAAAGGATCGCAGCATTAGGAAGCCTGAGAACCGCTGGCCCAGCAGATCATGGAATTTACATTGGCAGTTATTTTACTAGCATTAAATGTCTCATTGCTGTGTCAGTGATGAGAGAATTCTTCATTTTAATTGCCACTAACTTTATCTAACTGTTCAAAGCATCAAATCTATTTCTAGACCTGGATTTTTAAACTCAGTGAAATTTTAAAATCCAAATTGGATTGGAACTGATTTTGCCATTTGTTTGCTGTTTTGTTGTTGTTTTATTTTCTGTTATTCTTCCTTTGAATATTGATCCTCATTCTCTTTCTTTGCTTTTCCTAGCATTCTGGCTATTTATTGTCACACTTTCCTAATTTACTCTCTTTTTGCTCTTTTACACTTTAATCACTATTTTTGTATTATTTGTGGTGTTTGTTTGCATGTTTTTTATGTTCATTTCTGTGGCAGCGAGGATAGAAGCCATGGCCTCCTAAACGCTATGCAAGCACTCTACCACAATCCAGATCTAAAATCTATTCCTTTCTCTCTGCCATCCTAGAGGAGTCCTAAAGACTATCTTTTAATGGCTAATTCTAATTCTCCACTTGACCATTGCTTCTTAGGATTCTCAGGTAAATACAGCTTTCCTGTATCACTATAACACTATAGTTCTTTTCAGATTTCTGCATTGTTTTATTTATTTATTTTTATTTGGGAAAATAGTATTTTAACCACTGATTGGGTCAATATGGGGGTTCCTGCAAATTGTAAGTTTGCTATGATCTTGAATCACATTGGGGACTAATCTCTGGGTATGTCTGTAAGAAATACTTTAGATCAGGTTAACTGAGGTGGTAGAACCCACCTAAATGTGGACTATACCATTTCATGGGCTCAGGTCTTAGACTGAAAAGCAGAAAGTGGGCTAAGCTCAGGAATCCATAGGTCTCTGCTTCCTGAGTACATACACAGAATAAGCAGCAACTTCCTGCTCCTACAGATATGTCTTCTGCTTTAATGGACTGCATCCTCAAACTATGGGCCAAATTGCCCTCTTCTTCTTTCAGTTGCCTTTGTTTGATGTTTTGTTACAGCAACAAGAAAGGTAACTAATACCATCAACCCTCTGTATTCCCGTTGTGTGTGATGTCTCCATTCAAAGGTCCGTCATGAGTGGCAGTGTTTTCTGTTGCTTTATTTTGCTTCTGTTCTTGTTGCTTGCCTGGGTCTGAAAGCCATCTCACTTGTCTACCAGTTGTACAATGACTGCTTCCCTTCTGTCTTGGACTAGAGTTCAATTACATTCACTATTTGGGGCATATATGCCCCATTGGGGCATCAACAAAACATTAACTGTTCATTATTCACACTGGTAAATAATGAAGCTTGACCTCAAGCATTCTCTAGTCCCCCTTCCTGTCTCTCCATGCACATAGACTGATAGACATAGATATTCAACACAATGGGAGCAGTTTTATTTTTGCCTCCTGGTGAATCTATTCCAGCATGGAAATGAGAAATGCAGCACTCCAATTTGTGTTCTCAACTGTAGCATTAGGCCATTCTTGTCCCCATTACCCCAAAGGCATTTGGTGTCCTCTCAGTAGAGGGCCCAGAGACTCAGATATCCACAGCCAAGTGTCTCTCTCAGCAGCAGCAGTTTAACTTTTATGCCATGAAATGTCTAATTCATTTTGATCAGATTAATGATTTGTAATTATATGTTTCATTTATTGATTTTTAAAAAATATATTCTCTTTAAAAATTATGTCACTGTAGCTAGGAACATTTGAGCTGCATCAAAATTATGAATGCATAATTCTGTCCTGACTAGAAATGTAAGATTGCTTCTAATGCTATGAAATAACAACAAATGCTAGAACAAGTACGTACTAATAAAAAAAATGAAAAAAAAAAGAAGAAATTCAAGTAGACAGGTAAAACCAACATTTCAATAACTTGAATCAATTGCTATCTTATCATAAGAACTTATGTAGAAGAGAATTGCAAAGCATTTCTTCTGATAGCTGCAGAATTCTATCACCCAGTTATCACATACTAAATGCTTAGGTGGACCAATGCCTTGACAAAAGCCCATACCTGATTAGTTTTCCCTGAGGAGACATTCATTCAGGTACTAAGTGTTTTTTATATTACAAATGCACTTAATCCTCATGATATTTTTTCTTTAATTTTAAGGATATAATTTAATCATGTTTCTCCTTTCCTCTCCTCCCTCCAAACTCTCCCACGTGCCCCTCCCCACTTTCTTTTGTTCAGTAGTTGTTACTGTATGCATATATCTATTTTCATAAAATCTGGTGAGTCCATGTAATGTTACTTGGTTGCATGTTTTCAGGACTGGAACTTTGGCACTAGACAACCAGTTGGCACACTCTTGCCTGGGGAACACCATCATTTCCTATCTCAGCTTTCCTCGGCTGCCTATGATTCTTTATGGATGATTGGGGCTTGAGAAAATTGGTGTTTTCAATTTTCAATGGTATCATCCTTGTTCAGCTCATATGTGTCTGGTCATGTTAGTGAAAGTTTATGGGTGTAACTTCTGACATTACTAAGAGACACAATATCATACCAAACTTCCTGATTCTCTGCCTTTGACTGTCTTTCTGCCCCATTTCTGCAATGTTACCTGAGCCTTCAGTGTAGGGATTGGATGTTTTATACATGGATCCATTGCAGCTGGTCTCTACAACTGTGCGTTTTAATTGGTTTTAGTGGTTTTCTGTAGCAGTCTTTATCTGTTTCAGAGAGACATTTCTTTGATGAAAGTTGAAGACTACATTTACCCATTCGTATAAGGGTCAATTCTTAGAGTGTTGTTAGGGATTATGCTGGTTTAGGAAATTAGTGGCTGTAGATTCTCCTCCAGTGACCATGACTTCACTAGCAGGAGTAGTTAGCTAGTTTTCCAGTGCCAAGGACAGTTTCCCTCTTGTTGATTATATTTTACATCCAATTAGAGAGTCGTTGGTTACTGCCAAGTTATCTGTGCCACAGCTGCAACAATAGGGTTATTGTGCCATTCAGGCTGTTGATACAGTTCATGGGCATCAAATAATTTATTTAAGGACTTTCTATTTCTCAATCCTTCCTGCTACAAATTACATAAAGATATTGCATAAAATGGCAAGAATACACTTTTTTATTTACAATCCAGCCATTGCCCCCCATCTTCCCTCCCACAGTTCTTCATTCCATTCTTCCTGCCCCTTGTCCCCCTCCACTTGGGGAGAGATGCTCCCCTACCACTAGGCCTCCCACATCCCTGGAGCCTCAAGTCTCTTGAGGATTCAGCACATATCTTCTCCCACTGAGGCCATACCAAGCAATCCTCTGCTATATATGTGTTGGGGGCCTCAGATCAGCTCCTGCATGCTGCCTGGTTGGTTGCTCGGTGTCTGGGAGCTTCCAGGAGTCCGAGTTAGTTGAGACTGCCAATGTTCCTATGGGGTTGACAGCTTCTTCTGCTTTTTCCATCCTTCCCCTGATTCAACCATAGGGGTCCCTGACTTCAGTCCAATGGTTTGGTGCCTCGGTCAGCTACTGGTTGGGCCTCTCAGAAGACAGCCATGCCAGCCTCTACTCTGTAAGCATATCATAGCATCAGTAATAGTGCACAATTTTTTAATTGGACACCCTTCTTTTTCCCTCATATTTAGTATCTATAATTCCATATATCAGTTGTCTACTTTGCAGTACATTTGGAGAGTGGTTTTGCATATATCAATGGGTATAGCTGGACACTCATTAAGTTGGTCCATAGAGTCTTGCTTTAAGAATAACCATAATTTAATTAACATTTCTTATTTTTATGAATTTGGGTTATTTTTTAAGATTTCTGTTTAGTGTTTATTTGAATTTGTATGTGTAGTTATCTGTGTGAATGTATTTCATATGTATATGTCTTCGGAGAACAGAATGGAGAGAGGATAGAGTGACAGATGGGTAGATGTGATCTGCCCAACATGGGAGCTAGGAACATAACTCTAGTCCTCTGGAAAGCAGTCAATGTTCTTAACCACAGAACCACCTCCCAAGCTCCTGGATTTACATTCTTTATAGTCTTTTTATACTATGGACCACCATGAAATCAATGTCTTTGTAGATATAATTTTGTTCAGATGCAAATATATTGAGAAACACTGAGCTGAACTTCCCTATATGGAGGTTGTATTTGAAATAAATACATCATTTGAAAAAAAATCTAAGAATTTTGCATCACCTTCTACATCTATAAAAAATTCTGATTCTATTTTTTTCAAATTTTTATACAGCTATAATTTTGCCTATGGACCTTAGGTCTATGTATAGATTTATACATAACATTTAAAAAGTTTAAAAGGAAAAATAACAATAGTTAACTGTTAATACAAACACTTTATTATATTAAAAGATTAGTTAAATATGAACAGTTTGATTGTAGATATTGGAGAAACTAGAAAGGAAAAGATTAATCCTTATAATATGCCCATGTCATAGTTTGTATGCTTGTTTCAGAATCTCTACCAATTTTTATGACTATATATTCTAGAATATATAATACATTCTTTAGACTGTTGTTGAGTTTAGTTGTAATGTAAGAGAGAAAAATGTCTGGGGTTCTCCTGTGAATTTTTGTGGCAATCTCCAGGGTTTACTGATGTGATTGCTGAAATGGGGTGACTCATATTTTTTAAATGTTTTTTCCTTTTATTGAAAATAATTATTTTCTAATACACTGTATCTTGATGATTTTTTTTCCCTCCCCGTGACTCCTTTCAGTGCCATCCTTTCTGTCTGTCAGAAAACAATCAGGCATCTAAGGAATAATAATGAAAATAAATCAAACTTAAAAAAACAATAGAAATATGACAAAACAAGGAAATAACAACAAAAAAAAGAGAGCCAAAGAAAAAGCACAAGAAATGAATATAGATGCAGGAACTCATACATGCACACATCCAGGAAACTTATAAATGCCCCCGAACCAGAATCCACGATATGTATTTGAAGTATCTGTAAGGTAGAAAAACAAAACAAAACAAAACAAACATAAAAGCCTGACATAACATTATGAGACAAAGAACCTCCAGGGATGCTCTTGTGTTCCTTTTCTGTTGACTATCTACTGATGCACGTGGCACATCCTTGTAGAAAACTTCTTTCATTTGCAAGTGGTTATCAATTGAAGCTAAGGATGGGGTCATGTTTCTGCTTCTTTAAACTCCAGGACCCCACCTGGGTCATACCTGTGCAAGCCCTGTGCATATTGCCTCAGTTTCTTTGAGTTCTCCTACATGTTGATCCTTTTGATTTAGAGGGCCTTGTTTCTCTGATGTCCTCTATCCCCTCTGGCTTTTCCACTCATCTTCTGTAAGGTTCTCTGAACCCTGAGGGAAGGGGTTTGATGGAGGTATCCTATTAAGGACTGAGTGTTTCAAGGTCTCTTATTCTGCATATTGTCTAGCCATGGGTCTTTGTAATTTTTCCCATCCTCTGTGACTCATGATTATTTATAAAGAACAATAAAAAAGAATAGATAATAAATACTAAAATTTCCTGGCAATGTAAACCTAATACTGTCACATCCCTTTTCATAGACTCTGCTGAATCCTCTAAGGAGATGGTAGATACACTAAGGCATAGTGTTCTTCTAGTCCTGACTCTGAGTCGCTAAAGCAAGATAAGATTATATTGTGCCTTTGAGCTTAAAAATATATTCTATCGGGAATATGAAAATGTTTTGTTTCATGACCTTATATTCCATAGACTCTAAAATAAAGTAAGTGGTTATTCCAAAGGGAACTGAAGTGGCAACAATGACCATGAATTGATTCCTAGAAATGTGGAAGAAATCTACAGGAATTTATATAACCAAAGCAAGATAAACATCTTAGTAGCCTTTACTTCAAAACTATAGCTATACTATGCTTAAGTCTGTTATAAGAGTAATGAGTCTAGTAAGTAATACAATGAATAAGTGAATGAATGAATGAGTGAATGGATGAATGAATGGATGGATGAAAACATGCTTACACATCTTTCTTATTCAATTCCCTTTAACAACACAAATTCTCTAACCTCAGCCTTTATTCTTGATTCTAAGTTTGGCTTTTCTTCCCCAGACAAATACTCAGGCTGTTGATTCTGGATCAGGTTTTGTACATAATTCATACTTTGAGTCTACATTTAATTATAGTCTTTTTCTGCCTTCATTGTGATGAATATCCACATGGGATGGACATCCACATAGGATGCTTTTGAAAATGCTAGGTTACTTTAGGAGACCACTTGTTCTTGGATGAGTTTAAGGAAACAACCCAAACTCCACCATTAATACAAGAGGATGGAGGAATGTACCACAGTACTTTGGACACCATACAAGGAACTACAAAGTCTCCTTTATCTTCAGAATTGATCTGATTCCATGCCACTGTCTATTTGGAGGCCTAGATATCACATTTTAAAGTGTTCTCTTATTGAGCAATTTAGAGGTGAGTATGATGTATCATTTGAGGGCTAAATATTGAACATTTCTATAATAAAAAAGTACAGAGAGTTCTGTTTATGTTTATCCTTTCATTGAAAATTACTACAACCTGGTCAAAAAATCCTCTCTGTGGTAATGGGCTATCTGCCAATACATGAGTCTGTTGAAAGGGCCACACCAAGTCCAGCATCAAGTGACCGCCAACCCTGACCACAGCCGAGTGGTATGAAGAGAGCTGACAGCACCGTGGTCACCACCCAGGCCAGAGAGGAAAGTAGCAGGAGGTGTCAACGGAAAAATCCAACTTCACTCCTTTTCAAGTCTGATGAGCAAAACCAAAGGGAGCTTGCCCTAGGCGATTTCAAATGATAACTTGCTTTTCGCAATGAAAGCATTTATCAGTCTGTCACCTCTGAATGTGTTTCTATATTTGTTTCCATATAATAAATGCTTTTTTAGACACTCACATTCGCTTAATAATAATTTCTCAGTTTAGGTGTTTTGTGTAGTGGCTGTAGTGGCCACATTAGCTTCTGAGGATTGCTGCGACAATGTACCACAAACTGAATGCTGTTGACAGCAACAATGCATTGTCTCAGAGGTGGAGAGGCTTGTGATGGCTAGTGGTGTGCCAACTTGGCACAAGTTAGAGTCATCTGGGAAGGGGGAAACCTCAATTGAGAAAATTCCTCCACTAGATTGGCCTGTGGGCAAGGCTGTGGTGAATCTTCTTGATTGATGATTGATGTAGAAGGGTCCAGCCCATTTGTGGATGATGCTATTCCTATGTAGGTGGTCCCAAGAGTATATGAGAAAGCAAACCAAGCAAGCCATGAGGAACAAACCAGAAAGAATCACTCTTTCAGGGCTACTGTATCAGTTCCTGCTCTCAGGTTCCTTCCCCAACTCCCTTCAGTAAGGGACTGAGATATGGAAGTAAAAGGGAAATATTCCCAAGTTGATTTTTGGTCAGGATGTTTTATCGCATCTTTAGAAACCCAAAGACAAGGCTAGAAGTCAAAGATGAAGCTGTCAGAAGACTTGACTCCTATACATAGTCGTGAGGGAAGAATCTATTCCATTAATAGGCCTCTTGCCTAAATTAATTTGGATAGTCAGCATCTTTGACCCTTTATCTGATCCCTACCTTCATCCTCATGTGGGATTTCTCCTCTCTGGTGGTATCTGTGCCCACATCTCTTTCTTATAACGCATCAGCTTTATTGGGCTAGAGGCATCCAGAATGATTTCAGCTTATCTATTCACATATGCAATAGTAATTCCAAGGTCACACTCATATGAATGTGGAGGAGATACCATTCATCTTGAAATAACCATCAAATATTACACTATCATGAAGAAAACCTGGGTCTTTGAATTGTGACCCTCAGATCCAGGAAAATGGATTTAAAATTAATACAACACGGTGGACCACCTAAGAAATGAGCCACAAAATCACCTCCAACTGATCACTGTAACCTAGAACAAAAAGAGAACATTACTAGAGATCAATTACTGTTTACAGCCACAGATCCATATGTGTACAACCCTAGGTTGGTTCTAAAGTTCGTGGAATCCACTTACTTTTGGAAATGAAGTTGAACCAAAACACTTCAAAGACATGTCTAAGGAGACAAGAAATCAGGAAATGGTACCCATCATCATCTGGGGAAAGTTTGCACTGAGTATGAGAGGTTAAAACACCCTCTGCTTCCAACCAGCTTTAACCGATAGAAAACAGGTATAAGGTATTGATAGTAGATAGATGTTAAAGGGAAAAGTAAATGAAAGAAAACCATAAAGGTGGCTTGTCAATGGGCAGCAAATCCCCATGGTAGATGTCTAAAAAGCACTGGGTATGAATTTTACATCAGACTGACGGGTACTCCTAAGGAGAACAAGAAGAGTGACAGAGTTTAGCCTCCAGCCACACTATGATCACACTATGGGTTTTGAGAATTTTTGTTTGTAAACCCTTCAAAAAAGAGAAATACATTTATTTCATAATAATATTGGTATAAAGAACATATCCTTAGGGCCTGGCTTAGAAGTTAACAGCACTTGCTGCCCTTAAAGAGGGGCAGTATTTGGTCCCATCACCCACACTGGGTCCACAACCTCCTGTAACAGTGGTTCCAAAGGATCCCAAGCCCTTTTGTGATCTCCATGAGCATGTAGTGCATGTACAGATGTTCAGGCAGAGCACTCATAACATATGATATGAAACAAATAAATCTTTTTAAAATATTAGTACATTGATAGTATATATTAAGCATTACTTCTTACCTAAAACTTCACATTTTTCTTCTCATTTTAAAAGCAGTGAAATCATTTTTATTGATCCTAGGAGAATTTTAAATGTTAGCACTGGGCTTAACCATAAAATGTCCCTGAATAGATGGGCCAACCTTGGATTATATGATATTCAAGGTCCCCTAGAGAACAAGAGTCACTGAAGTAGATATTAGGAACATAAGCATGAGAGATTGGTTAGGGAAGTAGGGACACTAGGAGCCTGGCTCAGTCCAAGTCTCAGAACCAGGGAAGCAGGCTCTGTAACACTTTTTCTGATACTAACATTTTAAGGACCTAGGGAGTGTATCCTTTAAGTACCAGAACCCAAAAGTTGGGGAGTTCCAGAGTCCACAGACAGGAGAAAGACACATTCTTACATCCTCTCCTTTTCTTCTTTCTGGGCCCCCTTCCTTTGGTCACATCTGCCTGTGTTGAAGGCAGATCTTTGTCATTCACTTCTACTTTACAAGCTGTTCCCTTGAAATCTCTTTGAAGACACACTAAAAGCAATGTTTCACCAGGTCTTCAGGAAATCCTCAACCCAGTAAAGTTGACAAAATTTCCTACCATAGACCGCAATGCACAGATACGATACACCTGGTAACACCAAATGGAGGGTACAGCCCACGGAACAGAGTGTTCCCATCAAAATGGCAAGGCAGCAATAAGAGACACCCATTACCTGAATGAGATAAACCAACCCTTCCTGTGAATGTTGAGGTTTGAGGCCAACCCTGTACTGCTCAATTCCTTTAGAGCAGGAGAAAGGAGACACTGAGTCCTCTGGGAAGTCCTGCTGCTGCATTCCTTACCACTAGCTCTGCTTCATGCTTCTGGTCTCACTGGTGCTGCTGTCTCCATTTCTCTCCCTGTCAACAAGTCAAATCAATTAACAGGAAAGCCAGGGCAGCTGCCGTGAGGTTCATCATCAGAGAGAGAGCAAAGGAAGAGGAGAAGTGTTAAGTTCGAGGCATGTTTCTCAGGATCCTTCCAAGGAGAGTCTAGCTGGGCTGGAGTGGGGTAATAGGAGAGAGGAATAGCAAGTATGAAGAGTAATGAGGCTCTTCCAGGCACTTTGCCGCATACCGAACATCCATTACCTTGTGTAACTCTGAAGGATGCTTCTTTGAACGTTCCTGCATTATCTCAAGGTGAAGAAAAGGATGCTAAGTTGGCAGCATCTGGACTGGAGGGAAGCCTTTTGAGCTCTCACTTCTAGATATGAGATTTCCCTGTATCTAGACTTGTTCACCATTTCTGTCAAGAAAATGTACAATGTGAACAGGAGCACCACAAGGAGAAGTAAAAACAAAAGGATTTGTCCCTCCCTCTGCAGGTTTGTTTGACCTACACTTTTATGTGGAACTGTAACACACAAGTTCAGTGTTGCTGCCAACCCAGAGATGGCCACAGATACCTCTAGCCTACTTATCTAACTGAAGGGTAAGACTCTGTTTTTCAGTACTGGACTAGGGCATCATAGTTTGTTTTTTATTTAGGTTGTATTTTATATTTAAACACGGTTTCCTCAAAAAAATTCATTCTGAGTTGTATGTAGCACTGCAGTGGTGACCACCTAAACACATCGTCTGACTTCACAAATTCGATTATGGGCTTCACGGTGCACTGCTGCCTTTGTTTTAAGAAAAATAAGAAAGAGTAAAGAAGAACACCTGACAAGATCTCTCTTCTTCTAGATTCTATTTGTTATTTAGACCTCAGGAAGCACAGCACTAGACAGGCTTCCCTGGATAGCATGATTAGTTAGTTCCTCAGAACACAGTTACTGCATATAATTGGGGTGCCTTTTCATTTGGTATTCTCTGTAAATGACTCTACCATTCTCAAGCAATTTACTTCATGCTCTTGTTCTTCCTCTTAGAAGTGCAAGTTCAGTCAATAACCCTGGATGAGAGGAGATTATCTCAGTGGTCTTTCATCATCATAGAACACAACGGACTTTTTCTATTTTAGGGTTGAGGGCCAGCCTTGTGAGGTTTATAATTCCCCTTGGTGGTCACACGCTTCACAATTCTTACAAACATAAACCTCAACAGGAAAAAAATGACTTATTGACCTGTGAAATAGTCCTAAGATGTGAAAAAATCCACACAGAAGGCTGAGTGTCTTATCATTGTGAAAACATGTTCTCTTCTCTGACCATCATCTGAGTTCCTCTTCCTTTCTGCTTTATGCCTCTGACCCTTGCTACTGCTTCTCAGTAAGAGCTCTCAGCTGAAACCACAGAGAATGGACATATATGCTATGTGTTCTGTCACACACTGTACATTACCTCTGTTATATTGCACATGTGTACCTCTGTGTGCCACACCTGAAATATACACGATATGCTACCATGGCTTCACCACAGTAAATCTCTTAATCTTGAGATTCACCTGAAAAAAATACAATTCCACCATTGTAGCCAAATTTAAAGTAAGTTTTATTAAATATTAAATATGGACCAAGAGATGAACTTTGGTCAGGCCCAGTCCCTGGAATTTCCCAGCTAAAATGGCCCAAATGTATCTTTTTGTTTAATTGTTGTTTGTTTTTAATATTGTCTTGACTTCATCCCTGAAATACATACAATACCGGTAGGGTTTCCTAGAATTAAAATGATTGAAAATTGTGTCCTAGCAATTTCATGAATTTTCATTAATCATTCGATTCTTTCCTCTAAATCTTGGAACATAATTGAAAGTTAAGTTGTTTACCAGAGACAAACTTACGTTCCATCAAAGGTCAAGTTATCACCCTCTGAAGGGTTAGCTAGAGATGGCTGAATGAAGGGGGTTGTAGGTTGGATTTGCAGCGCTCTGCTCACCGTGTCAAGTAGACTTGCTTTCCTTGCCTCCCTTCTTAGCTCAACCTGCCTTCTCCCTACTCTCTCTAGAAAACAAGAATACATTGCTCAAAGACTTGAATCTAGGAATCACTTATTCCCAATATCCCTTCAACAATGGATCCCTTCAGCCTCTTTACTGGAAGTAATTTGCCCTTTCCTTTTAGGAATGAATATATGATCAAATAATCATTACCGAAAATGTGTGGGGTTCTTAAAGGGGCTTTGTGTTTCATACACAAGTAAACACTAATTGAGAAAATACGTGTTTAAATGGAAGAATTGCCCCAGTACTTCAGTAAAGTCCCTTGTTGCCAAACCTGAAGCCCTGAGGTTGATCCCTTGGATCCCACAGTAGGAGAGAACTGGCTTCCACAAGTTGTTCTCTAACCTACACACCCTCCAGGGCACTTGACACACACAAGACTAATGAATAAATTAATTGAAATGAAAATAACCTGAAAAGATTAGAGATGCACTACCCATGTCACCTGAATTCCAACTAGAGAAACTTGAAAATGAGCAAAGGGTTTTCTTTGTCTATAGAAGATAGCAGGTTCGCATTTTCTCAGAGAGAACAATCTTATCTTTAGACAAAGCATATCTTGGAGAAAACCAGGAGTGACTTAGAGGTTAAGGAAAGGATCCAGATTTTCAGGTAGGCCTAATCATTTTGTTTCTTTGAGCCTAAACATGTAAGCCTCAGGATACTTTCACAACCAAATTACTAACTACACATTTTACATTAATTTTCTTCAGCTATTATTTATTCTAAGTTAACATATTTACTTGTGATAATTAATTATTTCTCGTTTGTTATTTTAGTTTTTGCTTAATCTGGGTGGGGGGGTTAGTGCATTTAGTTTGGGGTTTTGTTGTTATTTGTTGATGTTTCCATTGATGATTTTTTAAGGATTCTTTTTGTGAAAATACATATGCAGTGGATGGGGATAGAAGATAGAAGTCACATTCTTGGGCTGAGAATATCGATCAGTAGTGAAGTAGTTGCCTAGCACCATGTGGAAGGACCTAGGTTAAGTCCCTGTCATGAGCACTCGAATGCTTGCACAAACACACACACCATGCACACAAGGAAAAGAAAACAGTTAGGTTATTTTATTCGTGTTTAAGGAAATTGCTCTCTAGTCAATCTGATAGGATGGCACCCCATCTGTGCTCTCATCTACCCAAACAGGAGTGAAGTATAACTAGCAAGACCTCAAACTCACTCAAAGCAGGATTTTGAGACTGTTGAAATATGTAGAAAAGGTAGAGGTGACAATAATGAAGAAACTCATTTGTTTTCCATCCGCCTTCTTCACACTTATTCTCAGTGTGAAGTGGAAGCAAAGGCTTAAAACTCTTTCTCTGCTGCAAAGAAAATATGCTTGTTAAGTATCTGTATCTTGAAAAAAAAAGCAATTAAGAACAGTCTGACTGTGCGGGTGCCACCCCAACTCATTGTAAAGCAGCTACTTCTACACATACAGACACGACTGAGAACCATGAAGTCGGCATTCTGTACTGCCATGTGCTGAGTGACTGGACATGTCTATAAACAAACAAACACCAACCACGCTGTCATGAAATGCCTTTTGTAATTACAAACAAGGGGGTCTTTATGAGACATGTGCTTTGAAGTGGAGAGATCTTTGGAAAATGAAATCTACCAGAAAACCATCACCATTTATTTCAAAGCCTTGACATTTGGAAATTTCTTCGGATCCCTAATTTGGAATGACAAAGAAGTTTAAACTCACTTTCTAGTCAGTATTTTGTCAACCTTAAACATGTTCCGAGGAAAGCTGACTAGTTAGAACATTTAATTCAAAATCATATGTTAAAGTTATTATATGTATGTTAATACATGGCATACATCATTTCTAATTAGTACAACTTAGTTAATTAGATACTGGGAGCAATTAGATGCTGGCTTCTAGGCTATGTGTTACCAGAAAAACTAACATTATACATGTTTATATATTTGTGCCTTCTGGGAAAAACGATTTTAAAAAATTATTTGATGTAGAAACTTTCTTTCAAATTGCTAAATAATAAGCACTCAATTGCAAATTGGTTTTCATTGATTCTAGAATGCAATGTTGAACCCACCAGACATTCAGGGGCGTTAAACTGTTAGGAGAGAGAAAAGTAGGTTATGTGAAGGATTTATACTTATTAATAGCCCAGAACAGTGGTTAATATTTGGCAGATATAAAATTTGTTGAAGTCTCTAGGTGCAGCCCTACTGTGTGTTTGTCACAAGTAAGCATGTCAATGCTCATCAGCCATGACCTTCCTAAAGCTAGAGAGAGCCCAGTAGTACAGCACTTGCCTAGCATGTACAGGTCCTTTGCTAAATTCCCAGCATTGAAAACCTTCGTTCTAAAAATTATTATCTACACATTCGTACCCAGGCATGCATCTTCCCAGTGTTCCTCTAGCACTATATTGCATAGAACCCAAAGAAGAGTGAGACATAGAAAACTGAGTCCACAAAGCTCCAGGATGATTGCCTTTGCCAAATTAACTTGAAAAAGGTCAATTCCCACATCTCATAAGTGGTATTATACCTTGTGTTATGCATCATTAAATAAATATTCCAAGGACTCATCTATGCTGGATACTGTTCATAGTGTGAAGAAAGAAAAGAGAACAGAATAAACAAAGCGCCTTTTCTCTGGGAACTTTCTTTCGTGCTGAATGTTTGACTAATTCGCTTAGCCTTTAGCCGGTATTTGAGCTCGCTTATTGAAGCCCCTGGCTCTCAGGCTTTATTAAGACCAGAAAGAAATGTATCAAAATTTAGCTATTCCTGACACTATTTAGGACTGAGTGGAACCAGGTCTGGGGAAAAGAATGTGCTGGAAGTCTGTCCTGGGTAGGTTTCCAAGCTGAAGACTCCTTGGAGAACTTTCTATTGAGGCCAAAAGGCTCATCTGTTTACAGCACTTCACGGAGAAAGAAGATATAGCCCTTTCGCTTCCTCTTTGGTCAAAAAATAACTAGCCCAACCCCAAGTGTCACCGGAGTGCCCTAAAAGTCAACAGCATCCATCCTACAAAAATCAACATCTCTTACTTTCCAACCGTTCCAAATAATTTACTGGTCTGGTTTGGCCTTCCTGTGCCACATTCCATTCCAGAACCTTAGCGAAAATGTTCTCAAGGGCTGATCAGAGACTCCTCCCACTTTCTCTGGGCTGGTACAACTTGACCGCTACTTGACATCAAGGTCAACTGGAGACTGGGAACAGTTATGTAACAGCATTGTAAATTGAATTAGAATTGTTTGTGAGGCCAGACCAGAGAAGCAGGGCAGCTCCAGGCAAGAGGAGTGAAAGTCCCCCAGAGACACTACAGCTCAGGCAACCTCTCGGTAGATCTGTAAAACGAAGTAAGGCATCACAGGGAAAAGCGGCAAACAAAACCCACCTCTGCCCAGCTCCTCCATGGCCTGGGTCAGCGGCTGCCTTCCCACATACAGACTGAGAAGATGGCGTCAACTACAGACAATACAGAGTGCCGACTTTTAAAGAATAGAAGGGAGCTAATGGAATAATAGCAGCCAGAGTGCACACAAGGAATGAGGTTTTGTTTTCTTAATTTTTGACAATTTCGTGCCTGTACACGATGCATTGAGTTCATAATCACCCTCTTACACTCTCATATGCTTCCGACCCCTGCTGACCTCCTCTTCTTCCAAACTAGTCCCCCATCTTTTTTGTGATGGTCTTGTGCAAGTGACCACAGCTGTATGTAATCCCTGTGTCTTTGGTAGTAGACAGCATTTTACAGTACTCTCTATCCACCAGTTATTCTAGACCTTCATCTTACTCTACCATAATGTTTGTTCTGTGGGCCTTCCAGGATGTGACATAATTGTCTCATTGAGGTCTGATCACTCATTAATCACCTACTACTACATTTAAAGTAGTCAACTACTTTAACCAGTTGTAAGTGTCTGCATTGACTCTTACCCACTGCAAGAAGGAACTTCCCCAACCAAAGCTGAAAGCAGCATTAATTTTAATCTTTGGGTAAAGAAAATATTTAGAAGGCAGCTTGACTATGTCCATTTAGCAAAAAAAAAAAAAAAAATAATAGTAAATTCCCCTCTAAGGTCTATGACCCTCCCAAACGTATGGATTTGAATGTGTTAATAGTATCAGCGTGTATCTCTCCCATGGAGCAGACCTCAAATCCAATCAAAAAGCAGTTGGCTATCCCCCAAACAGTCCTACGGCAGTTGGACCAGTGGGCATATCATGCCTGGAAGATCTGTACACTGACGTTTTCACAGCTGAGTGGGACCACTAATGACTTTTCTCCCCTGGTATTCTCAATAGGATCTTTTTTTCACAGTGAATGCTAGCCAGCAGGGAGAACATGTCCTATTCAGATTCAGCTTGGCTGCTTTATGTCCTGTATTCAAATGATATGAACTTCAGCAATAGGGTCTGGTCATCTAGTACTGGTAGGCAGCCAAAATCAATGGTAAAAGTCTGTATGGTTTAGGAACACATGGGAATCCCTGATCAGCAACTCCTAAGAAGATACACTGTTCCTTGTAGTAGGATTTTCACTTAAAAACATATTCCTTGGAGCAGACCTTGGGTACAAGCTCTGCAGCCAGTCCCATAACACCCAGAGGAAGCTCCACCCCAGACGCTCTGACACTCTCAGGATCAGAGGTGAGGAGGACACAACATCTGTCCCAACACTGGGAGTAACTGGGAACAGTGGGATCAGGCACACAGGAATTCCATCAGCAGAATGGGTCGGGTTCCTTCCAGTCTCTCTGGGCTGGTATCCTGAGCACACTTTGAGTGCAAGCTCTGCAGCCAGTCCCACAACACCCAGAGGAAGCTGCTGCACTGCCAGGTGCTCTAACAAGCCCAGGGTCACAGGATCCCAGAATCACAGGATGATAGAGACAGCTTGACTCTGAGGAGTTCTGACACAACCAGGATCACAGGAAGGACAGGGTTCAGTCAGATTTAGCAAGGGCAGGTAGCACTAGAGATAACCAGATGTTTGGGGGGGGGGCAAGCATAAGAAAATAAACAACACAAACCAAGGTTACTTGGCATCATCAGAACCTAATACTCCCACCATAGCAAGTCCTGG
>NW_022196914.1:62558451-62558886 GCF_008632895.1 Mastomys coucha | reverse complement strand
AAAAATATGAGGAATTAGAAATTTGTTGATTGTCATCCAATGGTCTCTCTAATTTGGTAATTGGAGTAGTAAGTCCAATATTGTACAATCTATATACACTTTCAGCTTGTTTGTTCGTGACAGTGTTTGCTGTGTACAACATAAGGGTCTTGAAATCTTGCTTCTCCTATCTCAGCCTATCTATTAGTAGTATTGTTTATTTCATGTTTTTACACTATACTATGGTTTTTAGAACAGCTTATATATTTCAAAAGTATTTATATACCCAAGGGAGACATAGACAATTAACTTGGGGGTGGCTTGTAGGAAAGAGAACAACAAAGAGTGAGACTGAATGCTTTGCCCGACATTTGTAATTCTTGTATCGAGTTTGAAGAAGAGGACTTTATAAGTTACTTTCTCTGAGATGAATGCTTTTCCAAATTATCACAGCCA
>NW_022196914.1:62515597-62557772 GCF_008632895.1 Mastomys coucha | reverse complement strand
ATAATATTTTATAAATTTTAAGGAATATGGCAAAAAAGATATTGTAGGTATTGAAGGGGGATCTCTGGAAGGAGTTGGGGTACAAAAGAGAAACAATGTAATTTAATTCTATTTACTTAAAATATGTTTTTAAATGTTAACAAATTCAGATAAATTGAAAGCATGTAACTTTTCTCATCATAATGCAATAAAAGTTAAAAAAAAAAAAAAATTCATATTGCAGGCTAGGGAGATGGCTCAGAGGTCAAGAGCACTGGCTGCTCTTTCAGAGGTCCTGAGTTTAATTCCCAGCAACCACATGGTGGCTCAAAACCATCTATAATGAGATCTGGTGGCCCCTTCTGGTATTCATGCAGGCAAACTACTGTGTGCATAATAAATAAGTAAGCAGGGCAGTGGTGAAGCACAACTTTAATCCCAGCACTTGGGAGGCAGAGACAGGTGGATTTCTAAATCCGAGGCCAGCCTAGTCTACAGCATGAGTTCCAGGACAGCCAGGGCTATACAGAGAAATCTTGTCTCAAAAATCAAAATAAATAAATAAATAAATGAATAACCGTATTCCTTATGGGAATAATATTATCCACCCTCCAGAAAAGAAAAACGCTTTAAAAGTAAGAACAGACTACACTCATGAAGAAAATTAGCAAAGGTCGCTGAGATGGGAAAAGCAGCTGTAGTGGTCTGTAGGTTGCAAGAGGCATCATTATCTCCCCTCTCCTAGGGATCACTTGTTCTAGAGAGAGACGACATGAACCCAGATCTTAAAGAACACATCTGAAAACTGTTTGAAAACTCAGAAGACCAAGGACATACTTCTGCAAAGTAGGGTACTTATGCTAGAAAATATGTGGAAGAAAATATGTGGGCTTTCTTTGTGGGCCAGCAAGCATAACTGTAAATAACCTTAATAAAAGATACTCAGGCCATATCATGACCTTAGTCCATGCTAATAAGACCATCTTTACACTGATCAAGAGAGACAGAGTAATGCACTGAGAGATGAGGTTACACAGACCCTGACAGAATTTGTGGCTTCATCTCTTGCCAGCCACTTCACATGTGGTTACATTCTGAGCTCTGACAAGTTCATCTTCCTCATCTGCAAAAGGGAAGAAGAGTTCACTGAAGTCAAATAAGGTAGTGTTTGAAAATATATAGTGTGATGACTCTATTAGCAACAATAATCCTAATTATTATAGGTGGCTTGCATACAGTAACTCAATTTTCACAATAGCAATTCTGAAGAACAGAGAGGTTCTATAACTTTGCCTGACATTACATAAGGAGTAATGTAGCCATAATTTCAACCCAAAGAGTGCCTCAAACATCTGAACTGTGCATAGAATTGTGTTCGTGAGAGAACAGAGATAAATAAAGAGGAAATTCAGGCAGAAGTGTGAACAGAATAAGAAAAGGCATTAGAGTACATCTTCTGCTCTCTGTCAATCAAAATAAGAAGAGTTAGTTGAGGTGAATGGACTGCATATGGGTAAACCACCTTTCCTGAGTGTCTTTCTGTGGACCGAGTAAATGCCCATGACCTTCAGGATTCCTTCCCCAGCCCTTCCTGTTTCTTGTCCTTATGCTTTCTGTGTCCTCTTGTGGCATCTATGGCCTCAAATATACTACCAGGACCAGTGAATACAAAATTTAAATTGATTCCTTAGAACATCTCTATTAGATATTAGACATTCAGCTTCTCATCTTCTTACTGCAAACTACCCTCTTCCTGTGCTCTCATCCCCAATAAAGACACAAATATGTCTGCAAGCACACATATTGTCTAATGTGATTTTTTCTAGCAATTGATGACCATTGCCATTTTCTTCACATCCCTTTCAGCCATGAAATGGTTTTAGTGGCAAATGGTGCTTCTTCAGCTTACATTTTCATGGCTCACTAGAGGCTTGGAATAGGCTCATGTTCTCTGTATCTATTGAGTGTTTGTCTTTCTTTAGGATGTCATCTTTGTGCATTATAAAAATTGAGAAGTTTGTAAGTACTTTTACATACTAAAGGACTTAGCGTATTCATATAATAAATTGTTTCCTATTATATTTTAATTATTTATATCTTTTCTTGTAAAATATGTCAAAATTTCCCATATGCAGGTACGAATTTCCCTGAATGAACTCTATTTTTCAAAATCTTCTTCAAAAGTCCTCTCCGAACCATGAGTCTACTAGAATAGTCTCCTTAAATTTCTGGCAATACTTATTTTGTTCTACCTTGTGTAGTTAGATATACAGCCCATTTGATTTTTGTATATGGTATATTTTAGTTATTCTTGTTTTTTTTCTTGGTATTTCTGCACTTTTTATTGAATAAGAATTCTTTTTTTGTTTTGTTTTGTTTTTGTGTTTTTGTTTTTTTTGGTTTTGTTTGTTTGTTTGTTTGTTTTTGAGACAGGGTTTCTCTGTGTAGCCTTGGCTATCCTGGAACTTACTCTGTAGACCAGGGTGGCTTTGAACTCAGAAATCTGCCTGCCTCTGCCTCCAGAGTGCTGGGATTAAAGGCGTGCGCCACCACTGCCTGGCATAAGAATTCTTTGATCATGAGCTGAATGTCATCTTTGCCAGATACTAGCTTCCTATTTGCGTTTGAATCTGTTTTATCTTCTTTATTCAGTTCTACTGCTGTAAACTGCCTTAGCTACTATGATCAAACTTATAAGTTTTAGTATTTGGTAAAACATGTGCCCCATGGGTGTTTGGCTACCCAAGTATATGTCTTATAGAATCTGTCTTCTATAGACATTTCCATTATGGATTCCAGACTGTCTATTTTCTCATCTGTGATCAGAACAGAGTGCTTATTACTTATCACGGAAGTAAGGGAAAATCAACACACAGAAGCCCCCAAGACCATCTATCAGAGGAGTTGAGTCTATAAACTCTGGAGTCAAATGCTCCAGGTTTGTATTCCAGAACCAGAACTCACTCACCTCTAAGCCTTCAGAAAAATCACAAAACGTTATCTACCTCCAGTTTTCCTCCCTATAAAAATGAGACTATAGTAGGACTTTCTTGATTTGCAGTTAAGATTAGATGACTTAGAACAGGCACAAGGACTTAGCACAGTGCTAGCAGATAGTACATGCTCAGTTGCGTTAATTGTGTTATGCCATCACTAGGCTCCAGGATACGCTGTGTCAGGCACCAAGGCTACTCTAGTGGTTTTCAAATGAAACATGCCAACAAGTTCATGGGCGGTGTATGGCACACTGTGCAGATCTGCAAGTGTGAGATGAGGCAATGCAGTGGAGACCAAGCAAGACCAGCTCCTTTAGCTGACTGGAGTGCCGTGAGGTCAGTGGTTGACTCTCCAATAGTAAATTGCCCACAAGAGACACAATAGTCTTAGAGCAGTCTTTCTTATCCATGACCTTATTGCTTCTATGTTCTGCTGAATCAATGATGAACTTATAGCCACTGCTTTTATGCCCTTATTGCCTCTAGACAGTGGCAAATTTGAATTTCTTGGTTTGTGTGTTTGTTTGTGTTTGTGTGTGATACATGCACCTGTGTATGCATGCAGACACACTCACCTGTGCTCATTTGTGTGGAAGCCAAATGTGGACTTCGGGTATCTTCACCACTCTTATTTATTTATTTATTTTAGACATTCTCTTCATTCCTGGAGCTTTGCTTGCTCTTTCTGCCAGGTCCCTAGGATCCTCGTGCCTCTGCCTCACCCCCAACACTGGTGTTACAGGAAGGTGCCTCTGTTCCTGGCTTTTACATGGGTGGTGGAGATCTAAACTCAGTTCTTGGTGCTTGAACAGCAAGTAGTTACTGACTGAGTCATCTCCCCAGCCTAGTGGTGGCTAATTTTGTGGACTTGACAGGCCTACAGGCAGGCCCAGATAATTAATTAATTTTTTTTCTGGTTATGTCTAGGCAGGTGTTGTGGACAAGATACGTATTTAGGAAGACAGAAAGGATGAAGCAAATTGTATTTGTTTCCAGAATGTAAGTGAAGAGGGACGGTGCTTCTGCTCTGTGGAGGCTGACCAGAACAGAAACACGGAGTAAGGGTGAAACCCTCCCCCACACTCTGCTTCTCCCCCATTCCCATTCTGCTCTTCCACTCCCATCTTCTCTCCCTTTCTCTGAGCTAGGACATAGACTTTTTCCTTTTAATTTCAAACTTAGATTTGACATTAAGTTTACACTAACCTTCAGAGGTATACTGGACCTATACTCCTAAATTTTCCAGGTCTCCCACTGTAATTGTGATTTTTTTCCATCATTTCCTGCCCCAGTTTGGGATGCTTTTTCAGCCCTAAAGTGACAACCTTCTATAAATTGTTATGTCCCTTTGGTGCCCTGTCTGGACTCTCCCAAGCCCAGCCCAGAAACAGCAGGAAATGTCACAGAAACAAGTTAAATCCACTTGAGGCCTTTGCTTCTTCAAGACTTCAATGGTGGTTGAATGTACACTTAGTGCCTAATTGGACAACAGCTTTTCTCCTTCTCCATGGGCTGCTGCCAGTATATTAAACAATGAGAGCCAGGACAGAGCCAAGTCTGTGTGGTGAGTTTTGGGGAAATAAGAGAAATGAAAGAAAGCTGACTCTTCTAAGGTATGATTTAATTAAAAAAAAAAAAAACCTGCTTACACTGCCTTTTATAAAACTATCCATTTGACTGAGGTTCTTTCTGACAAAACAGGCGATTACTATATATAAAATAAATCTGATTAAAACTCTTTCTCTATTGCCATCAAGGTAAAGGATGTAGACCCCAGGCAAAGAGCATATTTGGGTTCCCAGTGAGTGGAAATGATTGTTTATGTCACTCCTGGTACCAGACCCAGAAAATGCCCCAGTGCTACCTGCAAAGGCAAAGGGGGAGCTTTTCTTCAGGCACAAAAAAAGTTTATTTTATCTCTTGTTTTCATTTGCAGTGGTAGCTATTATTTTGTAATTTACCTGGCATTTTATTGGCAGCCAAAATTGACAGAAATAATATCTCTTGCTTACAATGCACAGTTCCGATTCATTTTGTTTAGCTTGTATCACCTCCTGTGACACAGGCGGTAGACCTTGTGTCTTGTAAACTAGAACAAGTCTTAGCCAGGAAGGCAGAGCAAGTCCCAACACTTCCCTTTTTGTCTGATCATTGCAAGATTTTGAGAGTGCAGCAAATTGCAGAAAAAAGTGAATAATTTTCAATAATTATACCATCTCTTCTTCTTAGCTGCCACCTTCTTTGAGCTATTGGAGTACCAATTGTACAGTGCTACCTACAAGTTCTGCTCTGAGAAATGGGAGACCACATGTCATAAATACAAGTCAAGGTGTTAGGCCAAGATAGCCAAACAAGTAGACTGGGTGCAGATGCATGAGGATCTACCCTTAGCCAGTACTGTAGAGTGTTTGAATGAAACCTTAAGTCAGAAATCTAGGTTGAGGAGCTGAGGAAATGCCTCAGTGTATAAGGGGCTTGCCACTCAAACATGAATAACTGAATTTGTAACCCGAGAAGCCATGTAAAGTGGCTGAGATGTGTGTGTGTGTGTGTGTGTGTGTGTGTGTGTGTGTATGTGTTTGTTATCCCTGCCACTCCTACAGTAAGATGAGAGGCAGAGACAGGAGAATCCCTGAAGTTCACAGGGCAATAAGAGACCCTGTCTCAAACAAAGTGGAAGGGGAAAACAGACATCGAAGATCTATGTTCAAGGCAGTTAGAGAATGCTGGGTCCTGAGTGCTGCTTGTACTAAAGAGAGCAGTAAGACATGCACTCTCTAGACAGCAAAGAGCAGATAAAATTGTTTAATGTTGCATTTGGAGTCTGCTGATTTACAAGACAAGCAATTATCAATGCATAATGACATCTCAAGGCATTTCATGTATGATGTGTAATAAATAATGAACGAGAGTAGCCATGAACAGCTTCTTCTCAGCATCTTGCAGGTCTGTGGACTTTCACTGATGGGTATTTAAAATAATAGAATGGATAAGTTGAATTAATGGTGATAACCCGTAATTTTGATCAGGTATGGTGTGGGTGAAAGTGGGGGATGGTGAAGGTGCAAACTAGCCTAGACCTGAGTCAGCCATGGTTTGGCCCACCTTCACCCTTACCTTGCTCAGTGTTGAAAGGAGACAAGTTGGGCCTCATTGGTTTCCATGTTCATCTAGTTCCATTAGCCTCTTCACTAATGACAGCTTCGTTCCCTCCCCACGTTCTGTCTCCTGAATAATATTTCCTTGTGTTCATGATGTACTTAACTTAACTATGGCTGTGGTTGCTGGATGACTTTGGAATGTAGTATTACCAGAAGAGCCAGATGCTGCCAAGTGACACCCATCTCTGTCACATTGGTATCCATAGAAAGGAGACAGTGATTTCAAGTACAAGGAACAAAGGGCAGCAGGTTGTTACCCTGACATTGTAATATCTTTTTCTCTTTCTCTCTGTCTCTCTGTCTCATTGTCTGTTTCTCTCTCAGACACACACAGAAACATGCACACATGCAAATACACTCCTCACTTAATATTAATATATTGTCATTGCCCACATATGTTTTCCCCATACATTCTTATTCCAACGGAATAAATTCATCTATCAACCAGACTAGAGGCCCAGAGTCTTCTGTGACACTCAGCTTTGCTATTCTACACACCTGATCAGGCACAAGAATCAACCACTTCATTGCGAACAGCTCTAGGATCTTCATTTTCTCTCCTTTCACACTGCCATTGCTTCAGCATAATCACCTGAATCACACTTCATCTTGTTCACCTGAATCTAGATAAAATAGAGCTATCTGCCCAGTTCTATAGTAGAGCAGAGTGGTTATGCAGAACGTCCAAAGAAAGGTAAAAGAGAGTTAATCTTGTATTACTGACTTTTTCTCTCAGCTGTGACAGACTGCCTGACAAAGCAACTTAAGGAAGGGAGGGTTTATTTTGTCTCACAGTATGAAGTCACCATCCATTGTGGTGGGGATGATGTGGTGGGAAGAGTGGATTTAGTTATGGCACAGGGATGTGTGGCAGCTGCTCAGTGTGTCTGTGGTCAGGAAACAGGGGTGAGTGTTGATGCTCCTCTGGCTTGCTTTGTTAATCACTTATATTCAGCCCAGCACATAGCCCATGAGATGATGCTGTCTACATCCCAAGTAGGTCTTCCTACCTCAGGGAAACCTTTATGAAAATCCTTCAAAAGCATACCCAGAAGCATTCCTCCTAGGCCATGCAGAATCCGGACAAGTTGGCGATGATGCTTTTATGAATATTTGTATTACTCTTACTCAAGTCTCACAAGAACCCAAAGGTAAGTGCCATAATAACCCTCATTTAATGAGTAGGAGGTCCAAGCTCAAGAGATACTATACGTTGTGTGTTATTCTAGAAAAGAGACAAATGTGATGGCTCACACTGAAAAGTTCAGACCTCAGGAGGCTAAGGCAGAAACATTTGCAAGTTTGAGGCCAGATTGGGCTACAAAATGAGATCATAGGTCAAAAAAATTGCTAAATTGTTTTAAATCTGGGCATCTAGCCTAGCTGATAGATGAATTGTTCTAGTGGATTAAGAATGTATGGGGAAAATGTATAGACAACAATAACATACTACTAATAAGAGTTTGGAGGAGTGTTGTTTGAGTGTGTGTGTGTGTTCGTGTTTGTGTGTGTTTCTGTGTGTGTGTGTGAGAGAGAGAGAGAGAGATTACAATTACAAAAAAATAAATAAATAAAGAGTTAATGTGAAGGTTGAGCAAGGGTACCAAACCTGAGGACTTGAGTTCAGTCCCTGGAATCCACGGGGTAAATCCAGAGAACTAACTCCTGCAAGCTCTCATGTGTACAGAAACATGACCTCACACACAGAGACAAAGAACAAATACACAAATAAACGTAATAGCAGGAAGACACAGAGCAAAACTATCATGTAAGAGGACATTGAGTCTGCCTAGCTCCATCCCATGTCTTCTTCATCAGACTTTCCTCTTCCTAACTGCTCTAGAACAGAGCCCACCCCCTGGAATATTTGTGTGAAAATACAGGGGGTGCCAGTGGACCCCCCAACCCAAGATTGTCTGATCCAGTATGTCTGGAATGAAGCCAGAGAGAATTCAAGAATTTTTCTGTCCAAGTTTCCCTTGACTCTCCCACTGCTGGCTCACTATTGTACAGCCATTGCTCCCCAGTGGATTTCATTGAGGACATCTCTCCACAGATACTGCACAAGGCATTCAACCTCAGATTGAATATCAAACAGGTACTAGGTAAGTCTGTTCTGTCTGTGTCTGTGTCTGTGTCTGTGTCTGTGTCTGTGTCTGTGTCTGTATCTGTGTCTGTGTCTGTGTCTGTGTCTGTGTCTGTGTCTGGGTGTGGGTGTGGATCTGGGTCTGGTTCTGTGTGTGTCTGTGTCTGTGTCTGTGTCTGTGTCTGTGTCTGGGTCTGGGTGTGGGTCTGGGTCTGGGTCTGGGTCTAGGTCTGTGTCTGTCTGTGTCTGGGTGTGGGTGTGGATCTGGGTCTGGTTCTGTGTCTGTGTCTGTGTCTGTCTGTGTCTGTGTCTGTGTCTGTGTCTGGGTCTGGGTCTGGGTCTGGGTCTGGGTCTGGGTCTGGGTCTGGGCTGGGTCTGGGTCTGGATCTGAGTCTGGGTCTGTGCTGGGTCTGGGTCTGGGTCTGGGTCTGGGTCTGTGCTGGGTCTGGGTCTGTGCTGGGTCTGGGTCTGGGTCTGGGTCTGGGTCTGGGTCTGGGTCTGGGTCTGTGCTGGGTGTGTGCTGGGTCTGGGTCTGGGTCATTTAATCTTACTAAGCTTGGACCACGTCTTCTATAAAACATGAAGAAATTCACCTTCTGTGGATATTTAACTAAGGGTCAAACACGTAAAGCAAGCTCTGTGACTATAACAGGGTAAAACTCAGTAAGCATTAGCTGTCATAAATTTATAAGTATCTGAAATTCATTTTAGTATTTTTAGTATTTTTGTTATGTTATTTATTCATCCTCTTTCCCTCCACCCCCCATGCATGTGTGTGTGTGTGTGTGTGTGTGTGTGTGTGTGTACACCACAGCATGAGTGTGGAGGTCGGAGGACAAATTGCAAGAGTTGGTTCTCTTCTACTACATGGATGCCAGAGATCAAACTCAAGTTGTTGGGTTTGGCAGCAGGTGCCTGCTGAGCTGTCTTACAGATTCTGACATTTACCTGTCATGTAACTGTTTTATTTTTATTTCTTCCTTTTTGATGTTGTTGCTCTTCCTCCCTGGAACACATTGCCCTTGATATCACTTACATCTGCAGTCCTGTTCCCAGGTCTCTGTACCCTTCACTTCTTGTCACAATTCTAACTTCAGCTGAACATTCCATCTGAGAGCAGCTTTGGGTCTAGGCACACCCCATCGCTACTGGGCACATTCTGGAGCACTTTCATCTTTAAGATGGTTTGATTTATGAAAGAGTTTTAGAGTTTTCAGATTTCTCTTTCTTCTACAGTCTTCAGTTTTTGTTTTGCAGAGAACAATCTTTTTTCCTCGTTTTCACAAATTTTGACATAACCAAATTCACTCTATGGCATTTGCATCTTACTAATTCTTGCCCTGTCAGAATTATAGAACCCTCAGCTTTCTAACATATTTGCATTTCATTCCTTTTTGATAATCTTTCATTATCAAAGATATTGCATATCAAAGATAATCAATAATATCAAATATAACCAAGAATTTTCTATTTATGAAGTCTTTTGAAAAGTCTGCCTCCTGGGTTCTTTGTCTCATACTCATAATGTCTCATCAGGACTGCTGCTGCTGCTGCTTCCTCCTCCTTCTCTTCTTCCTCTTCCCCTTCTTTCTCCTCCTCCTTCTCCTCCTCTATAGGTCCTTTGTATATATATTATGGCCTCCAGTTTTGTGTTTCTAGAGGATTCCTGTGTGTTCAAATGTAGGTGTCTAGGAGTCTATGTGTGTTTTTCTTTTGGCTTTTTCTTCTATTTGTTTGTTTTGTCCTATCCCAGTTTGTTTGCTCTTGTTTTGTAATGAGATACAGAAAGAGTATAGATTCAGATGGGAGGGGAGAGAGGGTGGGTGTTGGAAGAACTGGGGAAGGGAAACTATAATCAGCACATATTATATGAAAAATATTTTTAATAAAACAAAGTGAAAATAAAAGCAACCTTTAGAAAAACAAGCCCACACCAGTCTCAGTCTTCTGCTCTCCCCACCTGCTCACATATCAGGATATAAAGCTTGCAGCTACTTTTCCAACACCACTACCTGCCTGCTTCCTGCCATGTTGATCATGAGCTAACTCTTTAAAACTATAAGCAATCCCTGAGCCCAACTAAATGCTTCTGTTTGAAGACATCTGCCTCCTGTAAAATATTCGTTTATAATTATTTCCATGGTTTCTTTCATTCATTTGGTTATGAGAAATTGGATTTTGTTAGACATTTAGGATCTTCAATTATCAATGGCTTTTCATCTCTTTTACAACCATCTTCAATCTTTGGTGTCCCTTGAATTGCATTTATCTGTCTTATGTGTCTCTCCATCACACTTCTTTGGCTCTCTGTCCAGCAACTTAAACCTGTGTGCATTCCAAAGGGCCCTGGGTGAGACTCAAGACCATATTTTCCTTGGGTTTGACCAGGTGCCAGGACACTGCTGAGCTAGAACCACTCTTGCTCATTTCTGCTTAGGGTTTCTTGGCTTATGTCAGTGGTAAAATCCAACCTCACATTCACACAGAACAGGGCTATGGTTGTGAATTCTTAAGAGATAGCTTTTTTCATTTTTCTATCTTCCTATACATGAAACAAAGACAGACGTTTCCCCCCTGCCTCCTTGGGTAGTAGGTATAGTGTTTCTCAGAAGGGATGGCTCCTCAGGGTCACTGACTTAGTAGGACTCTTCCATCTGGACCTTTCCTACTATGTGGTGCTATTAGAATTTTATACAAAGACATGACACCAGGTTTAGTGCCAAGTATCTCCTAGACTTATAGCTTGTTTTGCAACTTCAATCCTTGATAGTTTGACTATATATTAAAATACATAACAAAAAACAGCTACATTCTTTTGAACTCTGCATTGAATACGAAAGAAGCAATTACAGGACTGTTCAGTTTGCCATCTTGTCAGAAATACAAGCGACCCAAGTTACTTTGTAAGATATTAGTGTTCTTAATCTTTCCTATAACAGACAGAGCCTAAAATTGTTATTTATGTATCTACCAGATTGCTTATGTCTCAGTTAAAGGTAAATATTAAATGACAAACTCTCTGCTTTGTTCTCTGGTATATTTTCAGAAACTGGAACAGGTATTAGCATAAATAAGGCTCATAACACTTTATTGACTGGTAGACTAACATATTATAGAGTGCTTATACAGTCTATTACATTCAAACACTGTTTTATAGTCATTGATATAAGGGTTATCTCTAAGACATTAAGGGAAAATCATATCATATAATAACATGTGGACATAATGACATACCTCTAATTCCAACACATAGGCAGCTGAGATAAAAAGATCACGAGTTCAAAGCCAACCTAAATTACAACAGAAACATGACAAACAGGGATGCTGAGATGGTGTGGTCAATGAAGTTTTTGTACTGAGTTCTGCTGGGGGTTCGATTTGTGCTTACATGGTAATTCACATGTCCACTGCAGGTCCCTAACAACTGTTGGTTTTTTGACTGATCAATAAAGAGTCAGCAGCCAATGGCTGGGCAGGGGGATAGAGGCAGGACCTTTAGGATTCCTGGGCAAGAAATGCAAAGGAAGAAGGAAAAAACAGAATCGCCACAATGAGGAAGCAAAGAGATCCTACCAACATATAAGAATATGGGAAAATGGCCTCAGGGGCCACTTCTCCATTGGATCTGGGGTAACAGAAATAAAATATAGATTTAGCAAGTATTGATTCAGAAATGCTATGCTGGTAGCTCAGTATGGTTTAACAATTTACTGCTACAGGAGACAATATGATAGGCAAGAACACACTATTAAAAATTATTTAGACATTCTCAGATGGAATACACACACACAGAGATGTAAGAATAGGAGTTGGGGAGAATTGGCTTCTTAGTAGAATATAGATTTTGCCTGTGCCACATGGGAATTTTTTCCTGTAGTTCTAAACTAATACAAAGAGTTTGGGCTCAGAGGTGCTGGGAGCCCATGCCGTGCAAATAGACAGGCTCCTCAGAAGTAGAGAGAGAGGCAGATAGTAGAAGCTGCCTGCCTCTTACAACCAGACAAATAAAGAATACAGAGAAATGAAATTTGATTTAATTGTTTTTAAGGATAGAAGGGAGTACAATGGTAAGTACTTAAGTGGTTTTAGGTATACATGGAATAAAGAAATTCATGCCTATGATCTCAGATGTAGGAAATAAAAGCAAGGAGAGTAAATAGAAGGAATGAAAAATGATTTAAAGAAAACATTTAAAAGGTCTATGCCAGAGAAAATGCTCAAATTCTTTGAATGTGGGAATGTTTAGCCTTGTATGACAAATTAGAAGCCTAAGAATAGGCTTATACAGTAAGAAGAAAAGAATTTAATTGAAGTTAAATACATAGATGAATAAATAATTGAGGTGTTTGATCTTAAATTATAACTGAAAGAGTGTGGCGTAAGTGGAAAAACCTTTTCTCAGACAGATAATAAAAGCTTATGTTAATTCAACTTATATAAAGACAAAGGGGACATCTATACCCACAGAGATATTAATATTTATAGAAGGGAGAATTTAAGTATACAGATGAATATATAACTTAGGCCTTGATTTCATGTAGGTCAGGGAAGGAGATGGTGGGGGAGCATTAACTCAACAGGTAATGATATTTGTTTAGATTGTTTTAATTACTTGTAATTGTCTTAATTATCAAAATGTGTGTGGTTATTAGTTTGGTGGTTTTAATAAAATTCCCCTGGAATGAGCTATTAAATTAATTCAACCTTTAATGATTTCATGTTACTGGACCAAAAGCATGCTATTTTGGGAGAATGATTCTGTATTTGTGTTGACAGGAAAGGAGAAAACTATTTGGACCCTTCCAGAGTGATATGGATCAGATTTGACAGGGCAGATGAAGATGTTGGCTACAGAAAAGAAAAATGTGAGAAAATCAAACAGGACAGGTAACTTAATCTGCTGATTCCTCAATGTGGGAACAGTCCTATAAATGGATTAGACATAAAAATATCTGTAGCCAAAACATCACTTAAAATTAGACAATTAATCTTGTTGGTTGTGGAATCCTTAAGGTTTATTATGCCATCCTTTATATGGTATAAATGAAGATTTATTACAATTGTTTATTGATTAAATCAACTCATAAAAGGGTAGTTGTTTTGTACCTGCTCAAATAAGAAATAAAACTTGGGCTTGCAAGATGGCTCAGTGGGTAAGAGCACCAAAGGTCCTGAGTTCAAATCCCAGCAACCACATGGTGGCTCACAACCACCCATAATAAGATCTGACGCCCTCTTCTGGCACATCTGAAGACAGCTACAGTGTACTTATGTATAATAATAAATAAATCTTTAGGCCTGAGCAAGCAGGGCCAACTGGAATGAGTGGGGTTGGCTAGAGTGAGCAGAGGTCCTAAAAATTTAATTCCCAACAACCACATGAAGGCTCACAACCATTTGTTCAGCTATAGGGTACCCATAAACATAAAATAAATAAATCTTTTAAAAAAGAAGAATAAATAAAACTTCATCTTTAACTAATCTGTGCATCTTGAATATTCCATAGGAATATCTTAATAGTACTCAAATCTTGGTTGTAAGATTCATATGTGGCAGAATATACAGCTTTGACAAGATTCATCTATGGGGATGCTGAAATAACCTGCTATTCCAGCCCCCTGCCTCCTGAAGCCATTTCCAGAGAATTGTTTCCAAAACAGCTTCAGGAATAGCTAGTGATTCCAGATGACCACACTTTATCCAACCTTTTAGATGGATCCAGTCAAAACTTCAGTCAAATTCTGAGCCTTCAAAGCATACAAAGGCTAGATACTAGATGTTATCTTTCTTAAGTCTAAAGAAATTTTCTAATTTTCCTACCCCTCCTGACCCTTTACAAATTCTTTTCATTGCCCATTTTCAGCAGGAATAAGTTGTGGGGAGTTGTCATACCAATCCCTTTGGGTTTAGGTGTCTGGTTCTTGTTATTTCATAAATTATAGATAAGTTGTCATTTTAAGGAATAATTTGGAAATGCCCATAATTTTGAACAGGAAGGAAATAGATGTGATGGATTACTAAACTTGTTTTTTAAGCAAAGCATTGTATAGCCACAGTCTTAAATTGGTAGAAATCTTTATAATTGACACAAATTGAAGTTATAATTTTTTACACTGGTACAGAATTTATATATTGATATAGATGTAAGGTTTTCCTTGGTATAAACTTTTGTACATTGATACAAAATTTGAAATTAATATTGTTACTCTTAAATAGGCATTGTGCCTATGAAATTTATTTAAGAACACAAGGCTTTGACCCAATCCTTCTATAGCTGCTGTTACAAACTATTTAGGATGATTAAGTAATGTAAATTAAGGTCCAGACAGTAAATTCATGGTTATATTAGACTCTTATTTAATCATAATGAAGTGTTTTCAATATTATTCAAATATTATTATTAGAAATAGCTAAGAGTAATCAAGTTTTCACAGTTCAGATTCACTTTGTATAGAGAGATACTCTTCAAAAACATCAGAATCCACAGAATATGGCATTTAATATTAACTCATTATTAAAGATCATTTGACTAGACACAGGTCTGCTCTGAACCCCTTTAGGGTTCAAAGAAGAAACTGAACATCAAGACCTCCATATAGAGCTGCTCCAGTTATGGCAAGTTAGCCACTGGATAAAAATTGCCCTAATTCATCTACAGACAAAAAATACTGTCCAAGAAAAGACATACAATGCAGGATAGTCGACAACTTAGCTCTGCCAATACAAAGTAAACAAGCCTTTCATAGTTCCTCCTTCATTTAAGATCTGTCAGAAGCTCCTGGGCCAGAAAACTGAAAACAGATGCTCCAATGTTTTGAGGACTAGGGGGCTGTCCAGGTAGTCAGCTGTCTCTACAATTTGGTTTAGTTTTGGAAGCTATGTTTTTGTGCCTCCTATATATTCAGGTAACATTTAGTTCATTCTTGGAATTCTGATGGGGTTAAAGAACACTTATATCTCATAATCATACTTAAGTTGCTTAGCATTGAGGAAGATGATATAAATTTGAAAGGATGGTTTTCAGATGGTAATGCAAATCAAAATCAGAACATAAGTCACATGGAATTGTAAACTATGTCATATTAGATGATAGAGTACTTTAAATCTAAATTGACAAATATGATAGAGTAGATGTTAACTTTATATCATACTTTATAATTTACATAATTGTTATGGTCATGCTCAATTTATGTCTGAGAGAAAAGAGCCTTTGGGGTGAGATGTTGGAGGTTTAATTTGTGCTTACATGGGAATTTGTACATCACTTCAGATCCCTGCTAACAGTTGGTCTTTTGACTGATCAATAAAGAGCCAATGGCTGATAGTGGGATAGAGGCAGGACTTTTAGGATTCCTGGGCAAGAAATACAAAGGAGGAAGGTGTAGAATCTCCATGATGCAGAAGGAGAGAGATCAGACTTAAAGGCCCACCAACATGTAAGAGTCTGGAAAAGTGGCCCCAGAGGCCACTCCTCTATTGGGCCTGGGGTAGCAGAGATGAATTATAGATTTAGCAAGTATCTATTCAGTAGTACTGGAAGGGAGTATGTTAGCCACTTGGTGGTTCAGGAGTTGTCTAGACATTGAGCTAGTAAGGCATATTAAAAATGATGCTGCACATGCATACCTTTTCATTCATGAATCCAGAGCTCTTGGACAGTTGCAGAACCATGCATGCATCTTCCAGGAGCTCAGTGAGATTTAATAATTCACTGCTACAGAGTTCAATTCCTAGAACTTGGCAGGGGGCGGGGGGCAGTCATGGTGACAAGTGCTTGTAATTCCATCCCTGGGGAGGAAGAGTCAGGCAGATCTAAGAGGCTCACTGGACATCTAGCCTAGACTTCTTGGTGAGTTCCAGGTATCTGAAATGATAGACCCTGTCCTAAAAGTCAAGGTAGGTGGTTTCTCAGGAATGACACGTGAAGTTGTCCTCTGGCTTCCACAGGAAGTTCTCCTTAGCAAAGACACAAATACACACACACACACACTGCATGTAAACCAACACAGAGTAAGAGTTTAAAACACACAAATGAAAGGAGCATAAAAAATTAAAAAAGGAAAAAGCCCGGTACATATAATGAGATTTCTATCACAAAACACATGCACAACGCACACACATGAGTGTTCATGCATGTGTCTGTTTGATGTGTGGAAGAATACGCAGAAAGAGTCAATTATGTTGTCACTAATTAGTGAGTTTCTATTATAATTTTCCTTTACCCTAATTCTTTATACTGAGCCTTTAACACTGTATTTTCATCATCAGAAATGGAAACAAAGCACTATTCTGAGGCCAGGGTGTTTGCTGCTTATATTCAAAGTATACATTCCAAACAAAGTTTGTTTTTCTTTCTTCATAGGGTCTCAGACTCAAATAGTGGGCATTCATTTGTATTTTTTCTGGAAAGTACAAATAAGCTCTCTTCTGCTTCCTGTCTGGGCCCATCCTGCTTAGCATCATGTACTTCCCAAGAGTCCTCAGCTCTTCTCAGCAGCATAGACACAAGGTTTCTCTCTGATCCACTGGAGCTCAGCTCAAATCCACTCTAGGCTGGATACTTTGATCGAGCATAATTTGTGACCCTAGCTTTGTGAAAGGAAATTACTCCAATCTGCAATGAGTGTTGGGCTTGAAAGGGGACTACTTGGTTATTACATCAACTGTCTTCCTTCTGTCTCTCTGGTGTCTGTCCGCATAAATGTGACTGATTATTTCACACTGAGTCTCATCTTACCTAAAGACTTCTAATTAATATTTGTGTTTTTTTGGTTACTAGCCATTGATAACAACATCAGTGACAAAGAAAAAAGCAAACAAAAATAAACAACAAAAAAAGAACAAACAAACCTAGGATGCAAAGATAACAATCAGCTGCTGTCCTAAGACCCAAGACATGATAAAATCTGCTGAAAGGATGTGGGCTCATGGGACAGGTAAAGAGAAAGCGCTGATCTGCACACTGATCACTGTTCATCTCATGCAGTCAGGCTTGCCCCGTCAGCTGCATCTGCACTGAGAGTCCTACATACACCAGGTCATGCTGTCTGCTCTTGTTGGTACTGCATACTCTACCTCAAGTATGATAGTTCTTGTCCCAGGCATATTTCTACTATGTTTTATCATAGTATGGTGCTGAGATCAGCATGAACTCCTTCAGAAACCCTCCCTCAGACCTCATCTCCTGGTGGGCTGGTTTGAGTCGCTTATTCCACAGACATTTCTGTGCACCTGTGATATACAAGTCCAACTGGACCTTGGATTCCTTTTATAGAATAGTGATAGCATCATTCATCTTTGAGTTGCCATTATTTAGGGACTGACACATTGCTCTGCTCAGCAAATGCTTGATAAATGTATGGCTGTGCAGATAAATGGAGAAGGAAAGGGAAAACGAATAGAGAGACATTTGAGTGGCTTCAGAAAGCAAATGACATTTAAAGTAGTTCTTGGGAGGAATGTTTCAGGTTCATTTGTCTAATATGTAGGTGTTGCAGTCAGATTCAAAAGAATACACACACACCAAAGAAAGAAAAGTAAAAGTGCATATTGAGTTATGGGAACAGCTTGCCTAGTGAAAAAGAAGAGTAATAAGAAGTGATAGATTGGAGAAAATAAAAAAGAAGAAAAGGGCAGTCTCATGCGAAACACTTTGGAGTTCAATGTAAAAATCTACACCTGTAAAAAATCTCAGCACCATGACTGTGTAGCATGAACTGGACAAAGACAACAAAAGACATGCCTATGTGGATAGGGTAGGGTTGGGGGAAGCCCAAGAGGTTTTAACCCTACACAAATGCCAAACAACAATGTAGCATTGCCCAGGCATGCACACATACACACACACACACACACACACACACACACACACACACACACACGGGTATTTGCCTTAGGTAAGCTAACCTTAACTGCTATGCTAACACCCAGCATCTTACTGGCATTACAGAATTGAAGTTTATTTGTAGCCAATATATAAATACAAGCATGTAGTGTATAGTCTTTCAAAAAGTGATTTAGGAACTCAGATGCCTTCCATTTTATGGCTCCTCCAATCAATAGGAAATCAGAGTCCTTCACTTCTACCCAGCAAAGGAGAAAAAGAGAGCTACAAGTATTTTTGGGCTCAGGCTGACCGTGTCCACACTTCTGCCCAAGTTATGTTGATGGTGCTTCATGTTCAGGTACACAATGGCTTCTAGAAAGAATGGAATATGTAACCTTTGATGTATGCCCAGCAGAAGAGGAAATGGACTTGGTGACTACCCGCCAACTCTGCTACATTTCTTAAAAGAGAACCTTGGTTATCCTCAGCTCTCCTGTAAAAAGTCAAGTAGATCTGTTCTATTTGTCACAGATGGAGACAACTGCAGTGAACCAAAATGGGGAGACCAGCCTCAAAGGACACAGCTTACCTAAGGCAAATACCATATGCATGTGTGTGTGTGTGTGTGTGTGTGCACGCATGCATGCGCACGCATGTGTGTGTGTGTGCGCGCGCGCGTGCGTGTGTGTGTGTGCGCACACATGTGTGCGCGTGCATGTGTGTGTGCGCATGCGTGTGCACACATGTGTGTGTGCGCGCGCATGTGTGTGTGCGCTCATGTGTGTGTGCGTGTGTGTGCGTGCACATGTGTGTATGTGTGCGCATGCGTGCACACGCATGTGTGTGTGTGTGTGTGTGTGTGTGTGTGTGTGTGTGTGTGTGTATAATAACTCCTGCACTCAAGGCTCAGGGATCCTTGTGGAAAAGGAGGCAGAAAGATTATAAGAGCCAGAAGAACAGGGAGTTTGCTATGAGATTGTCTCCTAGGAATGTCAAAATCTATACCCATAAAACATCACCAACATAACTTTGTAAACATGAGCTGAACCAAGATAACACTAGACATTCTTGTTTGGAAAGGGCAGGGTCAGTGAGAAGCCCAAAAGGCTTCAACCCTACACAAAGAACTGCATGTGCCTAAGAAATACTGAAAGCACAAAAAATTAATTATCAAATACTAAATGATCAGCCCTCACAGCATACATACAAGTAACATTACACAGACTAGCAGTTGTGTGTGTGTGTGTATACAGAGAGAGAGAGAGAGAGAGAATTTGTAACATTACACAGACTAGCAGTTGTGTGTGTGTGTGTGTGTGTGTGTGTGTATACAGAGAGAGAGAGAGAGAGAGAGAGAATTTGCACATTGCCCATTTATGTATGTAACAACAATTAATGAAAAAGAGGCAATGAGTTTGAAAGAGAGGAAGAACAGTTTGAATGGAGGAAGTAGAAGAGAGAAGTGATGTAACTACATTATAACCTCGAAAATAACCAAAGAAATAATTTTGCCTTTAAAAGAAATTAAAATGAGTCTGAGATTGTGAGCAGCCACTGCCGCTAATAAGTGGTTTAGCTTTTCTCCTTCTCAGGCCTCAGTTTAAAACAGATGTCCTTGCAGGAAAGTTTGTGAATACTTAGAGACCGTCACCCCTATATTTTGCTGGTATGACTTCAGGACTTCATTAATACTAACAATAGGCTGGATGTATAAACTGAAGCACTGCCAATGACCAAGAATGTCAATAATTCTTAACTATAATGGGGTTCTTTCTAAAGTACTTTCTAGAAAAGCAGACATGAATGGTTATATTAATTGTTTATCAAATAACACCAATAGGTGCATTTACCTGTTATTTTTAAAATATCTATAAATGTATAGGCTGTTTTAGCAGTTAAGGATACATACTGGTCTTGCAGAGGACTCAGCAATGGTGGTTCACAGCACCCATGCCAAACAGCTCACAGCACCTGTAACTTCAGCTACAGTGGGACATGATGTCCCTGTCTTCCATGAACATCTACCCTCACATACACAGACACAGGCACATACATACTTTTTTAAATAATAAAAACAAACCTTCAAAAATAGATACATATTTAAGTAATTCATGTTTAAAGAAGACTACTGATCCCATTAGCAGCCCAAGAATCCATTTAATTATATTAACTAGTTAAACTAACCAAGCTCTGTGAACAAAACACTTGAAAGAAAAGGAAAGCATCATTTTGCTTCATAATTTCAGAGGGCCCTATCATTGGTTGTATGGCTCCAGGCACTTGGTCAGGAAACCATGGTGACAGAAGTGGATGGATAAGCTGGGAAGCAGAACAGCTAAGCCGGCTATGAGTCAGCTCTCTCCTTTTTACTCTTTTCTTCTGTCCAAGAACCCAGAGCCCCGATGGGGCTGGTCTCATTCAGGGCATATCTTCCTTCTCATTTCTCTGGAAATGCTCTTGTAGACACAGCAGAGGTTAGCTTTAGTCATCCTAGGTACCTCGCAAGCCAACAGAGGTGAGAATCACAGAGAAGACCTAGGAAAATAATAGACAGTAATACTATTTTCTGAACTTGTGATTCTCAGAAATCTAACTTTCACTACATTGTGATTTTTGATCATCGGAGACTGTGGGGCATAGCCACCCTCATAGCAACCTCTTGTCAAAGTGTAGAACACCTCATTGATGTTCCCTTACCATGCCACCTCCCTCATGCTCAGACTGTGCTGCCAAGTACCCTTGCATCCACTGCAATCTCATTTTCTAAAGCTGTCATAAAAAAGAACAAGTCGAGGAGGCAGAAGAACAAACAATGATGACAAGAAAAAAATAATTTTTACTATTAATATGTGCTACTGAGGATCCAGTGCTCATTCAACTTACTGTGACTCGGTCTCTTTGATTACAAAGTCTTCCTGGGCAGGGACTGTGTTTTTCTTTCTCTTTTTCTTTCTTTCTTTCTTTCTTTCTTTTTCTTTTTTTGGTTTTTCGAGACGGGTTTCTCTAGACCAGGCTGGACTCGAACTCAGAAATCCACCTGCGTCTGCCTCCCAAGTGCTGGGATCAAAGGCGTGCGCCACCACCACCCAGCGAGACTGTGTTTTTCTTACCTCTGCTGTGTGGCTGAGTGTGACTAGTGACAAGAACTCAGTCATGTGGTCCTCAGAAAAATAGCAAGCAGAGTGAAAGTGTTGAAAAGCAACCGAGGGTCTAGCATGCTGAAGTTGACATTGTAACCTAAATCACAGCAAAAATAAAATAAAATAAAATAAAATAAAATAAATAAAAATAAAAATTTGCCAACTTCTCAAAGTTCCTATATCCTATATTTAATGTTGGAATTCTCTAGATTATATCTAGGTTAACTCTACTTTTAACAAAATAAATTCATGATAGTTGCATATGGTTATATAAAGATGTAAAGAAACACTTAAGTAATATACAATAAAATGTATATTGTGTTCTGTTGTGCTTTCAAAAGGTCTCTTATAATTAATACATACTCTATAATCATAATTTTTAAAGTGTAACTGAAATAGGTGGGAAATAAACAGAAAGATGCATGTCACTATGCCTCTTTCAGAGCATAGTCCTGATTTTTTTCTCCATGTCTGAAGGAGAAACAGCCCCCATGGAACCAAGCCCAAGATCTATTACCACCACCAGCCCATCACTCTTTGGATGGACAATGCTTGTATTTCTTTGGAAACTTCCCTCCCATAAGAATTCCACATGTATTGGGAATAAGATGTATATCCCAGAGCCTAAGAGTAGAATTTAGATTAGCTGGCATTTCTCAGGTGAGTTGGTACAGTAAATAATGGAACACAGCCCCATCTTCTGTGGACCACTCTAAACTCTAAAGGGCATTTCATTGCTTTCTGATAAGCACCTCTGTAGGGAGGAAGATGTCACTGCAAATCTGCAGCTAACAGGACTTGGTGATAAGGATATCTCCAGCTCATGTTAGGCTGTTAGTTTAATTTCTGATGGGTAGTACATGACTTTACTGAGGTATAGAATCTGAAGAAGTCTTTCTTTTTAAAAATCTAGTAGCTTATTTTATTTAAGGATAGGGCACTTGCGTACCATGGTACATTTGTAGAGATCAGAGAACAACTAGAGAAACTGGTCTCTACCTGTAAAGCCAGCTCACTTGCCCAAGGCTCTCTTTAATCAGGAGCGGGGGGGGGGGGGAATGCTCAGAAAATGTAGGCTCATTCTAATTGAACTTAGGTATCTCTAGGAATTCAAGAAGAGATATCAAGGAGGCAGATAGTTGTCTGGCTGAAATATCTGTCCTTAAGATAGAAGTTTCCGCTTTGTCAATAGATGAAGGAACTGAAGTAATTGTCCCAATATGACATGTGAAAAACATATAGAATAGAGGAGAACTAATATCCAACATAGACAACTGTAACATTCAATAGCCCGGAAAAGATAAGGCACGGAAGGAAAACTGGGAGAGTGTGAGATCATGGAGGAGGGAAGACAAGCTGCATTAGTGTATGCAGCCAAGTTCAAAAGCTGCTGAAAGGCCAGATAAGGGACAAAGATCGTTCATTGAATCTCAGGACAAATAGGTCACTTGCGATTGCAGCAAGAGATGCGGAGAACAAAACAAGGAGGTTGGAGTGCATACCGGAGCACATTAGAGAATAAGCAGGAAGTGGGCACACAGCAGCAAAAACACATGTCTTTCTAGTGCTTAGAGTGTGTAAAGGCATGGGAGGAGAAAGAAGAACTATTGATGAGAAATCTAGTAAAACATTTTTAAGGATATTTAGGGGGAGTGGTTTGCTTGTTGTTTGTTTTGTGTTTGTTTTGTTTCACAGGTGAGAGATTCTAGATAGCTTCTGATAAATGATTTTTTTTTTATTACCGGGTATACTGTCAGTACAGTAGAGTCGTGAGGCTGTACTTTTTGCAGGGATTAAGCACTCTGTTATGGCAGATTTTAATATGGTTCTTTTCATCCAGTGAAATCACACCAGTAGTTACAATGTGATGTAAATAGTTACTGTCACAGAGTGAGCTGCATTGTGTCTGACCAAGAAACCTTGTGTTTAACAAAACTTATTGTTGTTTCTGATGTCATTGTATTGACCGTACATAGACAGTTTCAAGTACTGTATGGACTGGTTTTCACCAAAGCACTAATCAATGTGCTAAGTAAAAACATATGGTCTGCTTGCACATTTGACAGAGGGTGATAACTTTTATCTTTGAAAGAATGGTACTTTACGAGATGTCAAACAAACTTAATAAAAAAATATATTGAGATCAGCTTTGTGAAGATAGTAGGAATACATTCATAAATATATTTGTGCAAAACAATATAGAGGGCTAGATGTAAGCAGAATTGAGAAAAACAGAATCATTGAAGACAGCTTCCCAGAAGCAAAGCCAAAAGTACTCAGGGAAATTTGAGATTAGAACATAACTTGAATTACAAGTTCATTATTTATTTTAACTGAATGTGTGTGTGTGAGAGAGAGAGGGGGGTAGAGAAAGAGAGAGAGAGAAGGAGAGATTCAGAAAGTACAAGAGAAGGCTTGTAAGAGTGTTCGGGATGGATGTGTTTATGAGTGGGAATCCAGAGAATGGTCAGGGTTAACTGCAGTCTTTGGACTTCTAGATGGTTATGTTTATCTCTAGCAGAGTTCATGGTGCATACCCCTTGTGTTGGTGTCTGACCATTCCTAATCACTGCTCACTAACACAGGTCATGATGGGCATAGTCCTGGTAAGGTCATCGTGTGGTTAATGACAGCAGCGCACAATAATCCAGCTTCAAAATAAACCCTCTTGCTTAATACCTAATAACTTTTCAGTCACTTTTCAGGTTTGCTTGGCAGATCAGCTGATTTTCACCAAGAGGAAATACTTCACCATCCAAGATAAAGAGATGCACAAACATCGGTCCTCCATGCTGTAGCTCTGCTTTTATGGCAGACCCTTTGCTCCACAATAATGGTTGTCATAGCAATCAAGTCACTTGGCAAAATGTAAAGATGCATTGACTTAAAGAAAACCTCCTGGACTATAAGCTATCAAAGGAAGTCATGTTGCCATTACTTGAGTGAGTGCTCTGCTTTTATTCAGAGTTGCCCACCACTAGGCTGGCATCTATTTTAAGGCAGATATCTGACTCTACAACATTTTCTTAATGCAAAACTTTTTCAAACAGAAAGCAAATTAATGTATTTTGATAAAGAGAATAGCAATGACTATAAAGATAACAAGGACAGAGCTATTAGTCAGTGTTATGCTACAGTCCAGGGAAGAAAGGCTACTCCTAATCCTGTCCCATGACATGTTATAGTTGTTGCATCACCAAGTTCAGCTGCTACATGCTGGAAGATAGGCATGTTGTGGGTTGCTCTGGTGCTGCATGTATTCTGATGGCAATTCTGCTTCAAGAGGGGCTGCCCCAACAAAGATGGATCATGTACTCAGGTGATGTCATGTGAAACTTCTCCCCATTCTAAATGGTCAAATAAAGACTAGAGCCTATACTTGGGCAGTGGAAGGGAAAGGTGGGACTGGAGATTTTAGAGAGTGAAGGAAGAGTAGGCTATGACAGAGGAAGAAGGACGGAGGGAGGAGGAAGAAGAGATGGAAGGAAGATGGAGCAGAATCACATGACCTGAAGAAGCCATAAGTAGCAAGGGATCTCACAGCTGGGGAATAGATTGGTGTAGTGGTAGATCTGCCCAATCTAGGTGTGCAGCTTATAAATATCATAACTGAGTTATGTGTTTTTGCACAGGCTTATTGGATTTGGAGATTCACTGCAACACAGGCACATGTTGACTATGCATCAAAAATGACTGTGTGACCTAGAAATGGGGTTTGGATGCATAATTTCTAGTTTTTAAAAGTATGTTTTCTTATTGCTTTTCTTTTCCTTGGATAAAATTCACCCTCTCATTATCATCTGTTCGTATTTACAACAGACCTTGGTCCAAAACTGTAACATGTGTTGCTACACAGTTCTGAGGAGACACCCCTGGTGAACTCCTTTTGTGGCAGCCAAAATCCACATGCTCATTACCCAGCACCTGCAGAGCAGTTAGAGGAGTAAGATGCGTTAGTACAGTTGACTGTCTTTCCAGGGTGCACAAAGCCACAGGCAGGAAATAGGAAGCTCAAACTTTTTGATTGGCTGGGGGAGGAATTGGCTCATCATGAGTCCATCATCTTTGGCAGGCAGCTCTCCAGTCATCTTCTGTTGGGGAGGCCAAGTGAAAAGAGGAGGGAGTCCAGGGGTTGGAGATGGCTATAGGACTCATTTCCACTCACCTCCCAGAGGACCCATGCTAATAAAAGCAGTAATCGCCATTTGTGATTGTTTAATGTATGCCCAGTTCCCAGCTAAGTGCTTTCTGTGCACTAGCTAACCTACTCTTTAAAACACCCCTCCGGAGATAAGTATAATTAACTCCCTTTTGCACCTTAGGAAACACAGGCTAGGAGAAGTTAAGTGACTCGCCTAAAGCACACATCTGGCAGGTGCTGCGAGTCTGGATTCAAATTCCAACCTCATCTGACTCCATAGCTGTATCCTTAATCATTATGGTATGTGACTACTTCCCCTGAAAATTAGAAGCCACTCAGTCTTGATCCCCACCTTACAACTGCATGCAGAATCCTGTTTGAAATCACATCTATAGATTACACATGCTCATCGAATTCACAGTCACCCTCCAGTGAGGTACCCAGGAGCCATGAAAGCTGCAGTCTAAACATGTTTCTCCTTCAGTGGTCCATCACATTTACAAAGATGATGTGAAATTAGTTTTGTTTTTTTTTTTATGATACTGCAAACAAATGCATGATGGAATTAATCGAAATCTTGGCTTTTGTTGTTGTTGTTTAGGGATAAAACCGGAGACAATCAAAGTTAGCTTTTACATGGAACAACACCAGAAGCTATGAGTCCAACCCTTACCTCCTATTCCCTCTGTCATTACTATCAGGATTCAGGTTTCCCTGTTCTGTTTCCTTTTCCATATTAATATGTAAGGGCTGGCTGCTTGGACTAAGGTAAAAGTAATCTTTGGCACCTGAATTTAAGGCTTACATTACCATGATTACTGCGCATGTGCTGTCTTCCTAATCACAACAGGCTTTCGCCCCTCAGAATGTTAAGTCACTTGTCTATAAAACAAGAATGACATCATCAGCCTCCCAGAAATGCTGGGTGGAGTCAATGAAACAAATATCAAGGTTCCAGCATGTTGTTGGCACATGATGACCAAGAAGACTTTTCCCATCATCCCCTGAAATCCATACCATTCATGAGTATGTCCCACAGAATCCACTCTCATGGCCTCACAGTGTGGCTTTGGTGTCTCACTGCTATCTATTGAAGAGCACATTTGCTGTGACTGCTTGCTTGCTGTGACTTTGGAGAACTCCCCCGTAAAAATGTTGTGTTTCAAGCTCCCTCTGACTCCTCCCTCACTACTGGAGAGCTGCATTTTCCTCATCAGCGAGACCATGTGTACCTGTGCCTTTCCTGAGGTCTCGTCAATTTGCTGTAATAGTGAGGCTGGCTATACCTCAAGCATGGGAATAACAACACAGGAAGGCCTACTGCTACCAGCTTTAGGGTTTTCCCTAAGAAGTCAGCCTCATCCCAGGGCTCAGCATCATTCTTTCATTCCTGTGGGGAGCTGCTAATGCCCCCATTCTTGATGAGAATCTATTGGCCCATGACAGAAGTGTGGAAAAGGGGATTTGCAAACAAGGGCTCCTACCTCACCAGCAGATGCTTCTGTGGGAAAATCACATCCAGGTGCCCAGAGATCTCCTTGCACTGACAAAAGTGGTACAGGAAACAAAGGGGCCAGGTGGCCCTGGACTATGACTCTCTTACAGTTGAGAGCTCATCGCTTAAGTCCCGGAGGTAAACTGGCTGGGGTGAAGTGACAGGGTTGGTGGTTGGGTTTTTAAACACAGATTTTGTTGTCATTAATGGAATGTGAGTGGCAGAAAGAAAAGGAATCTCTCAGTCTTGTAGCACGTGCATCGTAGAAAGGCATTTCCTTTGGCTCAGAAACAGCCAGCTACCCAGGTGGTACCAGGGTAAGGTTTCTCAGCCAGCATCTTTTTGACCCAGTGAGGAAACCAGTAACAGTTCAGGTAGATCTTTTGTTTCTGCACACCAGCAGCTGCCTGGTGGGCTGCAGGTGAATACTTCTTTTTTGTGCCTTTTCCTGCAGTGGCAAAATCATTACCTAGAAGGTTCAGTTTGCTAAAAAGATGCCCAGGAACGAAATGTGACCAGCCCAGGCAGTCATTGGGTCTTCCCAGCTGCGGCATCCTCAGGAGGGCCTTATCTATAAAGGTGAACTAAAGTAGGCTACATGGATACTGCTCTGCCTCTGAGAGAACTTCACAGTCTCCTACAGGCCCTTCAGGAGGCTGGAGGACCCTATGTATCTCATCAGAAGCATGGATCAAGCAGGCAGCTGGCATGGTACAAACCTGAGGACTATATTAACCCCACTTTGTAACAAGGTTGTTATTCATTCAGCTATTCTGAATTCTTAGCTTTGGAATCTCTTATCTGCACAATGACTGTGCTCTGGCCATAAGATCACAGCTGAAGTTGATATGCACCTTTGGAGAGTCATATATATATATATATATATATATATATATATATATATATTATATATTCCCATTTTAACCCAGCCAGTAGGACAAATTCTTTTAAAGGACCAGATAGATAGAGAGATGGATAGATAGATAGATAGATAGATAGATAGATAGATAGATAGATAGATAAAACAAAACCTTATAAATCTTGAGAAACAAAGCAGAGGCTGCCTTTAGCCAAGGTTATCAATGTCTAGCCTGTGCTCTCTGAAGACTTCTCTGTTGTTCTCTAGCTGAGGCTTCAGGACATGCTGTGAGAGGGACTGATATTATGTGATCTTCTCCTCCTCCTCCTCCTCCTCCTCCCCCCTCTCCCTTCCTCCTCCTCTTCGTGCTCCTCCTCCTCTTCCTCTCTCCTCCTCCCCCTCCTCCTTCCTTCCTCCTCATCCCTCTCCCTTTCTTCTCCTCCCTCTCCCTTTCTTCTCCTCCCTTTCCCTTCCTCCTCCTTCCCCCTCCCCTACTCCTCCCCTCTCCTCCTCTTTAGAGAGATCTAAAGGTCCAGAGAGGAAGCTCTTCCAGTGCCTGTGCTTGAACTTGGCCTTTCAGCCCTGAGACCTCTGCATAAGGAGGAAATCAACTCTCAGTCTTTCACAGCTGACTTTGCCATCCATCTCTGGAAGCAGATCCCTTCACTGTAGTTTCCACATGAACCATTTTGTATTTATCCAAGTTTATTGGATCCTAAGTTAGAAGAGATGAGGAACAAAGATCAAGAATGTCTCCTATCATAAGTTATTATGTCCCTCACCAGATGGAAGAAAAATTTACAAGTCTTTTTTTCCAGATGAGTTGAAAGTTTGACTTGAATGGAAAGAGAAGGAAAACATTCCTCTCAATGGGTACTTCTGCTTTCGGCTGGCAAGAAATGCCACAGTAACAGGTTGTACCCAACGTTGCACTTCAAAGGCTTCAAGTTGGCACTTGGAATCTTCTTGCCATAAACTGCATCCAAAAAAATGATTTAACATCCCCCGCCCCTGTCAATGAAGTGTACAAATGGCTCACACCACCAACTGCACACACATGCAATGTATGAATTCCCACATTCCCGGTGCCTCATTCCAACTGAAGAATATTTTTTCCAGAGCTAACATGAAATGAATCAAGTTTGTAAAGGGATGTGTGTGAAGATGCCAAATGAGAAATGAAAGTCAGATGCCTCTAAGGGCTGGGTGGGAAGTGAGTTGCTGAGGGGTGCTCCCTCTCCTGATGGCCACATAACGGAACCTGTAGACCAAGGGGTCATAGAGTGTAGCAGGAGACAGACAACAATCTTCTTGAAAAGGGTTGCAAAACAACTACTAAGTCTTCCTAAGGCATGGCCATATTGTAGACTTATTCTTGTGGGCGCAGCATAAGACACCTTCCTATATAGTACTGCTCACTGTTTGTATGGTGGGCTTTTGGAGACAAAGAAGTTGTTCTCAGCAAAATGACTCCTCTGGTAGCATGGCTGGGTCTAGGGGAAAGAACATACTTTTTTCCTATCTAGTACATTAATAAACTCTCTCACACACCAAGATGTATTGGGAACATTGAACAGTGGGAAAGAAATATCTTATGTTGTAGTTTTTATTTTGATAAATCCCCTATTGCCGGGCAGGCACTCTGCCTGCAGAACCAGGCGAGAGGGAGAGAACCTGGTCCAGCCGAGCCTCTCGGGGATAAGGGGCTAAGCGGGATGGCTCAGGGCTCGGAAATCCTGCCTCCAGAGAATAACCACCCCGAGCCAGAGCCTGGAATCTGTCAAAGCAGGAACTTGTTTTAATGTCTCAATCTTTTCTTTATAACAGGTTGAGAGAGGAGGCGGAGTTTTCTGCTGAGGTGAGATGATGTAGGGGGAGGGGAAAGTTGACGAAGGGTATGGGGTGACTGAGGAGCCAACAAAGTTTCTCTACATCAGCAGGAGCTGGGCAAAGGCAGGCTTAAGCAGGTTGTGCTGAGTCACTTCAGTACAAGCGACTGAGACCATTTACAAAACTCTGTCCTCAAGGCCCAAACCAGGGCCAAATAGGGCCCAACACCCAATATGAATTCCTATGTTATGTGTTTTTTAAGCACAGAGTTAACATGTTTGTTACTATTTGTCTCAGAACTCTGGTTACAGTATGGAGCAAGTTTGTCCATGAGAAACAGTTGGGCATGAGATCCAGTAGATTTAGTGATATGACAGCTATCTGTTTTATAAATATTCTGCTAATGGGAACCTTAAGAATCATATATATATGCTGTGACTTTTGAATCCTCATATTAGGTAAAATTTAACAACTGTTATATCACTATGGTATCAAGAACCTGGCTGAAGTATATGCTACAAGCATAATTTATGAGTGCATTTCAAACTATGCAGTCTTTATTCTTCTCAATAAATCTTGACCTAAATACCAAATATTTACTAGAAAGTTATCTCTGCCCTGTGAGCTATAATCTCTTATTTATTTGAATTGATTATCATAATCATTTAAAGGAAAGACATATTTGAGTGAGATCATGGAATAGGAAATGTGATATGTAGCTAAAAAACACACACTACTCATTTATATACATAATGCTCCCCATTTTATTCAAGAATGACAGTGTTAACAGTTACCAAGCTATTCTCCTTTCATGACAAGTATGTCAATAATCTCTGCTGGACTGAGCCTAACTAAACCAGGAACTATGACTTAGATAACCAAGGGAACACAGAATTGAAAACAACTGATACCATACAGCAGATTCCATCTCTCCTAGGCTGCTGCCCTAAGAAATCACAACACCAAACATTGACAATGTTTGCCCAGCCACATGCTCTGGTCGTATGAGTTTTGAGAGAAGTGCTGGATTGGAATATAACATCTCTGCTGCTTCTGCTTGCTTTTGGTCTTGCCTTTACCCATGGGTATTCCATCAACTGCTAAGAGACTGCTAAGTGCAAAGCCATCCTTCTTGATTTCTGGGTTATTCCATTTTCATACATCTGACATGATCAATCAGAGCAGAGCTTACACTGACCTTTGATCTGAAGTACAGTGATAGTGGACAACTGAGAACTAAGCAGCAGACCAAGGATTTAAAATGTAACTGGTGAATAGATTTGAGTAATGCCTGAGCTGTTACTGTTGGGCTCTACCTTAAGGAAGACACCAGAGGCGCAGCATATAAACACACACACACACACACACACACACACACACACACTTCCAAAATTTTAGTCCTGGGACATACAACACACATACACTATATTAAACTGAGCAGAATTAAACATGCTGTACAACTGCTGAAGGTTTTTATGTTTAGTTAAGTCACTCCACAGTCTTTCTGTCCCTTTCCTTTTAGTAAAATGTTTTTTACATGAGCACCCAGTTTTTCTGCTTAATACCTGCCTTAGATTTGACAGTTATCATCATCAGCCACCACCAATGACCCATTCTGTGATGGTTTAAAAGACTAAGATTTTTAACTATGCAAACTGCCTTAGCGTTCATGGAAATAATTAAAAGCAGCATAGTATTTACAAACTGTGGCCTGCCAAAGAGAACAGAGAGAGAGAGAGAGAGAGAGAGAGAGAGAAGGAGGGAGGGAGAGAAAGGGAGGGAGGGAGAGAGAGAGAGAGAGGGAGGGAGAGAAGGAGAGAGAGAGAGAGAGAGAGAGACAGAGAGAGAGGGAGACAGAGACAGAGACAGACAGAGACAGAGAATTGGCAGGAGTGCTGGAAGGCAGGCAATCTGGAGAGTACCTTCAAAAGAACTCTCTGTGTACCTTCACCTGAAAGGCGTGGGCTCCCTAATGAGGTAAGCAGGCTGCAGCAAGCTGAAACCTGAAAAATGCCTCCCCCCACTTTTGGGGGCTCAGGCCAACTAGAATGACAACTTCCCCTCCCTCTGTTGAGAGGTTAACTCTGAGCTCAGAATGACAAATCTGAGGCCCCACTTAAATATTGGCCATGTTTCCTGGAAGTAATGAGAGCTGTTTGCTTCCCGGTTGTTCACTTAATAGCATGTTACAAACATTCAGATTGTATTGTCCTTGAGGAACATGGTTATGGCTGCACTGGAGAGGCAGGAGACAAGGAAGAGGGGACGGACCATCTTAATGCAAATCTGTTCTGTAATTTTACTCCAAGGGCTCCTCCCCAACCCCCCCCCCAAGCAGCTGGTGTTAAAAGAATGTTCTAATTATCTAAAGCGGAAGGCCCTGCCATTGTCTTGGTCTTTTTGTCCAAGGGCCCCCAGGTGCAAACCAAGAAACTGTCAGGTAGCAGGGGGTCTTGTAGACCAGAAGGTACTGTGGAAATGAAGGCAACTTGGGCTTGACAGCTAAAATTACAGCGGGCAGACACAAAAAACATCAACGTTAATGTCATTGTTTCCTCCTCCTGCCAAGTGCAGCCAAGCATGCAGGAAACTCAACCTTTCACTAGTCAAAGGGAAAAGAGAAGGGAAGAGTCCATCCCACCAGAGCTGCCTTACCATGAACCAAAAGAACGACTTTTCTCTCCTTTTTAGTTTTTCTTCAGGTTTTAAGCAAAGCAAAAGGCCATTAAACACAGGCTTAGGTTTAGGAATCATTGTTAAAAGGCAGAGGCAGGCGGACTTCTGAGTTCGAAGCCAGCCTGGTCTACTGAGTGAGTTCCAGGACAGCCAGGGCTACACAGAGAAACCCTGTCTCAAAAAACTGGGGGGAAAAAAAGTCCTGGTAGCTAGAGAAAATTTATTCTCAATGATAGGTAGCCTTGGGTTTTAAATGTGTCTGGGCCTCTGGAAAAGTCAGGTTTACCTCAGCTTAGGAGCTAAAGAGTGCTTTAATGGTCAGACAGACAGAGGCTGGAGACGCTAGCCTTACTGACCCATCGTTTGTTCACTGGAAACTTGGGCAAATTTTCTATTTTGGACTTTGTATGAGAGCATGTGTATGTGTGCATGTGTGTGTGTGCGCGCGCGCACGCGCGCGCGCGCGCGCGTGTGTGTGTGTGTGTGTGTGTGTGTGTGTGTGTGTGTGTGAGAGAGAGAGAGAGAGAGAGAGAGAGAGAGAGAGAGAGAGAGACACTTTCTGAACCTGCCAAATAAAAGGCATCCGATTTTATATCACTTGAGCTTCTTAAGCCTGCTAACAAATGGCTTCTCCCATTTGTTAACTTGGTTCCCTCTTCACCACCCTCTTTATCCTTAGAGATCCTATGGATGCTTCATCCTCCTCTCCCGCAATGTGACCCAGTTCTTCTTCCGGTCCTCTAAGGTGTCATGTCTCCAGAATGATGACGTCTATTATTCTCATCTGCTTCTGCACTTTTCTAAAGTTGTGTCTCACGGGTGGCCAGAAACACTGAAGAACGTGTGAATAAAAGCCTGACCAGGGCAGAAGCCACAGAATGTCCTTCGCATCCTTCAGCATGGTGGACGCATGCGTAGCACTCTCCGTGGAGGAAGAGGAGCAGAGCGAACCAGCTGTCCACGTGGGTATAGCGATTGCTCCTTCAGATTCCACCCAGCACCTATACCCCAGGACGTTAGTTCCTTCCTCAGTTAAGGACTGTGTTCATGACCTGAATTCTTCTAGCTCATGGAAATTATTCAGACTGCCAGCTTTTGAGGCTAGATTTGCTCCAAGCAATCCTGATTGTTTTCGTACTTGGGTTTTAATTTTCCCTCTGATATACCTGACCAAGAAGTCTTTCCCTTTGAAGTTCATCCTAGAGGTGTCCTGCTTTTGTTAAAATAATAATAATAATAATAATAATAATAATAATAATAATAATAATAATAATAATAATAATAATAATAATGGGTTATTTAGACAAGATACACACCTCTTACTCTGTGTGGTGGTGTGTGACTGTAATCCCAGTGCTTGAGAGGTAGAGGCATGAGGGTCAGAAGTTCAAGGTCATCTTCTTCCATCATACAGAAAGCTCAAGGTCAGGCTGGAATACATGGGACAGTCTATAAAGCGGGAGCTAGTTAACTTTTCCTGTAAACCTTACTCCCTAAAGGAGAGCTACCAAAAGGCAATTGGGTTGTCAGGGTTCCTCTTCCATTAGCAGAGCACTAAAAAGTTAATAAGTAACTGCAGGCTGGTAATGTGCTGAGTAGAATCTGGTATGTACAGCCAGTTTCATATTGACTCATTGATAAGCGCAGGTTCAATTCATTTGGAGTAAAGCAGATTCCGAGAATATAAATAAATAAATAAATAAATAAATAAATATGGTGTTATTCAGTGGTGAGAATTGGCCAGATTGAATTAGTGCAAATGGATAAGTGCCATTTTTTTCAAAACTTTTCATGTCCTAGCCTAGAATGCTAACGGTGCTAATAATGAGTAATGACAACAACGAGTAATGACAACGGGGAGTAATGAGACTATATTACATGTGTGCTATGTGTCAGACACCATTCTAAGTGGCTTTTACAGATTCCTTCTCATTTAATTTCACGATGATGGCTAGGTTAAGAAAGGTGGCTTTAAAAAGTGGGGGGGGGGGGACAAAGGGACTCTTCAAAGCCCCTGAAGTACAAGGGTTCCGAATCCATGTGCCCCTGAGTCAGAGCATTCACACATGAGTGGAGAGTGTTAAGTGTAAAACAGAAGGACACAAAAGATCGTGGGAACTGCAGGGTTCCAGTGTGGGCATATTTCTCTAAGCCTAGAAATAAAACCTAGCAATCGTATGTCGTATCTCTTCTTGTTCCTGAAATACTCACCAGCCAAAGGAAATACTTTTCTGAAAATCACCATGCCTCTACCTCCCTCACCTCCAGCTCCTGCCCTGTAGTCTCTGGTGCTCATTTGTACTGAGCACGTGCTACAAATTGATCACAAGCAAGCCTTTATTATGTATACATGGAGGCCCATCATGAATGCCTGTGTAGGTACGGAATGGCCATGTAGCACAGCCCTGTGACCGGGGACTGGATCCCTTCTGTGTGACTTCTTACCTGCAAGCCCACATACCTTTTCTAGGTTTAATTGGTGCTGGAATGAAGCAATTAGGAATGAGAAGTGAACTAAGAAAGTATCTTAAATATTACATATTCTCCCTGTCTAGCTTTTAACTGCACATGAGACAATAAAGAGGGCAAAGTTAAGAGCATTTTCCTCTTAAGAGACTCCATTTTTAACATGCCCTATGATATTAAAAAACAAAAACATCAGTTTGGTATGTAATAAAACTTTCTCCAGCAAGGAAAAAAATTGTTATAAATAAATAAATAAATAAATAATACAAAAGATTTGAGTGGATTTTCAAACACATTTTTCCACACTGGAATTGTCTTCTAGTGAGTTCATTCACAGGCCTTAATCCAGGTAAGACTCTTGAGTGGGACAAAAAAAAAAAAAAAAAAAAAAAAAAAAAACAAGAACACATTCAATCTTCCAGTCCCACTTGAGAGGCTATACAAAGAACAGCCATAACCCAAGGCAGAATTCCAGTTGTGGGCCTCACTGTAGGTATGTGTTAGAACTTATATACTATAAAATTTACTTGTTGCACATGTATAATTGAAAAATTCTTAGTAAATCTTTAAATTTATAAGCATATTCTATAGCTGACTTTTGGAACATTCCCAAACCCAACCAAATATGCCTAGGAGCCCATCAGTGGTCAATCCCTGTCCACATCCTACATCCTGGGCTATTTTCTCTATAGATTTGCATTTCTAGAAATTCACAAAAGTGGAATGATATGACATGAAGTGTTTGAACATGGCTTCCTTTACTTTATTTATTGCTTCATTGATGTCCTCCTTGGGTCTTAATTTGCAGTCTTTTACTACCTGATGTTATTGATCTTTTTTAAATCATTCATATATCTTCAGCGTCCTTCAGTCATTTGGCTTTTCTTTTACAATCTGGCTGACATCATGTTATTATAGCTCTGAAACAATGCTTTTGGATTTTAGGGACAATTCTATTAGATACACAGTATATATGCATATGTATATATACATATATATACATTTATATATACATGGGTTTAGCCATTTATTTTTCTTTGTTGTTTGTTTTTCTGTTTGAGACAGGCTTTCTCTAGGTAGCCCTAAATGTCCTGGCCTTGAACCCACAGATATCCACCTGGCTCTGCCTCCCAAATACTAGGATTAAAGGCATGTGCTGCCCATCTTATCCTTTCATTTTTCATAGTAATGTTCTGGTAAAGTAAATGGTTTTCATTTGAAAAAGTTCAGGTTTATCCTACTTCAAAGAATTTTCATTGGGAGCATGCTTTAAGCACAATCACTGGTGACCATGGAGTAGATTTCTGTTCATGTTTTCTTTTAGAGTTTAATAGTTTTGCATACATTGAAGGCTATGATTTGTAGTGTTAATTTTTGTATGTGATTAAGATAAAGAATGTTGACCTTTGTTTTCTGTTTTGCTTGAGACAAGGTCTCTGTGTAGACCAGACTGGCATTAAACTCCCAGAGATTCTTGCCTCCATAGTGGTCAGGTTAATTTTGTGTGGCACTATGTCTCATATTTTCCCATTTTCATATTAATATTCTACAGCTACTACTGGAGGGGCCATTCTTCTTCCCCTCATTCACCTGGGCATATTTCATTGAAAATTCATTAATTCTGATTTTGAGGTCTTTAAATCTAGACTTTCGATTGTGATTCATTGGCCTACATATCTGTCTTAACCTGTCTTGATTAGCTTTATTATAAATTTTGAAATCTGGAGGTGAGTGTTGTCCTAGAAACTGTCTCAATTCTACTGTATATCTTTCCTGGGAGCTCTTTATCTAAGTTCTTAAACTTTCAATTCTAGAATTTCTATTTTAAAATAAGTGTTTGATTTTTAAACCTCCTTTGTGTGTATAGCAAAGCAACAAGGAAAGTGTAGGGTCTCTGTCCACTCTGCACACAGCTTTTCCCATTGGTAATCTTCTATGTTGGTCATAGTGATGAGGCGGCATTGATTGGCACATGTCTATACTTGATTCAGATGTCCCTAGTTTTTACTCAATTGCCTTTTTTTCTATGAATGACCCATTCAAGGTGTCCCATTGCATTTACCATTGTGTCTGTCTGCCTGGGTTTCTTTGAACTGTACAAGTTCTTCAGCACTTTGTGTTTTAACTGAGCATGACAGTTTTGTGAAGTAACTAGTGCATATGTTGTAGTGTCCTTCAGTTTGAACTTGAGCAATGTTTCTAATCAGACTGAAATTGTTGGCCATGTCCCTCACTTCAGATATGCAATTAGCATGCTTTGTCACTAGTGGTTAGCTTCAGTCACCTGGCTTGGGAAATAGTGTGCTTTCCACTCCAAAACACTACTCCCAGTCCCTCTTTACACTCAAGACCCCTTATGCATATTCCCACACTTCAGATGTGGAAGTGACTGCTCTGAAATTCTCCTATATGAGAGACTTGTCGGTTTTATCTTATACATTTTCAACAATTTTGCTTTATTGTTTAGGCTCTGACACCAATACTACATTTCTTGTAGTAATTGATCCAGTTGTTTCTGACACGTCTACTTGGTGTTCTTTCATGTAGAACATGTGACCTTTTGTCACATCTCCATTATTCTGGTTTCTCAGTAGTTTCCTACTCTCTATATAAGTCACCCCAGGATCAGTTTGGAAATTTCTGGCTCCTTTCTCCAAGGTCTTTTTTTGAAGAACCTTTCGCTACCTATTTTCACATTGTCACCATATTGTCCTTGAATTCTTTGAATGTGTTTATAATACTTGTTTGAGATCTCGCCTTATGTCAGCCTTTAGCTCTCCTCACATTTGCTTCCAATGACTGCCAAACAAGGCTCATTCTTTTCTGTTTATTTTATTCTGATTTTCTGTTAAAAAAAAAAAAACTGGTTATTTTCAATACCTTGTAGCAAATCACAATCTGACTTTTCCATGTAAGTCTGGGTTCTGTTGAATTGGTGGAACTTGTCATTTTGGCAACATATAGTCCCCGAATATTGTGCTTACATCTTGCTCTTATTTTGCTATTCTTACTTTACTTCTTTGCGGTTGTTTCTGAATCTGTGTAGAATTTCTGGCTTGCCAATCAGTCAGTAAAGTGAATGATGTTAACCTAGTGTACCTATCTCATCACTTGGGACTACAACCACCATCAACCTGAATTAGAGATTTCCTTTCTTGATTTCTACCAACAATGTTAGCTTTCAAGGGCAAAGAAGTTTCTACATTTTATGAACGGCTCAATTCCTACTATATTGTACTATTGTCTTGTAGGGACTAGAGAAGAATGGGCCACTCCAGCAAAGAAGATGCCTCTGCTTTTGTTTAAGTTCTGTAGCACCCCTCCCATCAATTAAACATCTTTTAATTTACCTCTTGTTTTAGTTATTGCCAGCTTCCCAAGCACTGAAATGGCTGTGTGCTTTGTGACATTGTCTTCCCAGTTTTGTGTTTTTCATGTATTTTTATAGGGTAGAGTATTTGCCAGCCTCTTTACTCCACCATAGTCAGAATTTTATGTCCCTTGGTTACACAATTAGTTTTTTAAGAAAACAATTATAGTCTCACTTAGCAGAGGAGCCATATAAGATCCAGACCAAGTAAATGGACTGCCCTATTAGCACTAGATGTAGACATCCTAATTATCTGATAATTATACTGTAATTATCTCATAGTATGAATGACTGAGATTCACTATGTGAGAAACAGTTGTCTGTAATTTATTTATAGTGTCAGTCTCATTAATAACTCTTCTGTTGTATCACAGATCTGACCAGAGAAGCCCACATTCTTCCCAGCATTTCATTCACCAACAGTTCCTGGTCCCCTGATTAATTCTTCCTTTTCATGGGCATGGCAAAGGACAGCCTCATTTGGCCTTATATTTTAGGCAAAGTAAAGCCATACAACAGAGAACTAGGGCAGGCACTGCCTAATGGAAAAAAGGCACTCTTCCCAAATTTTAAATTTCATAACATGTTTGTATTTTTATTTAATCTAGACTTTTACTTTTTCAAATAAAGGTATTTTTTTAAAACAAAACTATCAGCTATTGATCCTTACCATCCTTACATAACAAGAGGAAAGGTATCTTATTACCCCAAAAACAGGAAGCGTTGCATGGCTAGTAACACATGTCTTCTTTTAAAACTGACAGAGTTTAGCTGCAGATATGTCATGGGCAGAGAATAAAACTGTATTTGGTGGTTATACAACTGGATGATTTGTGCCAAATACTCAGGCACTTGGTATCATCAGCGTCCTTAGGCTCTTGAGGTTGGAGCAGGCTTACAGTTCTCATTGCCTGGTTGAGTACAGGATGCTACCACCAGGTTTTAGGTGTGTTCCCTTTAAGAGCAGAAATTCTGTAGTCATATTTCTCTTGTGCTCTGGATTCCAAAACAGGTTAAGGCAACCCATTTATGTTAATGTTTTATCCCAGAGACATGAGAATTGAGGCAGGGGCGATGTGTTGTAGAACTGGCTACAATTTCCCAAAAGTCAGACACAGGCACTGTCTCCATAGAAGTTGCAAACAATCACTGTGACTTGCAGAAGTCCTAGGAAGTATGTAAAAGATGTTTTTCCCTCTACTTCAATTTTAGTCCCACGAGGCCTCAGGGTGTTGTTATCGGAACCCTCACAGTAATCACTGGTAGAGCAAGACTTTCCATTGTTATGGGATGGACCTAGGCACCAGAGCTGCTGAAGTGCTGAGGGAGGAAGGACTGATGGAAAATATGCTGGACTCCTTGGGAGGCCCAGAACACCACCTTCCTAGTACATGAGCATGTTTACCAACAATAAAACTCTCCTAGCCCCATTGTTCAGAATGTTTATTTAAGTTTTATCATGTAAACATCATTGAAGTATCATTGGCAGAAAAGAGGAAATGCAAAATAAATTTAAAAACGTTAGAATTTGTTAGAATTTGTAAACATTAAGTCTCTGTACTGGCTGGTTTTGTGTGCCAACTTGACACAAGCTGGAGTTATCACAGAGAAGGGAGTTTCAATTGGGGAAGTGCCTCCATGAGATCCAGCTGTGGGGCATTTTCTCAATTAGTGATCAAAGGGGTAGGACCCCTTGTGGGTGGTACCATCCCTGGGCTGGAAGTCTTGGCTTCTATAAGAGAGCAGGCTGAGCAAGCCAGGAAAAGCAAGCCAGTAAGGAACATCCCTCCATGGCCTCTGCATCAGTTCCTGATTCCTGACCTGCTTGAGTTCCAGTCCTGACTTCCTTTGGTGATAAACAGCAATATGGAAGTAAGATGAATAAACCCTTTCCTCCCCAACTTGCTTCTTGGTCATGATGTTTGTGCAGGAATAGAAACCCTGACTAAGACAGTCTCATTGGGCTGATAATACTTCATTATTTCAGTTATCACAGCAACTACATCAGTACTTGGAGACAAGGATTTTCATTCCTATCTTAGAGGCAAAGCAACTGAAATTCTGAGATTAAGAGACTGACCTCTGAGATGTGCTGATTCAAACCCAGTTCACATCATGAGGGTTGACTTCAAGATTGACTCTCCTTTTGTTTACTCTCAGTAGCTTATTGAATGTAAAGTGGCTTTTCAGAGCCCCCTTGAAATCTAGGCAAAACTTTGAGGCATTTTCATTACAGAATTGGTGTAATACTCTCAAGAAAAAAGCAATTCCTCCCAAATGCTGTGGCATTAAGGCAAGGTTTCATTGGTTCTCTCTTTCTGCCATAAGGGACTGAGGATCAACCTCAGGGACTCTCGTCAATGGCCTTGGTGGCAAGTACCTTTACCTGCCGAGTCATGTCACTAACCACTGTAGCTTTTTTAGAAGAGAATGGTTTCAACTGTTATCTTCCTTCTTATTTAAATTCAATATGTTTTTCTCTTTCTCATCAACATTAATATGGGAATATTTGTAAATATTTGCCACACCATTTATTTTAGGCTAAATCATTGACTCCTTTCCAATTCTTGGTGTTCATTGTCCACATTCTACTTTAAAGTAGGGTTGAATGGTTTGGGATGTTCACATTCACCTCATCAGTTGGGTTGTGTGTAGTCAGTAGAAACAACCTCTATGCTGCCTTCCATCAATGGTTTGGAACAGAAATTCAAATCATCTAAGCAAAGGGGAGGAGCCATTGGCCTCCTTTAGAAAGTGTCCATTTGTTAGTTTCTTCTTTACATCATGATTTTTCTCATGCTAATTCCTCAGTTTTAAGAGAGAATTGCTCAACAGCCTTACAAATGAATAGGAAGAAAAAGATGAAAGCAAGGAAGAAGACAAGGTCAAGGTCGTGATTGACATGCTAATTTGTAATATCCAGCTTAGAACTGTGAAGCTCTAACAGGGGTGAGAAGAAAGACATGTGATAGATGTTGTCTTAGTTAACTTCCCCATCGTTGTGATTTAAACAAAAAAACCACTCTAACAAAAACAACTTAAAAGAGAAAGAGTTGTTTGGCTCATAGCTCGAAGGTATAGTTCATCATGCTAGGGAAGTCATGAGTACAGGAACTTGAGGCACCTGGCCACTCTGTATTCACAATCAAGAAAGAAGACAGTGATAAATGCCTGCGTCACTTTCTCCTTTTTATGCGGTTCAGGATTCCCAGCCCAGGGAATGATTCCACACATAGTGGACAAGTCTTCCTACCTCATTTAACCAAATCAAGATACAGATATGCCTAGAGACTCATCACCCAAGTGATTCTAGATTGTATAATGTCGAGAATTGAGATTAACCAAGGCAGAGTTCAGGGCTGTCATTCAGTAAGAACTAATTTGTCTTTTGACTCAACACATTTCAAGTACCCTGAAAAAGTATAATAGTACCAGATCTCTATGGAAACAGATCTCAGATTCACTTTATCTACATACCCCTTTTAAAGAGTAAAGATGACATCAAAGCAAGACCCATTATTGTCACCAGTAAATGTGAAAATTTAATAAATGGTGCTGGAAGAACCATATATATTCATGCAAAATATCAAAGCTAAGCTTTTTCTTAAAAGCAGCAGGGAAGTCAAAATAGGAAAAAATGTTTATGAAACTGGATCAGTAAACCTTATTTAAGATGACACAAGAAACAAATAAAAATAATTAGAATACATCAAAATAAAATAACTTTTGTGTTTCGAAAGACCTAATCAAGAAAGCAAAAAGCCTCATGAATGAGGAAAAATATCTTGAAGTCAAATATATGATAGGATTATTTCTCAATTATACATGTATCTGTATGTTATAATACCTATTACAACTCAACGATAAAACCATTTGTCTCACTCTGTTTTCTGCTACTGTAACTAAATATCAAATACCAATAGCAGGCCTTCTTATGACATAATAACATGTCAGAAGAGACTACATGTGACAACAGAAAAAATACCATATTTCTTTTCCTCTTAGAAAATCACTAATATATGCTGGCGAGATGACTCAGTACTTAAAAGCACTTGCTACCATGCTTGACAGCCTGAGTTTCATCCCTGGGATCTACATGGTGGAAGGAGAGAACCAACTATGCTCTCTCTCTCTCTCTCTCTTTCTCTCT
>NW_022196914.1:62502398-62515587 GCF_008632895.1 Mastomys coucha | reverse complement strand
TCTCTCTCTCTCTCTGTCTGTCTCACACACAAATAAGTGTAATGACATTTTTAATGAAACAAATCACTATATAAAGAATATACACAAAGAAAATATTTGAGACAGTAAAAAATAAAAATAGAAAAGAGCCAAATGAAAAAAAAGTCATGAATTCCTATGCCCCACTCCACACCTAAAGATTGAGTTTTGGAAGATCCTGTTGTCTAATGGAGAGCAAGGCCTCAGGAGAGAAGTTCAGGAGTGAGCTGGAGCAGGCATCCTCCTCAGGGATCCTCTGAAAACCCAGGTTACTGCTCTCCATCTCACAGGTATCTGATTCAGTTGCTCTAGGAAGGGTTGGTAGTGCCACTGTCCTTGGCCACAGATTTTAACAAACTCATCTCATACTTCAGAATGAGGAAGAGCACACAGCACCTGGAAATACAAAAATAATAGTAAGAAGTCATTGATATTGTTATACTCTAAGATTTAGGTTTGCCTAAATGAGAGAAAAGGCTTGAGAAAGTAGGTGCTTAGTCCGGATGCTACTGCTGGAGAGTGGAAGTGTTCTTTGACGGGGTGGCTCAACAAATATGATCTCTAGGCAAGGGAGAACAGCAAGAGGATGAGCTATACTTGGCGAAGGAGCAGTTGCTTATTTGTCCAAGAAGACGGTGCTCTGTGATTTGTGTGCTGCACGGTGACCTTGATTTTGTCTGTACTGAGGAAGAATTATGAAGTGGCCTTGTTCTGTCTCATTTATCATGCTCTCAGAGTAACCTTGGAGTTGATTTCTGTGTGATTTTGTTTCACCGATGACTACAATGGCTGACTAAGCAGTGTGTGCTCTCACAGGCATGGTCAGCCTAATTCCTCTTTCCTTTCTTGCAAATTTCAGGTGATGTGGACACCTCTGGTCTGGACGTCTGGTCCTTTGGTTAAGTGGATACAGTGATGTGAGACCTACATGTGGAATGAGCATGAAAGAAAACATATAAACATTATCTTGAAGTACAAGAATGTACAAATTAAAATGTGTGTCCTGGGGAAACTGAGTCAGCCACAGCTTTAATGGGATGACAAGGCCAGCATCCTCTGATCACACCCTTCCCTCAAGCTCTAGCTCCTTTCTTTAACCAACTTCCAATTCTAAGCCATTGAGCACTAAGCTCTTTCCTTCATTTATGAGTGTACTCTTACTCTCACTACGCTCTAGGTAATTGTCTGTCTTCTCTTACTGGACCATGTGCTCCCCATGGAAGCAAAGACCATGTCTGCCCTCCAGAGCATTGTCCCTATGCCCTAAGAACAGTGCTTGGAGAGAAGATGCCACTCCTCAGCAAGTGCTGAGTCTGAAACAGGTTTCTGCTCCCCTCTTATTCAGCCCAATGCATGGCATATATCTTTTAAAAATGGTATCATTGTTTTGGCTTGACAATCATCATAATAATAATCATAATAGTGATAATAATAAAACAATACCATAGTTTTCATTGTTTATGTAGATTCCAAAAAGCACTTTGTATTTTTTTTATCTATTATTTTAAGGAAAACTGTAATGTGACAGCCTAGACATATAATGAAGTGGGTTTCTCATCATAGTCCTTCACAATTTGTTTCTGAGCTCCACCTCCTGACACACACCTTAATTCAAGTCATTCTTTAGTTGCTATTTCATGCCACCATTGAAAAGTTAGGAGAAACTAGCTTTATAATGATTTTTCCCCTCATTGGGCATTTCATGTGTTTGAAACACACTTTTTTTTTAACTTGTTGTTTCAGTTAAGTGTTCTGACAATTCCCTTTATCCTTCTTCTGGGGTAGGCCTTGATACAGCAGCCTTGTTGGCTGTGGGTCTGGGATGTGAGAGAAGATATTTAGCCACAAATGATATCCAGCAGAGCTTTGGGAGTTTTAAATTTCAAGTCAAGCTGAGTCCTGCTCAGCTCTGGTTTAGCTGGCTCCCAGATTCTGGATGCAACGGCCTCAAAATGTTCATAAAATGGGAACAGAAGATTCTGTGGGCATGCAATGGCTTGCACTGAGCATCACTTTAATGAATTGCATATAAACGAAGCAGGCACATATGGATTCCATTGTCTTAAATATATTCAGGGGGTGGAAATAAAGGTGAAAAAAAGATTTTCCTTGGTGACATGTGTTTTGGAGTTTGTTGAACCTAAGATATTACAAAGTTCCTCAGAACATTTATGAAGACTGAAGTAGTGCTGGCTCCAGCTGCGCTCTCCTGTGTGGTCGGTGGCTGTGGTAAGCCAAGTCCTTCCTGTTGCTTCCCTGACATGGAGATTCACCCACTGTCAATAGTGCCTGCAGATGTGAGCAGGCCCATCCTTTCTTGGGCCTCTGAATGCACTGGGTTCCCTAAACCACACAGGAAGAGGCACATCACCTTCTAACCTCTGTTCCACGTTCTCTCCTATAGTTTGTCAGTTGCCTGGAGTCCCTGAGGCTGTCAGCTGGCACATAAGGTAAAGCTGGGCTTGGTCACAAGCCTGCCAGTCTCAAAAACCTGGAGTGGATTCTCTTGCCTGCTGGTTCTTGGAAGGCGCGGTAGACACAACGATTTTAGCCTTGGAGCTTCACAGCACCATATGTAATCCATTTCCAAGGGTGCCTCTGTTGTCTGGTTGGCTCTCTAGTGCTCATCCTTATAAATGGAAAAGGCTTTTTTACAGTTGTCCACTGGTTCCGAGGCTGTTTGGTGGGAGAAGTAAGTGAACTATTATTTTTGTCTCCTAGCTTAATTAATTCTGTTCTTATTTTAGGCTTTTTGTTTCACATATCTTTTATGCAGTAAATACATGATATATTTTATCTCAAATTAAAAAGAGAAAGACCAGTTCTGCTGTTGCCTCAGATATCTGTCAGCAGTAGATTTTGACCATATTCTGTAAGTTGTAGAAATCAGCAGCTGTAGATGTAGCTCAGTTGCTATAGTGTTTGCAGGGCATGCAGGAAGACTTGGTTAGATTCCCAGCACCACGTAAACCAGGGTATGGTTCATACTGATGATATCAGTACTTAGGAGATGGAAGCAAGAGGATCAGGAGTTCAAGATTATCCTCAGCAAAAATTCATTTCACCCCAGTCAGAGGTCAGCATAAAATGTCTGTTCAAATGTGAAAGATGGTGACAGCGACAATCACCGGACAGTTGCCTATCTGGTGTAATGTGATCCATTTTCCACTCTTGTAAGGAAAAGCTATAAGGGAATCAAGAAAGTATTAAAAACACAGATTATTTTTCCATCATTTTGTTCCTTAGAACATCTTGATACCATTTTAGCCCCTTGTTGAACTAATAAAATAGAGTTATGTACACGAAGAAGAAAGGGAAGTCTGCTCCTGAATATAATAGTTGATTTGCAACTAACATGAGAGGCACAGATATTTGATTAAACCTTATTTCTGAGTGTATCTGTAAGGTCTTTTCCATATTTAAGTTGCTAGACTGTATAAAGCAAGTGCCTCTCCTATCCCCAGCATTACCACTGGGTTTCTTTGATCGCCACCTTACAAGCAGCAGACCATTGAGCTTCTCAGCTTCTATAATTGCCTGAGAGAATACTTGCTAATCAGTCCCCCAATACGCACATTGTTCAGGACTTAAAATGTGACTTTTTCTACTTTACAATGATGAGTATGTGATACACATTCATGAGAAATTGAACTTGAATTTACAGTTTTGATCTTCTCCTGAATAAGTGACAGAAGTAAACCAATCTCTTAGATGGGACAGTGACTGTGAACTCCATCACCCAGTTACTCATGGCCATGAGAGCAAGTGAGACTGTAGTATTCTGTGTTGCTAAGCTATGGTGTTCCAAAGTATATTTGTATAAAGTTGAAAGTTTTTCTACTATAATTTCAACATATGGTGAGGTTATCTGGATGGGTTTTGAACCCAGGAATATGTCTATATCTACCTTTCATTCCCTTCTATCTCTCCCTACTGTTCCTCCAGAGAGTCTTGACTAATGAATTCTCTATCTAGCATATTGCAGGACAGAGTAAGATTTATCCTTGACATATTTTATCTATAGCATCAGGCAAGCTTAGACCGCTTGAATGAATGCCTGTTGCATGTACACACATAATGTGCCCCGAGATTTCTTGCTGCCCCCATGTACCTTCCTGCTTTTCTTTAATGGTTTATAAAGGAACATTTGCATCACATAGCCTGCCCTGCTTTTCCTTTTATTTTCTTTCCTTTCTTTTTTTCTTTCATTCTTTTCTTTTGTCTGCCACTGATACCCAGGACTGCAATGATTCCATTCCTCCAGTCCCAATCACTCAGCCTCATTCTCTATTTGTACCTAAGGCTTATGGCCAACATTAAACTCAATTACAAAAGAGAAAGAAAAAAGAAGGGAAAAGGAAAAGAGAGAAATTCAGTTTAAGCAAGCACATGGTTGTATTCAAGACCACAACACAAGCAGTCTGGTACATAGCTCTGGATGCAATATAAAAAAGATTTTTAAATTTTCTTTTTATTCCTATCCAAGGATGATTGGACAAGATTCATCAGGGAACATTCTGGGGAGGGTCCTTTCTTTCTTGGCAGAGGGGAGGTATTTTAGTCAGGGTTTTATTGCTACAATGAAACACCATGGCCAAAGAGCAAGTTGGGGAGGAAAGGGTTTATTTGGCTTAGTACATCACCAAATCATAATCTGTCATGGGAGGAAGTCAGGACAAAATCTTAAGCAGGGCTGGAACCTCAGACACCATGGAGGGGTACTACTTACTGGCTTGCTTCCCATGGCTTGCTCAGACTGCTTTCTTATAGAACCCAGGACCACCAGCCCAGAAATGGCACCACCTACCATGGACTGAGCCCTCCTCCATTGATCACTAATTGAGAAAATGCCTTACAGCTGGATCTCATGAAAGTATTTCCTCAACTGAGGCTCTTCCTCTCTGATGAATTCAACTTGTGTCCACGTTGACACACAAAACCATGCAGCACAGAGGGAGATGACCTCAGACATTTGTTCCAGTACCCACTTTTACAACTCCAAGAGAGAGTTATGGCTGTGGAGGCTTTTGCACTAGGGCAAGTTGGGGCTCTTGGTGGATAAATGATTTACATATCTACATATCTCTCTGAAACACTTGACTGCACATATAGTGATCGATAAAATAGATCCATTCTGTAAGCAAACACAGCTGCTTTCTTGAAATCTATCTTAGGTTCTAAGGCACTGAAAATCAAATCAGTCTATAACCATTGAAAATGGGGTGAAAGGGGGTGTCAGTTTCTTTTTATTGCCTGCTGCTGGTTCTCACCCATTTACCCCTTAAGATGACCAAACTACATTTACTATGACTGAATCTATGAAAGTATGAAACTGTCTTTCATCCACACCATTGGGTATCCTGTTTCATGTTGTAGGTGATAACATGAACATGAAGTCTCCAGTGGAAGCAACAATGATATTAACTGGTGTAAGTGACTTGATAAGCTGTCAGAACTTATCAGGCCTTGACTAGCATATTCTCCATATAGTTTATCTGTGACTATGAGTTCCTCTTCTATCATAAATCTGGTTTACTTCATTTGCCTGTAACAAATGCTTGGTTGTCACCATCTAACCAACTCAACTCTCTCTGCCCTAATTTCTAGGAATTACGGTTGCTTATCTGAGGCCTTGTGTATATTGTCATGGCCAGGGCAGCTTTTTTACAACACAGGATGACTTTATTTCATCCTTGACTCATCCTGTACTCCTGTTCTGGGATACCATTGACCGATCCATGATGAGCACCGAACTCATTGTGAGCCAATCCAAAACTAGGTGGTAAGTGCCTAGATTCCACTCTCTTTCGAGCTTGTTTCCTAGATGAGATGTAATACTTGGTGACTGGTTTTGTGATAAGGAAGAGAGTCGACATTCAAAGGAAAAGAAATATGGGAGGAGGGATGAGAGGAAGAAGAATGGGGAGAACAGGAGAGAGAGAGAAAGAGAGATGAGGGGACAGGAGGGAGAAGAGGAGAGGTAGGGAAAGGAGATGAAAGAATTGTAGAGTAGATTCTTCCTGTATTCCCATGTCACTAGCTACCTTAGGGTTCTAGCTTTTTGCTTGCTTAAGAATCCAGGGAAGGAGACAGGACAGGAGAGGATTAAAGGAGAAGTGGATAGAGGGAAGGGGAGGAAAATGGAAAAGAGAAAAGGGGAATGGAGAAAGGGGAAAAGTAGGCAGGGAAGTGCAGGAGAGAATGGGAAAGAGGATATTTCCTCTATACCCAGGGTTCTGACAACCTTCAGAGTCTGGCTGTAACTTGCTTTTGAGTCCAATATGTTACCCTAATACCATAATACTAATCTTCACTTTTTGGTTGATTTTTTATCAGTGTTAGTTTCTGTTATTCGTAATTCAATAAATCTAATGAATGTGTCTTTTTAAATATCTTCTAAAGAAACTATATCAAGTTGTTTGATGCAACCTGGCCTTGCCACAGGGACTGTTTTCTCTCTTGGGCTAAACATTCTTGACCACCTTCAAGATATAAACATCATCTGATGACAAGATGTCTGTCTAATCCTTAAGACCTAGCATATTAGGATTTTTCTCTTAGGGATCAAATAAAATGTTATCTGGATCAAATCCCCTCTGGTTGATTTTGCTACCTCAACACAGCTGACCAACACTTGTCTCTGTGGGTCTCTTCCCAGCCACTTTCTCAAGGTCATGAAACAGTTATGCTTGTGCATGCAAGTGTACACACACACTCACACACACACACACACACACACACACACACACACCAACAAAACAAAACAAAAATGAAATAAACCCTGACAACCTTCATTATCCATCAGTCTCTTCCATCTTCTTTTAAAAATATTATTTTAGTTCATTTCAACAATTCAAGTCCTTTAACTGACTGTTTCTTCACAGCACACTTTAATGTTGGTTTCTTTTCTGCCGTGGTAATGCTTTCATTGTACAGAGGTTCTCCTGTCCTGAAATCACCCCAGTCCCCACAGCCAACGAAGAAGGAGCACTTAAACCACTTGCAGATGCCTGAACACATATGGGCATGCAGGCACACACAAATAAATGTCTCCACGCATAAAACAAATCGATTTCAGCACTAAGCCTCAGTGAGAGTTCACCCAAAAAGCTGTCAATGAATGTGAGTCACAGGTAATCAGTCTTCCTGGCATAAGCAGTGAGTTCTTACTGGTCTCTGTGCAAAGCCTTCTTTGTCTGTGTCATTATTTCTCTGCTTGTGAAATGGCATGATAAAAGAAAGCCTTGAAATATTATGTCTTCATTCCGACACAAAGCAACCTTCCCTTACTCTCCCTGGTGGCTGGATGGAAGTTATTTGCATATTCACTGTAGGTTAGCAAAAACAAAACAAAACAAAAAAACAAAAACAAAGAGACAATAAATAACAGCAGCAACAGCAAAATTTCCTTTATGAAAGGAAGCTTATTTCATTAGGGAGCCAACCTCTTGACACAAAATTGAAATGCTTGGTGACCCAGAAGAGGGAACAATGCAAAACAGGTTCGTGTTCATGAGCTCATATGAGGCTGTGTGAATGTGATTTCTACAACACACGCTCTAATTTTCCCTGGCTACAAAGTGACATTCAGCATGTGAGAGTCCATTTTTTTCCATGCCAAGTTCATCTTTTATGGCCTTTTATCAGTGCAAATTATGGTGTGCCAGGTACTTACTTCTCTATAACAGGAGGGGTCAAGTAGATAATTAATGAGACTCAATCTGTAAAAAGGAATAAAACCACCAATTCCAGTCCTGGTTTATGACTCCATTTATTATGCAAGCATGATACTTCAAAGAAAGCTAACTCAACGAGGGCACTTTAATTACATTTTATTATATTTAAGAACTTTATGGAAATTTCTCCTGCTGCAGAGAAATGTTTCCTGAGAACACTTTCCTCCACAGCAGGGCCCCTGTTCCCAAAGCAACTACAGAGAGGAGCCGCTGGCACCTCCTCAGATCTGAGACAGAAGGTGCAAACAGCTGCTGGGTGGAAGGAACACTGGCCCAAAGAGTGGCCAAGGACAGTGGCTCTTGCTGAGACTGAAACCACCGGGACCTAAGCATCCACCTTTGAAAGGCTTTCTGAGTTCAGACATCCCCAGTGACAAACTGGATGGTTCGAGTTCAGAGACAAGTTTTTAGTGGACCAAATACAAACTGTTGGTCTTACGAGGACCTCACTGATAGCCACTTCCACAATAGAAACAAAGCAAAACTCAAAACAAAGAAGAGAAAATACATGTATCTCTGGGCATTTTGTAGCTTGACTTAAAAGGACTTTATCATACTTAAGACAGAGAGAAGAGACCTTTCCTTTAGTAATGCTTATCTTCCAAGAAACGCAAAACCAAGCAAAACGGACTCTTAGGTTAATGTGCACTGGTGTCTGATTGCAGGGCAAAAGGCCAGGGTTCCTCCCTTCTCATCCAGCTCAGCTCCAGTACCAACTTGTCTTGTGGCCTTCGGCAAAGCCATTTATCGTCTCTGCTAGGTCTGCCCACTGCGGCAATGACAGGTGATGATTCCATGAATGCTGACCTCATTGGAACACTGTGCAGACAAGTTTAACATGTCTTCCTTCATTTGGGGGAGAGAAAAAAAAAGCTTTGGATTTATTCTGTTAGAACTGTTTAGTAAGTTTCTGGTGGGAGAAGGCTGAAAGAATCCTTAGAAAGAGGAAAAGCTCAAGGAGACTTGGTTAATTTCTCAGGTTAAAGGAGAGAACAGCATGTCCAGAGTTGCTCCTGTGAGGTGAACGAACGAAGACAATACATAACAGTGACTCTGCTGTGGAGGAAATTTCCCTCAGGTTTGAATAGACTGACATTTCTCTGGCTTTCACAGTGGATTACTCTTGCGACTTTTTAGATGATAAAGTGTAGGGGGTCATAATTTATTTTAAATGAAGAAAAATCCCAATAATTTCCTCACAAGTATTTCTAGCCATTGACCCAAAGGCTGTATTGCCACAGGATAGCTATGAAGGTGGCCCAACACAGAACTGTAAATGCATCTAAAACATAGTCTGTTTGGTCATTTTTGGTGGGTAATTGAACCCCAAATTTGTTTCTATCTCCTTATTTTGTATAACTTGATTGCATGGTCCTGGGACCTTTGCTATTGAAAGCACTGTGTGGTAAGGAGCTGGACACAGTGGAGTCACAGGAAAGATACAACTTGAAAGTTGTGACAGGGTTCAACATTTCAACTTTCTACTAAAATTTTTATTTACAGAACTTCAGGTTGAGGGTAGATAGATAGATAGATAGATAGATAGATAGATAGATAGATAGATAGACAGACAGAGAAAGCATCATCTTGACTGCTGCACATAAGAACATGGACACAATTTGTGATGCACTTGTTCATTTCTTAAGACATCATTCTTGTCCTCAACAATCTTAGAGTTTATTTAAAAATATCTATAACTCACTAATTGTTACAAGGTCTTCTGATGAGTGTCCTGTCAAGACACCGAGGGATGCTGTATGAGGAGACAGAACTAAGAAGAACATTCTGAAAACCTTTTGGAAAACAAGACCAACTCATATAGTAAGTGATGAGAAGATGCTTCTCAGACAAGGAGAGGAGAAAGTGCTTTCTATAGCTTAGAGGATACAGCAACAAGGATGGTCAGAACAACCTGTACATGTCTAGGAAGGCATAGAGGCAGGAAATGGCATACAGGCTCAGAAAATAATTCCACGAAGATGGAGCTTCTGTGAAGAGTGGAAAGATGACAGAAGCTGAAGCCTGGGCAGTCAGCAACGGGCTCTTTAGATAGTCTGTAATCAGCATACATTTTGATTCTGCTGTATCATGTGATGAGCTCAGCTTCTAGAGCAGGTTTCTTAATTCTTTAAGTAGAATGTAAGTAACAGTAACACTGATACACACCAAGGTGTTGTTGTGGAAATGGGATTAGGTAACATGTGACACATAAAATAATTAGGAAAAGATTGGTATGAAATTGCTTCTCAATCAATACACATTTATTACTATTCATATACCTGGCAAAGCCTTTTGGCTTTATTCTGTAGGTCAAGGGAAGCCATTAAAGTATCTTTAAAAGATCAGGAAATGATAAATGTTGAAAGGAGGAAGAACAGGAATAAGATCATGACTGGCTGTATTAGAGGGAAGCATGTTTGCTGTTATGTGCAGATTCACATGACACCAAGCAGGGATGATTAGCTGTCTCTCAGGTTTGAGACTTGAAGAACAAATTTGGATAGCAGTAGTATCAACCTGAGTGAAAAAGATATATTAAGACACGGAGATCTAGTGTGTTAGTCAAAATTCTGTTTGTCCACATGTGAAAGGTGAGACATTCAGGAAGCTTGAGGGACAGTGAGCAGGACCTGACAATTAGGTCTAGCTCTCTAACAGAAGCCATGGTCCCAAGCACAGTGATCTTACTTCAGTTGAAGGCTACTGGCAACTTCTGAGGGGTTTCCAGATTGGATGAGATTATTCATGGAGAAGCACTAGGTGGAATGTAAGTCTGAGAAAGAAAAGTGTGAGAGAAGAGAGAAGAAAGGAGGTTGTAGAAATTAAGGACAAAGTTTTGCACTACATTTAGAGTCCTTGTTTGTCAAAAGTCTCAAACTCTGTTCCTATTTCTTCATGCTTCTATTAAGAGCCCCTCTATCTTCCTTGGGTGACTGACCACTCTTTTGAGCATCACAGCATCCTGCTGTGACTCCTTACTCTCCTTAGATACGTAGTCATTTTGCCATGATAAACATGAATAGTAGATAACAAAACAATACAAAAATTACACATAAACAATGTCTTATCCAAAAATTTATTAATATTCCTTGAAATTATAATCAGATATATTGATATGACTTTCTCAGCAGTTAGAAATCCAGGATAATGTGAAACAACAAAAAATATTGTAAATTTAACATTTTAAAATATTCATCATAAACACATGTTGGGTGGTGGACTGTGAGAGGAAGAGTGGTAAGGTTGAGCTGAGACTAGAAGCCCAGGAGATGATAGGAACTTTACCTGCTCCCAACACCAGGCCCTTGTCACGTAGCTGTGGCCCTCCCCCGTCACCTGTAGAGAGATTTGTGACCTTCAGTCACATGGGGCAATGCCCCAAGCCCTTCCACATGTAGATGAGGCATTGCTAACATCTCAGACCGAGCCAATAGGAAGCACCTACGGTCAGACCCCAACCCAATCCAAAACTGTATATAAGATCCTATCCAGAAGGAACAAAGGTATATGAGAGTTACTCTGTCCTCTGAGAGCATCTGTTGTAAGAGCTGTAACACTGCCAGGGAAAAGAATTGCTCTCTTGAAACTTTCACCCCCAGAAGCTCCTCTGCACTCCCCCCACCCCCACCCCCACCCCTGATGACTAGCCAGCCTTCCCCTGGCTCAACCTGGCTTGGTTCAGCACAGCACAGTCAGTGCAGCATCTCAGAGCAACAGCAGAAGTGGCAGCAGAGGGGGCAGAGGCAACAGAGGCAATTTCCCATCCCTACCCATACCCTTTCCCCTTCCCACCTGACCAGGCCAGAGATTTCAAGAACACAGGCCCACATAGACGCCATAGGTTTGTGTTTTTCTCATTGCTGTTAAAATGTACCTGACGAAAGCAGCACTAAGGAAAGAGACATTTGATTGGATCACAGTGCTTTGTAAGGGTGTAGGCCATCACTTGAGGAAGGCAGCAGCTAGTCACATGACATCTGTAGTCAGAAAACAACAATGGTCAATGCTGGTGCTCAGCTGAAGCTTTCCTTTTCATTCAGTCTAGAACTCTAGCCCATGCCAGGCTGTCACATCTAGGGAATGCCCTCCCACTTGAATTAACAGTCTTGAAACTGCCTCACAGGCATGCTCTGAGCCGCTCCTAGGTGTTTCCTAACACTTTAACCCTTTAATATACTTTCTCATGTGGTGGTGATCCCCAATCATAAAGTTACTCCATTGCTACTTCATAACTGATCTACTGTTGTGAAGCATAATGTAAATTTGGTATGTAGAATAACTATTATGTGACCTCTGTGAATGGGCTATAGGTTAAGAACCACAGGTTAAGAACAACTGTTCTAGATCCTGGCAAGTTGACAACATTAACCATCACCACGTTTACCATGGTGACAATGTACCATAAGTGAAGTCAAATTAATATGCATTTCATCTCACAGATGAAGGCTCTCCATAGCACACAGGAGGCATCTAGGAACCATGGTGACAAATACAAACTGTAGCAATTATATATGAACATGGATCACAGAGACACAGGGATAAAAATAAGACCTAGAAATGACCCTAAAGAAATGGAAGATGAATGTGAAATGCTGAGGCAGCATTTCATTTAAGAGTTCTGAGGTGCTATACTTTCAAATAGCATGTTTTGTTGATGAGACTTTTGAGAAATAGACACTCTAATACAACGCAGTTGGAAGTTGAAATGGATACAACCTGAACAACCTTGAAGAAAAGATTTAGTAATATTTATCAAAATTATAGACGACTTTCCCTTGGATCAGAAATCTCATTGTTAAGAGTCTTGCCTATACATAATCCTGTGTGAGTATAAAATGATTCATAGAAAAAATGATTTGTTGAGACATTTTTTGTAATAGTCAGAGGTTGAACACCCAAAGGACAGCAGCAGGGCAGGTGGTTGAGTAAAGTCTCATGCATTCTTCAGAATGTACTAGCATGTAGTCATAAAGAAAAAAAAATGAAAATAACAAAATGAAAACAGATAGTAACGTACTAAAAGGGAGGATGGGGAAATCTCTAGGACATAATAACACTTTAAAAATATAAAAGACAGAAAAAATAAAAAAAATATAAAAGAACAACTATGTAATATACTGTCTGTGGAAGGAAATGGTTAGTAAGAATATATACATACACATGCTCACATACACATGTATGAACATACATGTATGCTTACAATTACAAAAAATATGCCTTTACAAATAATCCTTCCCTATAAGCCTTTATCCTCAGATGTACTTCACAAAGCAAGCTGCCCTTAGAAAGCAGAGAAAAATAAGTTTGAGATTATACTTTGAATAAAACAAGAGTCTATTCATAAAACTCTAAATAGATTTTAGTAGCAAGTCTAATACAGATATTTTAGAATGGTTCTTGTCATATATATATATATATATATATATATATATATA